>NC_136261.1:51721324-51771324 GCF_964187855.1 Myxine glutinosa
ACGACGCAATGCAAAGAGGAAAACGAAGGCCAAGAAAGGTTTGAAATACTACTACATTTATTTACTATTTACACATAAGCAAAAAGAAAGCAGTGACGTTTATTTACAAGTACATGAGACGCAGGTGACACAGGGAAGTACTAGCTTATAGTTATACAGACTTAATTAACCCCAGGACAGAACAAACAAAGACGACTCACACGGGGAATTGCAGAGTGGATTGGCTGGAAGGAGGTGTGTGGCTGGAGGGGGAGGACGGCACGGAGCTGGCTGGAGCTTGATCCTGCACGGGACGTCGGGCGGGACCTCGACGGCCGCTGGAGCCACCGATCCTGTCGTGTGCGCGGGATCACGGGTCGGATCACGGGTCGGATCACGGGTCGGATCACGGTCGGAGCCGACGCGCTCGTGGGGGGGGTCTGGCGTGACGGGTTCTCTCCTCTCTCTTTTGTTTCTCCAACCACTCTTTCTCCAACGCAACCACTGAATGCAACCACTGAACGCAACCACTGAACGGCAACCACTGACCGCAACCACTGACCACCCCTGACGACCAACTCAGCTCTGGTCATGGACCTCCCTACGCGCTCTTGCTCTGATGACCCAGCTCTTTTGTGACCCTCCTTGCCTCAGCTCAAAGTGCATCTCCGTTTCTGCTTCCAAGCTCGACTGACTGGGGGAGCGTCGCGCTGTGGGTTTTATAGGCCCCGCCCCTCAACCTTGGCGAACCTCCCCCAAACGTTCTCTCCCCGCCCTCTCTAGCCAAACCCCTGGCTCATGGTTGGTCGAGTGGGGCTGGCTCACTCCTCCCCTCTATGACGAGGTGGAGACACGCCTTTATTCCCTGACTCGAGCCTCGTGGTCAATGGCGGATGAAGGGAAAAACCGACCAAAATGCGGAAGGCACTGCGAATTGCAATTGACGGAAAGGGGGGAATGGAAGGGAATCTATCTCTTTCACTGGTGCAATGGAGTATTTCAATTAATGGAAGACACAGCCTTACGCTAATACACATAATAAGGATATAACTGTCAAAAGAAAAGATATATCGTGTCCTGCATGTATGTTTTATGGACTAGCTACGGGAACGCCCTTTGACCTTTATACAACCACAACGGAGGGAGGAGGGGTGATATCTTACAACAACCTTTTACAACAACATTTTACCACAACAAAAAAATAAATAAAAAAACATTCTCATATCCACAACACTGCACCCTCCTCCCCTTAGGCACGTCCCGGGCCTATTACTTTTACCTTAGTGTGGCACGTAGGTGTAGTTCCCTCTACTTTTAACCTGACCCTGAGTGCGACAGTTTTAAAACATAAATAAATGTGTCCCGCTGCTCCATTGCACCCTACCTAACAGACTTACGCCCACAGTTAACCGAATTGCGGAATGGTCTTCAAACTATACACTGACGGTGGGGAGCATTATTTACACTGACGCTAATTTTATTTACAAAACTAACCCAGGACCTGTAATTGTTCTTTCTGGGGGGAGACAGTCTGCTCTGCATCAATGCACCATTAAAGCACCCAAAAACGCACCAATACACACCCAAGCACCAATCGGTGCAGTCACCATAGTTCATCAGTGTTCCATAAAAATAAAATCAACAACCCCTAACCCTGCAGGTGATCTCTTGCTCTTCGGCTCCCTCTGCTGGTGATTATTATTTGTCTTCCAGATGTTGTCATTTTCATTTTGCTTTGCTTACTGGCGGCCTATTTTCAATAAAGTGTGCCCAATGTGTCCTTCTTATTTATTTTATTTATGGCCCACAGGGCTGACTAGTGTGGTTCACCTGTGGGGCATCGGTGCCCTGTGGCCAAGGTCCGCCAGCAAGATTTCGGGCCCTCATGGCCGGTTCCAGCAGAGGGGCCATGCCCCAACCCATGGGGTCCATAAGTGGTGCTCGGCCACAGACATGTGGTCCATAATGTGGTGCATCGATGCAGACAGCTGGTTCTGGGAATTTCGGGCGCACAATGGCCGACCCACGCACGCTCCCCTCGGCGCCCAACGGCGCACAGGTCATGTGGGAGACAAAAGAGAGACAATTGAGCGAGGGGTAAGATCACAAGGGTACACGTCAAAAAGGCAATGCAAGGCGAAATGCGTACGGAGGGCGAAGTGAGAAAGCTCGTCCCTACCGTACGTCACCCCCCTGTCACCTAGCCCACCCTTGCCCTTACCCCATATGTACAAAACCTACACATTACCAATTTGTCACTACTGTCACGTCTTCCCCATATTTCCCCTATACCAAATTCGTCTCCACAATCCCTCTACTTCAAAAATTTGCCATCATCAATTCATCATCAATCCTCATAAGGAGGCAGAGATGGAACATCAAAGCACAATGTCACACCCACGTCATGATGCGTCTCACAATCCAAACATTTGCATCATAAAAATAATTAAACCATGGCATGGTGTGGAGTACCTGTCACCTCAGGTGAGTGGATGCAGATGGTGCGAGGAGATCCTTCATCCTAACTATCCTCTAAATGACTTTAACACACTTTACACTACCCGGGGTCTTTCCCTACCAATCCATTGGCCACTTACACTATGGGTTCTAAAAACCAAATTCCCATTGACCAAACTGTGGTGCTTCTCAATTTGGGGTCTCACTCCCCCGATTCATCTCCCGGTGCCCTCGCACAATTTCTGGGCTGCGACGTGTAGCTCTCCCAGCAGGTCTACCCACCTGCACACCTCCACCACTGTAGTTGCCAGCCGAGCTTACCTAGCTCCTCACCCTAACCTAACTAACTGGGGACAGCCCCTCTCCTGGCTCTGTCACCCCATGGTGCCCTCTGGCACTGGGCTACCCGGGTCCGTCCTCCGGATCCTCGGGCCCCATCCACAACAACTACTACCGGCTCCCAGAGCCCACCTGCGGCCTCACCTGGCCGACATCCTCACAGTGGTGGAGTGCCCAACCAACTACACACACTAACAGGCTACACGCCCAGCCATTTCCACAACACTAATGCACCCATCCAAATACCATTCTGTCACCCGCACCACAGATGCCAATATCCAACCACAATTTACCTATACCCTCTACCTAACACTTACACTACCCGCCCCGGGTATCCGTGATGGGGGTCCACTCTTCCCCCATTCACACCTTCGCACCATCCACTCCACTCCACAATTTCCACCATACTCACTCCACGACCATCCATTCCAATACTCCATACCATTTATTCCATAAACCTGTCCTCCATTCACCTGTCGTTGCACACCTGTGCAATCTCACCTGGTGCCACCTGCACCCTCCTCCCCTTCCTGGACCAGTTGGTCAACACAACACACATCACCATCACTCACTCATACACTGCTCCATTCACCTGTTCAGTTGCACACCTGTGCAATCACACCTGTTCCATTCTCACCTGTTCAATCCTCACACACACGGCACCATCTCAGCTAACTACTCCCCTCTGAAACTTGCGCTTCCCAGTCGTCCCTTTAAACTATTGCGCTCCCACGTCATTATCATCCACACTAAACTACCTGCGTCCCCACTACAGGTATCAGTCACTAACTAAACTTAACGTCACCTAATGTCAATCTTCGCTAGATCCCTACACACGATATATCCTAACCCACCCGGGCTAGTTTTCACTGCCATACACCCCATAATCTATTGCGCATTTGCCCCACTGTGAGGGATGGTGGATTTGCCATCCCACCACATCGGGGGTCTCCCACTATCAATTTTGCACATCCAAATTCCACAAATCAAAAATTTTCCATTTACTGCCAATTCTATTCACTTTTATAAATTTCGTATCGAATCACTCCTATCATCATCACAGTCCGTCTACTTATTACACCCTCTCGGTGCGCCAATTCACGTCTACAGTCCGGCTTCATACAGCCGAGCTATGAACGCGGGTTCTTTTGTGCCAGCGGCTGGATACGTCCCGCATTCGGTGCAGGGACGGAGGCTTACCCGGGCCGAGATCCCACGCACCACCTCGGCGTGGAGCCATCCAATGTCCCGATCTCGACCTGCCGGCACGTCTCAATAGAAAGTGGTCGCCATGACGACCCTTTCTATCGGGCTGCCCGCTCCGCCTAGTGGAGCCCGGACGCGGCCGTTCCAAGCGAGGCCCAGCGTGGATCGTGCACGGCGGTCCTTTCGAACCCGCCGTGGTTCGGATCCCCGCTGGTCCTCGCGGCACGCGAAGCCCGGCACGCACCGAGGGCCCGAGTCGGCTATAAGTCGTTCTAACCTCTACCCCGGTTACCGTCGATGCTTCACCTGTATGCTTACGCGCATACGCTACCCCTTTCTTGCTCATACATACAGCCGTTTCCATGCTCCTCGTCGTACCTTCTCTTACACACCCAGGTACACTCATTCCGCTCACCGACTTGGTCACACACCTGACCACCGAACACTTTGGCACACATTCGTCGCTCGCACACCTCACCAACACACCTCTTCGCGCCCCCTCCTCGGTCACTTCCTCTGTGACAATCACAGGTGTGCTCTCATTCGCACACCCAACCACGTGCCTCACTACCAACTCAAATGTGCCTTCCCACACACGCTCTACCATTCCAGGTGTGCATCCTTCCATTCCAGGTGTACATCCTCGCTCACCTGTCACAACCAACTCACGCTCCGTTTCACTCTCACTACTCTCACCTCCACTCTTGACAGCGCACTCACCCTTACTCTCGACGGCACACTCTTTCCTCATGCACCCGTCCGTTACACACCTTTCTCGCGCACACCCTCCCGTTACATCCTCTGTAACACTCACCACAGGCGTACACTTCCTCGTTACATCCTCCGTAACACTCACCACACCGCGCTTCCCTGTGCTCCCTCGCACACGCGCTTCGACCAACTCACTCTTGACGGCACACTCACTCCTCGGCGTGCACTTTTTCCTCACACACCCCATGGTCGGACATTCTCGCACACCTCTTTTTTCGCACACCTGACCTGTCACACACTTCACCAACGGCCTTTCACGAACACCCGGATCCAAACCAATCCCCAAGCCGACTGAAGCTTTCCTCACATCATGTACATTGCCACTCACCTCCGTACCTCGTCGCACCTCCTCTGCCACCTGCAAACTTTTTATTTGGTTAGTGAGCACCGCATCATGATTTGAACACAGACCTTGTACATATTCCATGACTTCCTCCTTTATCTCCCTCTTAGTTTCTGTCCGTCTCTTTTTAATTTCACTCACCTCTTCTTCCACTTCCTCTAATTTTTGTTTAACCTCCTTCATCTCTCGGTGCGCCCCCTCTATTTCTTCCTCCATCGCTACTTTAACCGTTTCTATGTGCGTCCTTACCTCCCGGTCCTTCGTCTCCATTACTTCTGTCACCTCGTCCACCCTCATTGTCAGTTCCTCCCTTACCATCTGACATTGCCTCTGCGTCGCTATTAATTCGTTTTTAATTTCTTTTTGTGTCGCCTTCAACCCTCCTAGTACCGCAGTGTTCTTTTGAACCTGCTCCACTAACTTCGTTTGTCCCTCTGTCAGCTGTTCCACCTCCTCCGTCAGGTCTTCTATTCCCCCCTGTAACTTTGCCGTATTATTTCTCACCTCTTTCTCTATACGCTTTTCGCCTCGCTTTACCTCCTCGCGTAGCCCCGAGACCTCCTCACTCACCCCTCGTCGTATTTCCTCCATCTGGTTCCCCATCTGTTCGATTTCCCGGGCGGATTGTTCCCCTATTTCCCGCAATTTGTCCTCCATCCTATTTTCTAACCCCATTAACCCATTTTTCACCCCCTCTAACTGATTCTCTTGAGCGGCCATTCTGTTTTCTACCCCCATTAACCCATTTCTCACCTCTTTTATCCCGTTGTCTAACCCCTCAAAATTATTGTCTAACTTCCCAAATTTCTTGTCTAACTCCTCAAAATTATTGTCTAACTTCCCAAATTTCTTGTCTAATCCCTCACCAGTACCCCTCGCTTCGTCCCTCATTACCCCCAATTGCTCACTCTGAGCCCTCGCTTCGTCCCTCATTACCCCCATTTGGCCCTCCAATCGCTCACTATTAGCCCTCATTTGCTCACTATTCTGGGCCATAAGGGCCTTCATTTGTATAAAAAAAAGGTTCAAATCCACCAACGGCGCTGCTACGGTCGCGGCAAAATTTGGTGCCGCTACACCCACGTGCGTGAGGACGCCACTTTGCGCGTCTGATACTCCCGCAACCACATTGCCATTTTTCTCCTCCCTTTCCTCCACATACATTTCCCCGAGGTCCTGGATCGATTCCACCCCGTCTATCTCTCCCACCGGCATCCCGTCGCCTTGAACAGCCATGGCGCGATTTCAAAATTCGGGTTTTGTAAAACAAACAAATTTCGGTTCTTTATAATTTTGAGCGCGTGAAGCGCGCTTCGGGTCCGAATCTCACTCCTCGACACCAATTGTTACCGATCACACAATTGGTGTTCCAAAATTTGGGCCTAACAAATTTAGTCCCAGGTCCGAATCCCAACTCCTGACAACCAATTGTTACCGATCGCGGATCAAGATGTTAGTTACCGAGCGGTTTGGTATTTCCGCGACCGTTACAGGATCCCTGACTCACCCGATTCACCCAGAACTTTGGCCGTATCGCACCCTAGCTGCCCAATGAGGGAAAAGACGAAAACGACGCAATGCAAAGAGGAAAACGAAGGCCAAGAAAGGTTTGAAATACTACTACATTTATTTACTATTTACACATAAGCAAAAAGAAAGCAGTGACGTTTATTTACAAGTACATGAGACGCAGGTGACACAGGGAAGTACTAGCTTATAGTTATACAGACGTAATTAACCCCAGGACAGAACAAACAAAGACGACTCACATGGGGAATTGCAGAGTGGATTGGCTGGAAGGAGGTGTGTGGCTGGAGGGGGAGGACGGCACGGAGCTGGCTGGAGCTTGATCCTGCACGGGACGTCGGGCGGGACCTCGACGGCCGCTGGAGCCACCGATCCTGTCGTGTGCGCGGGATCACGGGTCGGATCACGGGTCGGATCACGGGTCGGATCACGGTCGGAGCCGACGCGCTTGGGGGGGGGGTCTGGCGTGACGGGTTCTCTCCTCTCTCTTTTGTTTCTCCAACCACTCTTTCTCCAACGCAACCACTGAAACGCAACCACTGAACGCAACCACTGAACGGCAACCACTGACCGCAACCACTGACCACCCCTGACGACCAACTCAGCTCTGGTCATGGACCTCCCTACGCGCTCTTGCTCTGATGACCCAGCTCTTTTGTGACCCTCCTTGCCTCAGCTCAAAGTGCATCGCTTTCCTCTTCAAAGCTCGACTCAACTCTCAAAGTGCATCTCCGTTTCTGCTTCCAAGCTCGACTGACTGGGGGGAGCGTCGCGCTGTGGGTTTTATAGGCCCCCGCCCCTCAACCTTGGCGAACCTCCCCCAAACGTTCTCTCCCCGCCCTCTCTAGCCAAAACCCCTGGCTCATGGTTGGTCGAGTGGGGCTGGCTCACTCCTCCCCTCTATGACGAGGTGGAGACACGCCTTTATTCCCCTGACTCGAGCCTCGTGGGTCAATGGCGGATGAAGGGGAAAAAACCGACCAAAATGCGGAAGGCACTGCGAATTGCAATTGACGGAAAGGGGGGGAATGGCAGGGAATCTATCTCTTTCACTGGTGCAATGGAGTATTTTCAATTAATGGAAGACACAGCCTTACGCTAATACACATAATAAGGATATAACTGTCAAAAGAAAAGATATATCGTGTCCTACATGTATGTTTTTTATGGACTAGCTACGGGAACGCCCTTTGACCTTTATACAACCACAACGGAGGGAGGAGGGGGTGATATCTTACAACAACCTTTTACAACAACATTTTACCACAACAAAAAAAAAAAAAAAAAAAAAATTCTCATATCCACAACAATATATACATAATATACATATATATATAAACATATCTATAATATATAAAGTAGAGTTCGCCTCTGTGTCTGTATCCTGATCTATGTATCTATCTACGATCTCTAAGATCTCGAGAACCCGTGGACGGATTTGCGAGCGGAAAGTACTGTTCGACTCGGGATGGTCCCAGGAATGTCACGGAGACATAAACATTTAAAAAATTTCGGGTTTTAAAATTAGCGTATTATTAGCACTAGGCAGAAGAGAGAGGGATTCGAAGGGAGGGAGCGCAGCGCTTCTAGCGCTTCTGACTACAGCACACCTTAAAATTAAAAAAAACTTCGGGTTTTAAAATTAGTGTGTTACGCGTAATTAGCGCTAGCAGAAGAGGGGAGGGAATCTAAGGGAGGGAGCGCAGTGCTCCCTCCAGCGCTTCTGTTAGCGTAATTAGCGTATTTCGGAACGTTAATTTTTCAACTTCATTATTCGGAATCAGTACGTCCCAGAGAAACCTTCGTAACGTTAATTTTTCAACTTCATCCGATTGACATGGGACCAACGGCATGTGACAAAGAGTGAAACATACAGGCTACATTTATTTGACGACAATGAGTTCCGACTTCCGACCTCCGGTGGGATGACAGGCTGAGTCAACCCCCCTGGTGTGAAGGGGGAGGAGGAGGGGGAGGGGGGAAGAGAAGGGGAGGGGGAACGAGGGGGGAAGGGGAATGGGAGGGGGAGGGGGAGGGGGGAAGGGGGGAGGGGGAGGGGGGTAGGGAGGGGGAGGGGGAGGGGAGGGGAAGGGGGGGAGGGGGGAGGGGGAAGGGGAAGGGGGGAGGGGGAGGGGGGGCGAGGGGAAAAGGGGGGGGCGAGGGGGGATGGGGAGGGGCCCTTCTTCCCCTGGGCAACCGCCCGGCACCCTTCCCTCCCCCCCTTCCCCTCCCCCCCCTCCCCCCCTTCACCCCCTCCCCCCCCCCATTCCCCTCTCCCCTCCTCTTCCCCCTCCCCTCCTCCTCCCCCGCTTCCCCCTCCCCCCCTCCCCCCCCATTCCCCTCCCCTCCTCTTTCCCCCCTCCCCTCCTCCTCCCACTCCCGTTGCAAAGCCGGGTACCTCTGCTAGTATATATATATATTCAATATATACATAATATATATATACATATATATATAAAACATATATATATATATACATATATACATATATACTATATATATACATATATATATAAACATATATATATAATATACATATATACATATATATATATCATACATATATACATATATTACATATATATATATATACATATATATATATACATATATATATATACACGATATATATATATATATAACATATATATATATATTATACATATATATATATACATATATATATATACATATATATATATACACATATATATATATATACATATATATTATATACATATATATATATATATATATATATATATGTCGGATCGGGGACTTAGAACTTGGGACTCAGAAAGACTCAGAGAAAGGAGCAACGGATATATTTATTAGAAACTCGTTTTACCACAAGCTTGCGGACAGCAGGAGGTCGCAGGAAGGTTCACATGAAAATGACCAACACACTACAACAAGATGCTCTGAAATAATTCAATTAGAACTTGCTTTATATAAGGAATATCGGGTGTGGTTTTAGCTCACAAGATACAGAGACAGGAATGGGCTCATTGGCCCCTCCCACCATAGTCCCCATCCTGTTGTTCAGAGTCCCATCCTGTTGTTCAGTTAGTTAGAGGAAGCTCATCCAAGGCCACTCATAGGTTCGCTCAGATAAGGAGATGGTCAGCCATATGTGGCAACATGTTTACAACTTTCTGTATAGGAACCTTGGTTGGGAAAGTACAAAGGGAGGAGATACTCATAAAAGTGTCAACCTACAGGATATTGGAAAAGTCATGAGGGAGGCTGAGAGATAACAGCTGCAGCCAAGGCCAGGAAGGGGAGCTAAGAGATTGTGCCCACACAGGCCAAGAGCTCACAAGCACAGAACTCCTTATTAGGATATTACACATCCTCAATGCACAAGAAAGAACTAAGTTTTATAAAAGAGTACAGCACTCAGTCAAAACAAAACATATAATTGGTTATACTTGGTAATTGGTAAAGCAGCAAGGATCAACAAAGGGGGAGGGGCATTACAGCTCCCTACATATATACATATATATATATATATATATACATATATACATATACAGTGGGACCTCTAAATCCGAATTTAATTCGTTCCAGCGGCAGTTCGGATTGGGAAAAGTTCGGAATTAGAAACTATTTTCCTCATAAGAAATAATGGAAAGTGAATTAATCCGTTCCTGGACCCCAAAAACCCATTATCAAGACACTGTTAACTGCAAATACACATGATTCAAGGTAAAATAAGATGAGTAAATGCCCTAAATATCAACTAATAATAATAATAAAAACAAGAAGTAAATGTACTAACATGAAAATAACTGCATTTACCTTCGTGGAGAGTTCTGATGGTGCATGTGGAGGCTGGAGAGGAGGAAGGAGGGAGAGGGTTTTATTGCTTGGAAGGTGAGGCACCTTCCAAGCTAACATCAGATGACTTGACTTACGGTGTTTGCTCTCTTTGTCTCTTAACACCACTTGTAGAGGGTTGGGGCTCACTAGGCTTGCTTTCTTTAGAGAACCACCTCTCCAAAGTTGCCTGGTGTTGGCGACTTTTCTTAATTTTTCTGAAGTGGTCAATCACATCGTCACTGAACAAGTTAATGCTCCTGTTAACCACTGCTTTAATAGGGTGCCACTTTTCAACAATGGCCTGTGTTTTAGACCAATGGAAGCACAGTTCTCTAATTTCAGCACTGGAAATATGAACGACGCTCGCGGCGGGAAATATGAACGACGCTAACGCTATGTTGGCGGTTCGGTTATAGAAATACATTCGGAATTAGGGACAAAATTTTCTCGAATTTACGGTTCGGAATTAGAGTAGTTCGAGATGAGGGGCGTTCGGAATTAGGGGTCACTACTGTATATATATATATATCTATATTATAATAGCCGTAGATGATTCTGTCTGTCTGTCTGTCTGTCTATCTGTTGGGTGTCTGTCCGGGGTGTGGCTTACTCGGTTTGCAGAGTAGCTCCACCCATAGCTCCACCCATTCTGGGAGTGGCTATAAACAAATATCCACCATTTTATTAACTCGCATAGCTTTGAGTCCTGTTTTGTAGGCCCGTGGTGTCTTGCTCTCCCCCAGTTTTATTTCAAATCAAATTCGATAAATCATTTCATTTTTCACAGTCGCTAACATAGTTTTAGACTCGGTTGAAAAAAAACGGGAAGAAAATCCGATGAAAGTTGCCGTTTATACAACGAAATGAATTCTCAAAGGCCTGTAACTTCAAGGCCATTGAGTCTCTCTCACGCCTTTCTAACTCACCATATGATTTCATTTTTATCGATGGTTTTACTTTTAGACTCGGTGTCAGCAATAATTGAGAACAATCCACACACGCGGGAAAATGCAGAGATATATTTTTTAAAATCGCGTCATGGTGTATCATACACCGCCCAACATGACACCGCCGGCAATGTGTCGATATATATTAAAAATTCGCTTTTGCTTTTCCGTTATGATATATTACTATTTCGTTTGATGATAGTCGTCACAAAAACGTCAACAATGATGCCGACATATATTTCTTCGTTTTTATTTCATTCAACATATTAGCCGGAAGTAAAATATGTTTCAGGAAATTACCGAGAGATATTTCTTCGTTTTTTTTATTAGTTATGTGCGCATACACTTTAAATAGGTTTATTTGAAATCTTTAATTTTCCACAAACATTCCACACACGCGGGAAAATGCAGAGATATATTTTTTAAAATCGCGTCATGGTGTATCATACACCGCCCAACATGACACCGACGGCAATGTGTCGATATCTATTTTAAATTCGATATATCATTTCATTTTTCACAGTCGCTAACATAGTTTTAGACTCGGTTGAAAAAAAACGAGAAGAAAATCCGATGAAAGTTGCCGTTTATAGAACGAAATGAATTCTCAAATGCCTGTAACTTCAAGGCCATTGAGTCTCTCTCACGCCTTTATCTCCAATCTAACTCACCATATGATTTCATTTTTATCGATGGTTTTAGAGTCGGTGTCAGCAATAATTGAGAACATTCCACACACGCGGGAAAATGCAGATATATTTTTTAAAATCACCGCCCAACATGACACCGACGGCAACGTGTCGACATATATATTAAAAATTCGCTTTTGCTTTTCCGTTAAGATATATTACTTTTTCGTTTGATGACAGTCGTCACAAAAACGTCAACAATGATGCCGACATATATTTCTTCGTTTTTATTTAATTCAACATTATTAGCCGGAAGTAAAATATGTTTCAGGAAATTACCGAGAGATATTTCTTCGTTTTTTAAAATTAGTTATGTGCGAATACACTTTAAATAGGTTTATTTGAAATCTTTAATTTTCCACAATATAATTTACTTGCCATTTATCATTTGATGATTACGAGACAAATTCCTCTTGAGGATCGTGACAATTCATGCGCTGCGTGGAAACTTCTATTTCCAAAATGAATGAGACGATCGATGAAGAACGCAGACTTGAACAGGATGCAGCAAGAAAACGAATGAGACGGGCGAACGAGTCCATCGACGAACGTCAATGCAAACTTGTGGGGTCACCCGTGGCCGTGGGAATCCCACGGGCATGGATGTGTGTGACATTTCGACATATTGAGTTAGATGCTGCACATTCATTTTTACAAAATGGTTACTGGCAAGTCATCAGATCCAGAAATGGTGTAAAAACCACCGTTTAGAGGCCATTTTTCCCCGCAAAGCGGGGGTTGGCCTTTTCGGGGACCGTGGTAGTTGTTGTTTTTTTGTCCCCTTTTTGAAGCAATGTTTTACGGCCGGATGCCCTTCCTGA
The DNA here is from genome assembly GCF_964187855.1 of Myxine glutinosa. Taxonomy (NCBI): domain Eukaryota; kingdom Metazoa; phylum Chordata; class Myxini; order Myxiniformes; family Myxinidae; genus Myxine; species Myxine glutinosa. The sequence goes on from NC_136261.1 coordinate 51,734,226, forward strand.
CGCCAACCCTTTTTGCCGCCTTCAACGACAAACAGGGAATTACCAGTGAACTGGTACTCAATTAGCCGACCTCGGAAGGATGACAGGCTGAGTCAACCCCCCTGGCATTAATTCGGCGATCGACCGAGATTCGAACCCAGGATCCTAAGCCGGCACCCTAGCCGCTAGCCCAACACCAGAAATGGTGTCATGAACACAATTTATTTACGCACAAGCACAAAAGCAAGACGGGCCGATTTCCGATTCCGACGGGCCGACGGGCGAGACGGGCCGATTTCCGATTCCGACGGGCCGATTTGGAGCAAGAAAAAGAACGAGACGGGAGAAAAAGGAGAGAAACGAGACGGGGAAAGCCGATTGGAGAGGCGAGTGAGGCGCGATTGGAGAGGAGTGTGATGCGCGATTGGAGAGGAGTGTGAGGCACGATTGGAAAGGAGTGTGAGGCGTGATTGGAGAGGAGTGTGAGGCACGATTGGAGAGGAGTGATTGGAGGGGAGTGTGAGGCACGATTGGAGAGGAGTGTGAGGCACGATTGGAGAGGAGTGTGAGGCACGATTGGAGAGGAGTGTGAGGCGCGATTGGAGAGGAGTGTGAGGCGCGATTGGAGAGGCGTGTGAAGGATTGGAGAGGAGAGGAGTGTGAGGGATTGGAGAGGTGAGGGATTGGAAAGGAGAGGGATGTGAGGGTTTGGAGAGGAGAGGAGTGCTAGGTGGAGAGAGGAGAGTGTCAGGTGGAGACAGGAGAGTGTCAGGTGGAGACAGGAGAGTGTCAGGTGGAGAGGAGTGAGGGGTCACATATTATGTGAAATAAATAAATTGTGTTCATCACACCATTTCTGGATCTGATGACTTGCCAGTAACCATTTTGTAAAAATGAATGTGCAGCATATAACTCAATATGTCGAAATGTCACACACATCCATGCCCGTGGGATTCCCACGGGTGACCCCGCTAGTATATATATATATATATATATATATATATATATATATATATATATATATATATATATATATATATATATACATATATATACATATATATATACATATATACATATATATACATATATACATATATACATATATATACATATATACATATATATACATATATACATATATATACATATATACATATATATACATATATACATATATACACATATATACATATATATATATATATATATATATATATATATATATATATATATTGTGGATATGAGGATTGTGTTTTTTTTTATTGTGTTTTTTATTGTATACTACATTGTAAAAATATCGCCCTCCTGCCTCCAGTTGTGTATAAAGGTCAAAGGTCGTTCCGTCGTTATTTCATAAGCACTCACGTTAGCCAATCATAGATTTCCCCCTTGTTGACAGTTATTTCCTTATTCTGTGAAGTCGGTTAAGGCCTTGTCTTCCATTAATTGACACTCCATTGCACCGAATTCAAATAAATAGATCCCCTTTTATTTTCATTCCCAAAGCCCCATTCCCAAAGCCTCGATTGCCAACTGCATTCGCCGCCATTGCCATGTGCTCCGGCTCGGAGGAGAAGGGCGTGTCTCCACCTCGTCATAGAGGGGAGGAGTGAGCCAGCCCCGAACAACCAACCAAGCACGAGGGGTTTGGTTTGAGAGGGCGGAGGAAGAGCGATCGGGGAGGTTCGAAAAGGTTCAAGGGTGGGGCTATATATAACCCATGGGAGACGCCCCCACCAGAGATGAGTTCTCAGTTCTGCAAAGAGACGAGCTTCAGAGAGAAGTGCGCGAGGAGGGAAGAGAAGCGAGAAGGAAGCCGCTGAGACAAGTGCGACAGAAGCGCGGGGGAAGCCTTTAACACAAGTGCGCGAGAGAAGCGCGGGGGAAGCCTCTGAGAGAAGTGCACGACGTCACCCTGCTCGCTCCCAGCCTGACGAGGCCCGGCTTGCTGTGCGCCCTGCCAAGCCTTCCAGCTTGTGGTCCGAGCTGAACCTTCCTCCCGGTCCAGCCAATCGTTCCTGCCTCCATTCCCCATTCGTGTGAGTCCGTCTTCGTTTGTTCTGTCCTGGGTTAAGTAAGACTGCATAGGTAAGCTAAGTTTCACTGTGTCCTTCTGGTCCGTCCTTCTGTAAATTATTTTATTATCCTTCCTTCTCCTTGGTTACTTTTGGTTGTAAATAGAAATAAATTATATTCGTATTCCCTACTTTTGTCTCCTTCCTCTTCTTCACATCCGCGTCGCCTTTGTCTTTTCCCCATTGAATATCTGTGGCGCGATTTTGGCCAACGTTGAGGAATCGGGTGAGTCGGGGGTAACTGTTCGGGCGCGGTGGCCTTCCGCTCGGCCAATTAACATCCTAGCCGCGGTCCCGTAACAATTGGTGTCTGGGAGTGAGATTCGGGTCCCGAACCAAATTTTTTAGAACATAAAGAAAAAATTTGGTCGAAATTTGGAGCGGCCGAAATTTTGTTATAACATCCCAAATTGAAAATCGTGCCATATGGCTGGTTAAGGTGATCGGATGCAGGTGGGGGAAATAGAAGAGGGGTTAGGGGTAACCCAGGACCGGAGGGAAGAAATGGTGGAGGAGAACAATGAGGAGGTGGTTGAGGAGGTATCAGGCGCGCAAAATGGTGCCCTCGCGCACGTGGTTGTGGGTGCACAAAATGGCGGCTTCCCGTACGTGACGGCGATAGCCGGGCCCCCTGTGCAAGACTGGGTGAGCATTAAACTATTGCTAATCCAGATTAATGCAAAAATGGACGCCATGATAGACGAAACAAGGTGTGATCGGGGAAAATTGGAGGGAATAAATGACCGGGCCAAAGAAGTAAATGAGGGACTGGCGAGGGACAAGGCCAGGTATGAGGCAAAGCGGGTGGAAGGGGACAGAGACCACAGGTTGAGTGAAAAGGTCCCAAGGGTGCACAACGAGGTAACGCGGGTCGAGGAGCACTGGTTGAGTGAAGTGGAGAAAAGCGCGGGTAAAATGACGGGTATAGAGATTGCGACCTGGGGTATGGGGCAGCCGGCGACCGCTGAGGTAGAAGAGGGAATTTTAATAAAGCCAACGGTCGTCGAGGTGAATTAAGAAAAAGTGCTGGGAATTAAAATTGAAGAGACGACGGAGGTAGCCCGGGAATTGCAGGGAGAAATGGATTATGCTCAAAGTCCCTGCTCACATCACGATGCTGTGCTTAACCCGAATGGAAGTTTGCAGGTGCGCGTGGAGAAAAGGATCCCCCAGGTGAGTCGTGCTGTGTATTGTGCGGGGAGATTTTGTGGAAGGATGTTTGGTGACAACAGGATTGTCACGCGATTGGGATCGATATGGCACCCGGGCGTTGGTGAAGGGTCCCGTGTGAGTAAAAATGGCACGCGTGTGAGGAAAAAGTGTGCGTCAAAGAGTAAGCGTGTTATAAAGTGTGGAGGTGATACCGAGTGCGAGCGAGAATGCACGTCGGGGTGTACGGAGTGTGACACAGGGAGTGAGAGCAATACGGAGTGTACGTGCGAGGGTGAGGGTGACATGGAGAGTAAAGTGGTGGTGGAGGGTGTGCGAGAAAGCACACCTGAGTTGGTTGTGGCGCGGGTGTGGGAGAGCCCATCTGAGCGTGTTAGTGGGTGGATGCAAGAGTGCACGCCCATGGTGAGTGGTACGGGGTACGTACCGCGGGGGGAGAGTGCGCAAGACAGTGTGTGAGGTGTGTTAAGGGAGTGTGCGAACGGCGAGTGTGCGCGAGAGGTGTGGTGTGTAACAGGGAGTGCGTTGGTGGAATGGACGGAGTGTGTGGAATATACGGATGGCGTTGGAACGCCGGGTTTTGTGAGTGTCAAAAGGGTCGCGTGTGCGTGTAGGCATGCGAGTAAAGCATCGACGTTGAACGGGGCAGCGTTTAGGGCGACGGATAGCCGATGCGAGCACTCGGGGCGCGGTGCGCTTTGTTGGATGCCAGGCCCGGCGTGGATCGATGCTGCGTCGCTTCTCTTCGAAGCGTCGTTGCCGATTTGGGCTTGGCCCCGCCCTGCACGGTCGAGTCCGGGCCTTGTCGGGCGAGGCCACCGGTCCGGTTCAAGGGCGAGTGGGAGGAAGCGGACCGGTGCCCCCTGGCGGGGGCAGGGTTCCGACCGGGCGAGCCTCGGTCATCGGGCCTGGGACCGCAAGGTACCGCGCCGAGATGGTGCGTGGAATCTCGGCCCGACCAAACCACCTCCCTTGAACCGAAAGCGGGACGGATTCAACCTGCAGGCGACCAAACCACCGAATTCATTGCTCGGCTTTGCGAAGCCGAGTTTTAATAATGTGACGACGCACTGAGGCTCAGATAAAGCGGACTGTGATGATGATGATCGTGTTTTTGGTCCGAAATTTTTAAAAAAGTGAATAGAATTGGCAGTAATTGGAAAATTTTTGATTGGTTGCAATTGGATGAGCAAAATTGGTAGTGAGAGATACCAGATGTGGTGGGATGGCAACTCTGCCATCTCTCACAGCGGGGGCAAAGGAGCAATAGACTTATGGGGTTTGGCAGTGAAAACTAGCCCGGGAGGGTAAGGATATAATGATAGGGACCTAGAGATGACCTTAGGTAACGGTAAGATTAGGTAGTGACAATGATACCTGTAGTGGCGACGCAGGTAGATTAGTTTGGATGATAATGACGAGGGAGCGCAATAGTTTAAAGGGACGACTGGGAAGCGCAAGTTCCAGAGGGGAGTAGTTAGATGAGATGATGCCGTGTGTGTGAGGATCGAAAGTGTATTGAGCAGGGTATGAGTAAATGATTGTGATTGTGAGTTGTGCTGACCAAATGGTCCAGGAAGGAAGGAGGGTGCAGGTGGCACCAGGTGTGATTGCACAGGTGTGCAACAACAGGTGAATGGAGAACAGGTGTATGGAATAAATGGTCTGGAGTATATGGAGTATTGGAATGGATGGTCGTGGAGTGAGTATGGTGGAAACTGTGGAGTGGAGTGGATGGTGCGAAGGTGTGAATGGGGGAAGAATGGACCCCCATCACGAATACCCGGGGAGGGTAGTGTAAGTGTTAGGTAGAGGGTACAGGTAAATTGTGGTTGGATATTGGCATCTGTGGTGCGGGTAGTTGCACAGGAGTGTAGTGATGGGTGCATTAGTGTTGTGGAAATGGCTGGGCGTGTAGCCTGTTAGTGTGTATAATTAGTTGGGCACTCCACCACTGAGGATTTTTTTTTTTTTTTGTATACAAGATCGAGGCTCGTGAAAGAGCGAACATTAATCACACAGAAAGACAAACAGACACATAAAACAAATAACATCGGGAGCGGTAGACAAGATGGGGAGAGAGGGGGAAAGACACAAAAACAACATTTGAGAGCAGGGACCGAGAGACATGGAGACATCGAGAGATCTGTGGGAGGGAGAGGGCTTTGGGGGGGAGGCATGTGAAGGGGGGGGGGGTGGGAGAGGTATAAACATATGGACACTGCCAGGATTTCCAGGAAAGAAGTTGGAATTTCAAACAAGGTGGATCTGGGGTGAATTAGTGGGGGTAGAAAAGATCAAGGTTTTGGATGGGGGAAGATAAAAGATGGTGGTGAACAGCTGTTTTAAAGACCTGGAGGGAGGAGAGGGATTGAAGGGAGTGTGGGAGTTTGTTCCAGAGGCGGGAGAAAAGAGGAATGAAAGAGTGAAGGTGAGCAGAGAGCCGAGATTTCGGCAGTTTAACCATCAGAGGGTTGCTGGCAGATCTTGTGCGACCTGTAGGAATATTTGGGGGACAGAGCACAGAGAGAGCTGGGGGAGCAAGGCCGGAGAGGATGTCGGCCAGGTGAGGCCGCAGGTGGGCTCTGGGAGCCGGTAGTTGTTGTGGATGGGGCCCGAGGATCCGGAGGACGGACCCGGGTAGCCCAGTGCCAGAGGGCACCGAGGGGTGACAGAGCCAGGAGGGGCCTTCCCCAGTTAGATAGGTTAGGGTGAGGAGCTAGGTAAGCTCGGGTGGCAACTGCAGTGGTGGAGGTGTGCAGGTGGGTAGATCTGCTGGGAGAGCTACACGACCCAGCCCGGAAATTGTGCAAGGGCACCGGGAGATGAATCGGGGGAGTGAGACCCCAAATTGAGAAGCACCACAGTTTGGTCAATGGGAATTGGTTTTTAGAACCCATAGTGTAAGTTGGCCAATGGATTGGCAGGGAAAGACCCCGGGTAGTGTAAAGTGTATTAAAGTCATTTAGAAAGTAGTTAGGATGAAGATCTCCTCGCACCATCTGCATCCACTCACCTGAGGTAATGATGGTACTCCACACCATGCCATGTTTTTGTTATTTTTATTGTGCAAATGTTTGGAATGTGAGACGCATCATGACGTGGGTGTGACATTGTGCTGATGTTCCATCTCTTCCTCCTTATGAGGATTGATGATGAATTGGGTGATGGCAAATTTTGGAGAGAGGGATTGTGGAGACGAATTTGGTATAGGGGAAATATGGGGAAGACGTGACATTAGCGACGAATGTGTAAATGTGTAGATTGTTGTAAATATGGGGTAAGGGCAAGGGTAGAGTAGGTGACAGGGGGGGGGGGTGACGTACGGTAGGGACGAGCTTTTCTCCGCTCCGTCTCCATACGCACCTCGCCTTGCATTGCCTTTATTGAAGTGTACCCTTGTGACCTTACCCCTCGCTCATCTGTCTTTTCCCCCCTTTGTCTCCCACATGAGGACTGTGCGCCACTGGGCACCGAGGGGAGCGTGCGTGAGTCCGCCATTGGGCGCCCGAAACTCTCGCAACCTACAGCTGTCTGCATCGATGCACCACCTTATGGACCACATGTCTGTGGCTGAGCACCACTTATGGACCCCATGGGTTGGGGCAAGGCCCCTCTGCTGGAACCGGCCATGAAGGCCCGAGATCTTGCTGGCGGACCTTGGCCACAGGGCACCTATGCCCCACAGGTGAACCACACCAGTCGGCCCTGTGGGCCATAAATAAATAAAAACGGACACGTTGGGTGCATTTTATTTTAATCCAAATAGGCCACCAGCAAAGAAGATGACATCAGGAAGATAGCATTAACCAGCAGAGGGAGCCGAAGAGCAAGAGACCACCAGCAGGGTTTGTCGGTTTATTTTTTATTGAACAGTGATGACTGTGCACCGATTGGTGCTTGAGGGTGTTTTGGTGCATTTTGGGTGCTTCCTGGTGCATCGATGCAGGGCAGACTGTCTCCCCCCCCCCAAAAGAACGATCACAGGTCCTGGGTTAGTATTGTAAATAAAAGTAGAGTCATTGTAAATAATGCGCCCCCACCGTAAATGTATAGTTTGAAGACCATTCCGCAATTCAGTTAGCTGTGGGCGTGAGTCTGTTAGGTAGGGTGCAATGGAGCAGCGGGACATATTTATTTATGTTTTAAAACTGTCACACTCAGGGTCAGGTTAAATGTAGAGGGAACTACACCTACGTGCCACACTAAAAGTAAAGGTAAGAGGCCCGGGACGTGCCTAAGAGAAGGAGGGTGCAGTGTTGTGGATATGAGGATTGTGTTTTTTTTAGTGTTTTTTATTGTATAGTACATTGTAAAAATATCGCCCTCATGCCTCCAGTTGTGTATAAAGGTCAAAGGTCGTTCCGTAGTTATTTCATAAGCACTCACGTTAGCCAATCATAGATTTCCCCCTTGTTGACAGTTATTTCCTTATTCTGTGTAGTAGGGTAAGGCCTTGTCTTCCATTAAGTGACACTCCATTGCACCGAATTCAAATAAATAGATCCCCTTTTATTTTCATTCCCAAAGCCCCATTCCCAAAGCCTCGATTGCCAACTGCATTCGCCGCCATTGCCATGTGCTCCGGCTCGGAGGAGAAGGGCGTGTCTCCACCTCGTCATAGAGGGGAGGAGTGAGCCAGCCCCGAACAACCAACCAAGCACGAGGGGTTTGGTTTGAGAGGGCGGAGGAAGAGCGATCGGGGAGGTTCGAAAAGGTTCAAGGGTGGGGCTATATATAACCCATGGGAGATGCCCCCACCAGAGATGAGTTCTGAGTTCTGCAAAGAGACGAGCTTCAGAGAGAAGTGCGCGAGGAGGGAAGAGAAGCGAGAAGGAAGCCGCTGAGACAAGTGCGACAGAAGCGCGGGGGAAGCCTTTAACACAAGTGCGCGAGAGAGGCGCGGGGGAAGCCTCTGAGAGAAGTGCACGACGTCACCCTGCTCACTCCCAGCCTGACGAGGCCCGGCTTGCTGTGCGCCCTGCCAAGCCTTCCAGCTGGTGGTCCGAGCTGAACCTTCCTCCTGGTCCAGCCAATCGTTCCTGCCTCCATTCACCATTCGTGTGAGTCCGTCTTCGTTTGTTCTGTCCTGGGTTAATAGTCCAGTCAATCTACGCCATTTTGGGGTCGAACCCACCACAAATTGCAATAGTAATGAAACATGCATTTTTCAATGTCAAATTTAGTGGAGAATGACATACTAAAAGTCAAGGAGAATCGGAGCATTGGAACATTTCCAATTTTTGCAATCTTTAAGAGAAGGTTTTAAGCGAAAATTTGCATAAATTTTTCAGACCAAAAACTGTTTCCGTGCTAAATCCTTATGAGATCCTGCAATTTTATGTCCCTGAGGCCTGCAATGTAATGGCTTTATGTGAACAAGTTCATATCGTACTATATATACAAAAAAATCGTTAAATAATATTGAAAATAATATTGAAAAAAATATATATATATTGAAAAAAAAAAAAAGTGTTTTATTTAATATAATTGAATGAACTGCGATTCAAGCACCAACCTAAGAGCTTATTCTTCTTCTGGATCACTTTCTGGTTCTGACAAGGTCACATTAGAACAGTGAAGTCCTTTGCATTCACTGCATGCGTAAGAGCATTCCAGGCTGTACTTGCGACAGCTGCATCGTAGGGTGCTGCAGTCTGTTTTGCAGCCACAGTGGATGGCATCTAGAAGGTAATCTGGAGCAGGCTTCATCTCGGTCATCACGGGAACCATTCTCTCGTCACGGATAGCCCATCCCCAACCATTGGCATCCATGGCAACTCCTTGCCACTGCTGAACCTGAACATACACCCGTAGGCAATGTTGCTTTGCAGATGCTGATGTAGGGGGCAGGGTACGAGGCTCAACTCTGACAGTGCTTGTTGAAACCTTCTGGTGGAAGCGTTGAAGCCTCAGCATGTCCAGTGTTTCCCCGGGCTGGGCATTATACAAGCAAACCAGGGCATTCTCTCCAGCTGTCATGACATCCTCTTTTGACGCTCCAGGAGTGTTGAAGTTTGCCAAAAGCTCGGAGAAATACGCACTGGAGTTCAGCTTCTTCAAGGGTGTTGATTTGCCAATCGAGTAAATTCTTGACGTGGTATCACAACCCAGGAGTCCATGTGCAACAAGAAGCTTGTCACAAACATTGCGTCCAAGTGTCTTTTGCACTTGCTCGATATTCCAACATCTTGCTTGCCTCCTTGACGTCAGCTTAGGCTCAGGTCGGAAGAACAGGTTGTGAGATGTGGGCCCTGCACGACTGCAAAGGAGAACAAGAAGATCGGTGTCGTCGCCAACTATCACGGTGTCCTTGGTGTTTGCACATGCAATGGCTGTCTCCACTATGAGAACATCTGCATCTGCCCTGGCATGATGAACAGCGTTGTGCCGCCGTTGAAGGTCATCACTCAGTAGATTGATGAAACGTTGTTTATTTGTTTGGTTGGCAAGGAAGTCATCTTTCTTCATAGTACATACCATGTCCGTTGTGAAGTTGACAAGGGGACTGCTGTGAGATCGAACGCGCCTGCTGTGCGCTACATCTTTGGTGGAGGGTGCGCTCACATATCCATCGAACACTATGACAGCGTTACCATACCTGTCTCCAACATATCGCACGTAGTGACTGGCGATTCCTCCATATGTCTCGCCAGAATTCCAAGGAATTCTGTGTAGCAATGCCCCACCATCCAGAACATATTGCACATTCTGTGGCAGCACTGTGTTGCGAACGTCAAGGGGGAGTTGTTTCCAAATGGCTTCGGCTAGCGCTGGCTTGTCGGCCTCAAGCAGGATATCAGTGGTCTTAAACAGTGCTGGTGGGAAACTGCTTATTTCGTACTTGAAGACATCTTTGAGGTCATCACAGCGTGATCCTGCTGTACTCAGACGTTGGAACAACAGTTGTGGATCTATCAGAACGGATTGTCTGCCAGTTTTCAATGATGAACGTGTGTCAAGAGTCACAACCTGATCTTTCTTCTTGAACGTGTGATCAAGAACCTTTTTGTCAAGCATTCCATCTAAGATCTTCCTGCCGACTGACGCTGCTTGGTCAGCATTGACCGAATCTCCAGCTGTGATGCCAGTGTCAATGCTTTGCAGAGTTGGATCGTTTCCAAAGGGATCCTTCGATGACAGGTAGCGAATAAGTTTGTGCGTGTCATCTGTGTCCCGTCCTTGTCGAGCTGCGCTTTGTTCTTTGTGCTGGTCACTGGTCCCATACTGCACTGATGTGTACTCTTGCAAAGCCATGTTGACCTCTGCACATATGGGGGTGGACAGCAGCCACGTGATCCTTTGCGGCTCGCTCATTCCACGACCCCTTGTTAGTCCCCCTGTTGTTTTCACACTTCTCATGAGCACTTGCTCGATCACAAGATCTGTGGACAAGCCGGCCCAGTACCGATCTGAACGCCGCACTACGTGAAATCCATTCTGGAACTGATGGTGGACCTCCGGATGCTGAATAGACAGTTGTGCCAGTCGCTGCAGGTAGATGTACACAGATGTTGTGTACAGATTGTGGCCTGCAGCTGCTAGGTAGGGCAACATGTCGTGCAAAGCGTGCACGTGCAGACGCCAGTCACCAGTGCGTTCCGACCTCAGGAATGTCCTCAGAATGTCTATCATGTCCATGTATTGCAGCCATAGCTGTGCTGTACGCAGATCCTTCTTCGATTGTCGAGCAACATTCATGATGTCACGAACAGAGTCCAGAACCGGGGCTGAAAGGATATCTTCAGTGCAACCCTCACCCTTCAACAATGAATCATACAGGTTTCGTAGCTCACACAGGTCAACTGGGCTAGCTCCCACACTTTGCGACCCTGACTCGGTATCACGCGGATCCATGGCTGCCTGTCCTGCCTCGGTATCATGCGGATCCATGGCTGCCTGTGCCTCATCTATGCTTTGCATTATCGCGTCTTCACTTGGTTCGTCATCTCCCGTAGTGCCCTGAGGGCCATCATCCTGAGCCTGCGAACAAGCAGGCACTAGCGTACCAAGTACCCTTTCTGCGAGGAGAGTGTTCAGTGCTGCATCAACCAAGAGATGACCACGGATAGCTCGGTCATATGCCTTGCCAGAGAGCATGTGCGTTACAGTGTTCTCAGCATACACCAGTTCCAGAACAGAGCGCAGTCCAGATCCTGACATGATATTTCCAATACTCCCCAAGAGGCTCATCAACGTATCCAAGCATAAGCGACCGTATCCAAGGTCCAAAGTCGTTGCTATGGAGATCATTGTTCGTGTAATTAAATTTTATTCACCTAATTAGGCTTTGTTCACCTAATTAGACTAGAGTAAAATCTAATTTGAAATAAGAATATGATAGACCATTATATTAGCTTTCAAAATTCATTGATATGTATATTTTCGAAAAAATTCAATTTTATTGGGATAAAGCTACCTTAAATGTCAATTATCTCAATATATATACCTTTACATGTCAAATGTATTGTAAAACCAGGGCATAAGGCCTGTCTTACACTCTTAAACACTTACATTTCTGACATCTTTTGAGAATGTGAATGAAATTACAAATTAAATGCATTATTTTGTGCCATTTTTATTAGCTTATTTTCGTGCATAACTGTCAAAAAGTGGTTGCTCGAAATGAATGTGTTCCAATGCCTCGTTATTCCTTGACTTTTACTATGTTATTACATGGGTCAAAAGAAGCAAAAATGCCAAGTTTCATTACTATTGCAATTTGTGGTGGGTATATTCGTAAAATGACCGGCCTATAAGTAAGACTGCATAGGTAAGCTAAGTTTCACGGTGTCCTTCTGGTCCGTCCTACTGTAAATTATTTTATTATCCTTCCTTCTCCTTGGTTACTTTTGGTTGTAAATAGAAATAAATTATATTCGTATTCCCTACTTTTGTCTCCTTCCTCTTCTTCACATCCGCGTCGCCTTTGTCTTTTCCCCATTGAATATCTGTGGCGCGATTTTGGCCAACGTTCAGGAATCGGGTTAGTCGTGGTAACTGTCCGGGCGTGGTGGCCATCCGCTCGGACAATTAACATCCTAGCCGCGTCCGTAACAATATATATATATATATATATATATATATATATATATATATATATATATATATTAGGGTGGGCTTCAAAAAATCAAAATGCAGATTTTCTCCGGGACATGGTCTATTTTTGTTCCTTTTGGTGTCAAAGGAAACCACACCAAATGTGAATGGAATCCAATAATATTTAGGGGTGCCACATCAGTGATGAATTTTCCCCCATGCAAAAATAGGAATTCCCATTTTTTTGGGCTGTATATACACAAAATAAATACATAATTGTATATATACATTAAATATAATATTAAAAATAAATATGTAGTAAATATACATTAAATAATAAAAATACATAAATACACATTATACATTATATATATACAATATATTATACATACAGTTTTGAGACTTCCTATGATCACTATCTGGGCAATTTTCATGCATGTTTTGTACAGGTTCCCGGGGTCAGGGGTACGCTTTTTTAGTGTGTAATATGTAGGCCTAACTTATTGACTGTGGCTCTTTTGTAGAGAGTGACCCTGTGGAGTAAGAATTAACAGGATTTTACCCACATTCTTGCTTATTTTGCAGATATGGCATGTGCTAGTACCAGTGTTTCATTGAAAACTCGGGCTCAGGATAATGTGTATCTCATTGGGTCCACTTCTGGAGATGCCATCAAAGGTGCCAAGCTCCCGACTGTGCATCAATCTCTTGTCCTGTTTTTCCATCACCTGAAGATGGAGAATCGCACTGCCCGGGAGAGTGCAACCCTCACCATTGAAGAGGTTGTGAAGTTCTGGGAAAAAGCTCACCTACCTACAACGACGAAGCAGCACTGCATCCATCGTTTGGAGAGGCTATATGAAGAATGGAGGAGCCTCCAAAAAGGTGCAAAGCGGGGTGGTGCGACCCAAGAGAAAAAGGAAGCATCCTTCAAGGCCTCCTTGGAGAAGACGTTTGATCTTAGGCATGCAGATTCGGAGGCCATAATCACCAACCCCGAGGACAGGAAGTTTCTTCACGATCAATTCTCAGAGAGGAAGGCTTCAATGGGATCTGTAGACACTGTGTTGGAAGCAAAAACGAAGCGAAAGAAAGAAAGGGAAGAAAAGGAGAAGACTAAGGCAGAGAAGGAAAATAAGAGACAGGAAATGGTCATGAAGGGTGCTACTGCTATGGAAGTCACAGACTCAGACTCTGACTCTGAGACCACGGCACAGGCTGGTTCTTCATCATCTGATGGTGGAATATCTCGTCCCAAGAAAAGAAGGCCTATCAACATTGTCACTCCTGAAGTCGCAGCTTCTTTGGATCATACGAAAACAAGTGACCGAATGGCTGTCCACAACTTGGCATCCATTTGTAGAGCAGTAGGATGGGATCCTGCAGAGCTGGCACTAAACCGATGGACAGTGCGGCGGAATCGCATGATGCATCGATGCAAAACCATGGACGAAATAAAAGAAGCATTTCATCATAATGTGCAAGGTCCTTTAGTGGTCCATTGGGATGGAAAGCTTCTTCCCGATGTCACTGGAGATTTTGTGCATGTGAAGGTGGATCGTCTTCCAATCCTTGTGTCCAACCAGTACCATGGAATGGAGCAGCTGTTGAATGTTCCCAAGTTACCTGACGGGGGAGGAGAAGCTATGGCAACCGCTGTAGTGGACACACTGAAGAGCTGGAACCTTGTGGGCAAGGTGAAGGCTTTGTCTTTTGACACAACGGCCAGCAATTCAGGTGTTCGTGGAGGGGCTGCTGTCCTCATTGAAAAGAAGCTACAGACTGAACTAATTCATTTGGCTTGCCGCCATCATGCGCACGAAATCATTCTGGGAGATGTTTTCACCACTCTTTTCGGTCCTTCATCAGGCCCTGACATCCAGCTTTTTAAGCGGTTTCAGGCGGAGTGGCCGTCCATTGCCCATCACCAACCAAAAAATGGATTCACAGATCCTGATACGGCAGCTGAGTTTGCACAGAACAATGACATGATGGATGAAGCTCTGGAATTTGCTCTTGTGTGTTTGAAAGATCAGCAGCCACGAGATGATTATCGTGAACTCCTAGAACTGACTGTCATCTACATGGGAGGAATCCCACCTCGTGGAATCCAGATCATGGCTCCAGGAGCAATACACAGAGCCAGATGGATGGCAAAAGCACTATATTCACTACAGGTGTTCATGTTTCGGTCAGAGTTCCACTTGACACTTCGAGAGGCGAGAGAACTCCGAGCCTTCAACATTTTTGTCTGCCTTGTGTATGTACAGGCTTGGTTTCGGGCTCCACAAGCTATTGAGGCTCCCCTGAATGACATTAACCTCTTCAAGAAGTTGGAAAAGTTTGAACAAATCAATCAGAAGATGGCTCAGGCAGCCTTGAAGGCACTTGGCCGCCACACGTGGTACATGAGCCCAGTACTAGTGGCATTTGCATTCTTTGACACCAGAATTGACAAAGAAAGCAAGATCAATATGATTGAAGCATTGAAAAATGACGGTGAAAACCCCTCTCCAAAGAGACCAGCTATCAAACGAGGAACCGCCCTGTCAATCGCTGGCCTCATAACAAAACACACCAAGCATTTCTTCAGCATCCTAGGGACCCCAACTGATTGGATGGATAAGGATCCTTGTTCATGGGAGCAAGAAACCAGCTTTCAGGAAGCAAAGAAAGCCGCCAGTGGCTTAGTCGTGGTGAACGACAGGGCAGAAAGGGGTGTCGCATTGATACAAGACTACAATAAGCTCCTTACAAAGGATGAAGAGCAAAAGCAAGCTCTGCTCCAAGTTGTTGCTGCTCACAGGAAGATGTACCCCGATGCCAAGAAGGCAACAGTGGTGAAACAGGCCCAGAAATAGGAGTTACATTTCTCATTATATTTGGGTTTTTTTAATATTATGTGATATGGTGTCTCTTCATTTTATGAACTGAACATTTGGATTGTTATCATTGAATTTGAGTTTTCATAGCAATAAAGTGCTACTTGTGCAGCTATTGTAACTTGTGTTTGCTAGAATACAAAGAAAGTGAGTGGAGGGTGGATTTTCATTAAACAAACTTCTGGTTTTGCTTTCGATCCATATATAGAAAAGTTTTGTAGACACCTTTATTTTGAAGGCTGATGTGGCACCCCTAAATAAAATCAGATTGCTTTCATATTTGGTGTCTTTTCATTTTCGAACAAAAGGAACAACATAAAGCCATGTCCCAGTAAATATTTTTTTTAAATTATTTTGAGCACCACCCTAATATATATATATATATATATATATAGTTACGGACCGCGGTTTAGATGTTATATTTGCCGAGCGGAGGCTCCGCGAATCCGAACAGTTATTCCCCGACTAAAACCCGATTCACCCAGACGTTGGCCAAATCGCGCTATGCTAAATCAATGATGGAAAGGACACGACGACTGGGATAGATGAAACGACGCAAGGGGTACAGTTCTCAAGACCTCCGGAGGAGGGTATAATTACAGTGGTGGAGAAAAGGGGGTAGATTACAAGGCAGAGTGAGGTAAAGACACAGAAGAGATGGGCACTTAAATTCAATCTTATCAATTCCCGGACAGACCACGGACAAACGGACAAGGTAGACTCACACGGGGATTGATGGCGGGAATGGGCAGGTCGGTCGATGGCACAAGGTGCACCTTGGCTCGGGGACAGGATAAAGCACGGTTCAAAAGATGCAGGGAGGTCTCACAGCGCTCGGAGGTGGTCTTGCTTGCTCCAAGCTCAGCACGCATCTGACGTCACCTCTCTCTCACTGCGCATGCTCAGCGGGGAGTGACACGCCCTCGGCTGGTTGGTTCCGCCCCACTGGGGCCGGTCCGCCGCTTCCATTGGGTGCGGGGGTTACCGGGCTCCGCCCTTGACGAGGAGCCGATAGGGAGCCCCTGTTTGGTAACCCCGTCGAGCACATGTCCGATGGCGGCTCGTTGGGAAGGCCTGGTGCCCTCCCACCACCCCTACCAACCAAGCCGGAGTGAGGACGCGCACTCCCTGCGCTCGTTGTTGTTGTTGTTGTTGTTGTTGTTGTTGAACTGTGAGGAAGAGCTGCGGGGAGGTCTTGGGAGGTCCTAAACTTCCTAACGGTGCCATACAATCACATTCTGGTGCAACGAAGGGTCAGAATTAATGGAAACGAATCCTTAACTGACATAGACTAAGAATAACTAGCAAGATGTCCTATAGTTGTCTTACATGAGATGCGGTGAACCTGGGTGCGACATTTAATGGGGGAAATAGGGGGAGGTCGGGTCTACAGAGTGTTGTTTACAGAAAATGGGACTAGGGAATGGGGGATTGGGGAGAGTTGGGAAGTATTGAGGAAATAGGGGAATATTTACAAGCGGATATGGATGGATGCAAATCCCATATCCGCAACAATATATATATATATATATATATATATATATATATATATATATATATATATATATATATATATATATTATATATATATATATGTCAGCCATTAGGGTTTAAACCCCATGACTCAATTGATCATAACATCTGAAATTATATATCGTGCTTCTGAAAACTGATTTGAACTCAGCTGCAGGCAGAGGCGAGTGGACAAAATGTGGTTTCGAGGCTCGAGGTGCAGAGTGGATCCTTAGCCCAGTAAAACAAGTCCTTGAATTATGTGCCAAACAGTAGATAATATGCTCGCGACCCACGTACAGGGAAAACATGTCGCCAAACGCCTCCTTCACGAAGGGAATAATTAATTATATATCTTTGTAGTTTCAGTATGTCTCCTAAATCAAGGACGTAACCAACCTCGGGAGAAATATAGACATTACATATCCTGTGACTGCCATTGTATTCAGCATGTGTATCCAATCATTAATTTACTATTTTGCCTAGTGTATGAGAATATTTACTTCGGCCTGCGCTCGGGTCTGATATGTTTAGATAGAAAGCCAAAAAAGCTCAGCTTATCCTATGCTTCCATCTTTTTGTCTAAGTTTGGCCTTCTTCAGGAAGGGACGAGGGTAGGTGGGTCTTTATGGCCCAGGTTTGCTTTGTCTTTAGCGCAGATTCTTGTCTAATATTTTGCTATAAATGAAATGCCTTTTTGCTTATTCATCAGCGAGTGTCTTGAGGAATTGCCCGCTGCGTGTTAGGCGGCGCATTCTCGAGCCTCGCTCCACACTGTGTGTCTGTAATCGATTTTATTAAACATTGTTGCTCTGATTCTTCTTCTTCTTCCTTCCCTTGAGGTCTTTGACCGACAATTTTGGTGGCAGCGGTGGGATCATCCAGGTGTGCAGACGAGGTGGATCCTCACGTTCCAGGTCGGGAAGGAGGCCTGCCGGCACCTAATTTGGTGGGTAAGCATTTTTGCACATCGAAATTGAAGCCTCCCGCCTTGCTTTGGACGTGTGGACCTCTGCCGGCTGTACTACCTGGCTTGCATTCCGAACCATATTTAGTTTAAACCAGAGCAGCAGTGGGTAATGAATCGATTATACAGGGCGCCCGAGATAAGGAGGGATATCCCTCAGGTAAGCTTCCTGCGTGGGAAGCAAGTAGACCCATATGTGGGTGATAGATAATAGGTGTTAAGTTACTCCGGCGTGAGAACTGCGTTTAAGGCTAGGGATCGGGGGGCGACCCGATCTTAGGACTACCAGGAGGGATTAACCCAAGAATAAGGATAAGAATAGGTAATAGATATTAGTGTTAAGAATACTCCGGCGTGAGTACTGTGATAAGAGAAGGGTATTACAGATCGGGGGGCGGCCCGATCTTCGACCCGCTGGAGGGACTAGCCCAAGAAAGGTAGGACGATGAGTATTTTAAGTTAAGCTACGCACTGGATGTGTTGGAGTTCACAGGTAAGTAGGATTGGAGTGTGCATGAGTGTGCATGAATTTATACTGTATTGTATGGAGAATGAATGATCAGTCACATGGTATGTGTATATAAGGAAATGAATGATCTGTCATTGCAGCGAGTATTTGTGTTTATTGTGTGTGTGTCATTGATGTGTGTCATTGATTGACAGGGGGTTCCCCAAATTGCCTGCGGGCGTTGGGCAATCCGGATGAGTAAAATTGGCAGGGAATAATGAGTATGTTATGGAGAGCATGTGTAGACAGGGCTTTAAAACAAGTGTTCAATTACATCCCCACATTAATGGCTCTCCAAATGTAGCAAGGGAAAATGGGAGTGAAATTCAAAAATGATAGGCTGTCAACCGACTGGGTGTTTATTCAACGGCATGGCCGGGGCTTGTATTTGGCCGACTTGGGATGGCAGAATGCGTTGAATGAAGGCAAGAATGACGTGTGATGCTGACGTGAGTCCAATCGGAAGGATGGATGGTTATGGTTTCACCCGGTCCGTTTATCTGTCTGTCTGTCCGGACACGGAGCTCTTGGGGAGAGCCAGAATGGGTTGGGGTGACCAAGATGAATGTGGACAATATATTAATTGTTTGCCATTGTGAAAATTTGCCCTCGATTTGGGACGAAGACATATGGCATTTGCTGTCCGGCTCAGGTCGGCTGGTTTCCTCAGCTCTGGAGGATCAGAGCGGGTGTATATTTCAAGCTGATACTCCTATGACAAATGTTGATACCCCTATGTGATGCGGGGTATGTGTGTGGTGATGGTGTCTGGGGCCTCGGGATTTGCCCCTGCCTATTTGCCGGTCTGTCTGTCTGTCACATTTGACCCTCAGAAAAGGTTTTGTGAAAGGGGTTACACTTGATGGGCCAACTTATAGACAGGAACATGGAATTTGTACAGAATGCAGGCGATAACCTACCTGTGTCTATCTCTATGTGTGTGTGTCCGTATTTGTCTGGCTTTCTGGCTGTCCATGGAGTCATGTCTCTGAACACTGATTTTGAGGGAGTTGCAGGCGTGATGGAGTTGCAGGTGCGGACCAAAGCGGTGTCCGCGGTATCTACTGGGGGTCGAATGTCACTCCCTCAGTGTCTGCAGACTTGTCGTTCGGCAGTGTCGAAAGACAGGTTCGATTGTCGGTCTGTCTGCTTGATTTTTGGGTCTCACTCTGAGTATATGGCATATACTCTGAGTATATGGTCGTTTTCTGTTTTGTGCTTTAATGGTGGTTGATTTGACTTCCCTGAAAGGGGGACAATAAATATTTGGAGTTAGCTGTTGTCATTTCGGATGTTTGCAGTTGTAATGTGGAGCCAGTCTGTCTGTCCAACTGGGTGTGTCTGACTGCGTCTGCAGATATGGATCAAGGAGGAGCAGTGTCTGCGGCGTCTGTTATGGTGTTGAATGTCATTCACTGTGTCTGCTGACGTGTCGTGTGACTATGGGGACTATGATAGTGTGTCCTGGCGGGAAGAATCGTGGCAGCCTACAGATTTGAATGGAATGGCCTCTGTGAGACCATCCTGTTAGTACGTTGGGGATTCGTCTGTCTGTCTGTCTGTGAATGGAAATTGAACTGGACTTCGACAGAAGGCAGATGGGTGGTCACCTGCTGTGAATTGTGGTGGAACATTTGTGACGTCCCCTAATACGAGGGGACGAATTGGTTTGTAAATGTGTTGTGCAGGTACTTTCTCTGTAGGTAGCCAAATTCTACCTGGGATAAGTTCAGGTGGAGAGGGGAGTTGTCTGATGCCTTGCTCCACGGGGCAGTACTATTGTTGTCAAGTCTCATGTAACCTTGGTTAACGTATATCTACGGACAAGAGCTGCACTTTATTTTAGTAAGTGACTGGGAAAGTTTGTTTTAAAAGGTGCCAGCGGAGTTGTTTAGAGTTATGGAGGTCACAACTCGCTGGAACCTCTTTGTTGATGTTTGGCTGACTTACATTGGCTAGTGTATGGGAAAAGGGGGACTGAAAATGCTTTGATTTTTTTCGTGGATTGCCCATTGGGCATGTTTAGGATTTAATAGAGTGGTGGAGTTCTGTGAAATATGATGACGTTGTCTTATGGACACTTTGTAAGTGACTAGACACGTGCCTGAAAGGGGAAATTGTATTCATAACTCATGTGGGTTGTGTCTGAAGAAAAGGTTTAAAAGGAAGTGAGAAGAAGGTCATGGAAAGTGCAAAGATGATTAAATTGGAAAGTCGAATCAGATGGATTACTTGTCAATGACAGGTGACTGCAGGGATTGATGAGAAAGTGGAGGGAAAGGTTATAAAAGTTAATGGAAAAGACAGGAAATAAAAGAAAAGTGGTTAGTTATGGACTGTTGTTTTGTGATAAGAAGGTGATTGGGGGCTGGTGAAGATTGGATCACGGCTCTGCAGACGAGGTGAACAGAACTCCACCAGGTATATGGGAATCACATCAATTAAATTATGCGGTCCTTTTACATGCGGTCCTTTTACAGGTACCGCACTGCGTCCATACACTATTACAACAGCGAAACACACAGCATCTCACAGCCACTCGACTGATGCAATACGAAACAGCATTAATTATGGCACCCAACGTGACGGTGATGCGGTGTACCGTTCTTAACCCAGCGACACTTTTGCCAACAAAGGAGGAGGGAGTCCCGCACATTTGTACGGACGTGGTGCAATTAATATCAACAGTAAGGCCAGACCTACAGGACACTCCGCTACACGAAGCCGATCACACCTATTACGTCGATGGCTCAGCCAAACGGGCATGGGACGGATCCCTGTTATCTGGGTACGCAGTATGCTCGGATACAGAGACGGTCGAAAGCGGCCGCCTCCCACCCACCTGGTCAGCACAACAAGCTGAACTGTACGCACTCACGAGAGCGTGCGAAGTAAGCGAGGAAAAGGCAGTGACAATTTATACAGACTCGGCATACGCACACGGAGTGGTCCACGACAAAGGGGCCATATGGAAAATGAGAGGGTTTCTCACTTCAGCGGGAACACTCATCAAAAATGGGGACCTAGTGCGAAATCTGCTTCATAGTATTATGCTTCCACGTGAAATAGCTGTAGTTAAATGCCGAGGTCACCAGCGTACAGACGACGCTGTGGCCCGTGGAAACGCCCGAGCCGACGAAGCAGCAGCACAAGCGGCAAACCAGCAGGTTGGGTATAATATGCCAGTAGTTACGCGCAAACAGGGCGCTAAAGCGACTGCCCAGACAGACGTTCCGACATCCGCACCTACAGAGTTCGATGTAATACAATTACAAGCCGCGGCCTCAAACGTAGAACATCAAGATTGGATTAAATTGGGAGCTCAGCGCCCCGCAGAAGGACAAATGGGGACGATTAATGACAAACCCGTGGCACCGCGAGCTTTATTGCCATGGTTGGCACGCATGGCGCATCAAAATGGCCATGTGTGCCATAGGGGGGTGATGAGGCAGGTCACTTCCACCTGGGCAGCACCAGGCCTTTCGACTGTGGTTACCATGGGTCGGCCCATGAGTTTGCTGGTATCGGCGCCAGTGGATATGGCAGCACTTGAATTACCTATCATGGATGACATGCTTTTAAAGTTTTGCATAGGTCTGTCCCATGTGGCACGCAGCATACATGAACGTGTTCGGGAGGCCCTGCCGGAGCCAGCAAGCAAGCCTATCCACACCTTCGAGGCAGGAGATTACGTGCTGGTGAAGCATTTCACCCGTAAGACTGCGCTCGAACCAAGATGGACGGGGCCATACCAAGTTCTTCTGATCACACCAACAGCGGTGTTTTGTGAGGGCAAGTCGTCCTGGGTACATGCCACACATTGTAAGTTGGCCATACCCACAAACACAGACACCTCAAACGCACCACCACAGATCGAGGATGCTGCACCACCGCCTGTTAGGGGTGGCAATCACACTTAGTTTAATTTACAGCTTTGCCAGCACTGGGGACATGAGGGCATGGGCGAACACGGAGACATATGCATATGGCGACCAAACCATTAAGGTCTACCGGCAGAGAGTTATCTGGGGTCAGAGGATAAATATACCCTGCTGCCATGTAAAGGAAGACGTATGGACACGGATAATGTGGAGGGTGTTGTACACAGACTCACATGGAAGGAAGACAGGTTTTGCTGCCCTCAGTCGTTTGAAGCAAGCGCCACGACAAGGCGGCGCACCAATAGTAAACATGGCCAGGCCAGGTTACAAATGGGGAAAGGACTCGAACAATTTAACCACGCATGTATTACTGAACAGCGGCACTACTCTATTACTACAATGTGAATTCATGACCTCCCCCTACGATTAATAGGCCACCATGCATCTCACACATATTAATTCCGCACCCACGGATCGAAAGCAAGAAAAAGCCAAAGGAAAATACGTATTGGACAGTGACCCGTGCAATGGCGAAGGTACAGAACCGATCACGTTGTTGGGTGTGTATGCATTTTCCTCACACCAGTACGACAGGGATAGAAATGGTTGTGCTGCCCCTGTCCCTACGAGATATGTGCTCAGGACCCTTGCGTACCCCATGTCTGACCACAACCTTGGAACTGATAGGCCCAAAATCCCCAGCAGTGTGTTCCCGGGAGTTTCGATATACCCCACCCATTAAGCAGGCTTTGTTAGACAAACCACCTGATCCAGTCTGGGTGACAGAGCAAAAGGGACGGGTGTGTCTTATAGGAAAGGGACACGTTCAGATGGGAACCTCGGAATGTACCCATACCCTGCCATCCGACACCAGAGGGAGAGAAAAGGGAGGCCCCCTTGTAATAACCATAGATGACCAAGCCCAGCATAACGTAACCAAGCTAACCATATCTTGGGGGACACCAAGCGCCACCCGCGTTGAGATCGGTAAATGCATGGCCTCGGCCCTTATCCCACCCCATGGAGTAATGTTTATTTGCGGAAATAAGGCATATCCATACCTACCCGAACAGTGGGGAGGGACTTGTTATCTGGGATCCATTTTTCCCAAGGTAAATTTGGTAGATCATTTTAATGAAACAGGGTACACCCCTACCTACGAGAGGAAGAAACGATTCTCTCTTTGGAACCCGGATGGAACAGTAAGACTGGACGGACGCTGGTGGCAGGTCCTACTAGGAGCATTTTTCCCCCAAGCGGGAGTGACTATGAATGATTGGCGAATAGATAGTCTCGCATTAGTAATGGAACGAATTGGAAACGAAACCCGAATCGCGGAACTACAATTGGAAGACGAATTAGTGCATATGCGAACGATGGTGATGCAAAATCGAGTGGCTCTGGATATGTTGTTGGCAGAAAAGGGAGGAGTATGTGGGGTAATTGATGGAAAATGCTGCACATATGTCCCCGATCACTCGGAAGGAATAGAGGCCTCAATCATTCGGCTTAAGGCCGCGACCCAGGGTCTCACGGATAGCCGAAAGGAAAGGGAAGAAGCCAATGATGTATGGTCCAGCATATCAGCCTGGTTCAGAGGATGGACAGGGGTCATTGTAAAATGGCTATTGACAGGCCTGGCCATAATCGTGGGAATCGTACTCACCGTGATTATAATGAAATCGCTAATCATGATTTGTGTGAGAAAATGTTTCACAGGATGGACCCCACCCACCACCACCAATGGGATGTTACTTTCACTATATGGGAAGGATCCAAAGGCCATTGGTGAACCGGCCAACTCTATCGTCTCGGACCCCCACGATTGGGTTGATGGCCTCGACGTTTCGTGGCAGGAGGATGTGGCTTTAGGGATCTATGATTCCTGGCTTGAAATCGATGAACCTATTGATGCTTGGGATTCTGATAATGATTACGATTTTAGTTGGGATGATTATACCTGTGATTTAGAAAGTGTAGGTTCTTTTAAAAGTTATTGCTATTATGCCAGCAGTGAGGAGCGGATGGCAAACATGTATCCGGGATATCCGGGAGAACCACCTTCACCACCACTTACACCACCCGTAACAACCACTTTGGGATCATCTCAGCTTAAGACACCCAACACTTTGAATACTGACGTTGATACAGACTATGTGGAGATGGAGATTTGTGACTATGAGGAGATGGATATTGGTGATGACGAATGTGCCTCCTTTTCTTTCACAGAGCAATCACATGTACAAGGCTTGATGGCATTGGACGTCGATTGTTTGCCCTGATTCGCGAGGACCTCGCCTGCATAAAGAGGGCCCCTTAATCTGGCTGGCAACTGGGTCGCACCTACGCCGCAGCGAGGGTGGATTCGGAATCTGGCGGGCGGCAGCAATCTCTTAACCAGGCGCCGTCGTCGCGAATTATGGCTAACAATTTATGCGTTGAATGTTAGACGGCCAGTTAGGGCCGGTATCTCTCTTTGAGCATACGTGACGCTATGTCGTGCCTGGCATGTAACTAATTGGGATGCTGACCACTGGGGTATACGGTGTCTTTCCAAGGAGGTGTCTTGTCAAGACAAAGGGAGGAACTGTCAGCCATTAAGGTTTAAACCCCATGACTCAATTGATCATAACATCTGAAATTATATATCGTGCTTCTGAAAACTGATTTGAACTCAGCTGCAGGCAGAGGCGAGTGGACAAAATGTGGTTTTGAGGCTCGAGGTGCAGAGTGGATCCTTAGCCCAGTAAAACAAGTCCTTGAATTATGTGCCAAACAGTAGATAATATGCTCGCGACCCACGTACAGGGAAAACATGTCGCCAAACGCCTCCTTCACGAAGGGAATAATTAATTATATATCTTTGTAGTTTCAGTATGTCTCTTAAATCAAGGACGTAACCAACCTCGGGAGAAATATAGACATTACATATCCTGTGACTGCCATTGTATTCAGCATGTGTATCCAATCATTAATTTACTATTTTGCCTAGTGTATGAGAATATTTACTTCGGCCTGCGCTCGGGTCTGATATGTTTAGATAGAAAGCCAAAAAAGCTCAGCTTATCCTATGCTTACATCTTTTTGTCTAAGTTTGGCCTTCTTCAGGAAGGGACGGGTAGGTGGGTCTTTATGGCCCAGGTTTGCTTTGTCTTTAGCGCAGATTCTTGTCTAATATTTTGCTATAAATGAAATGCCTTTTTGCTTATTCATCAGCGAGTGTCTTGAGGAATTGCCCGCTGCGTGTTAGGCGGCGCATTCTCGAGCCTCGCTCCACACTGTGTGTCTGTAATCGATTTTATTAAACATTGTTGCTCTGATTCTTCTTCTTCTTCCTTCCCTTGAGGTCTTCGACCGACATATATATATATATATATATATATATATATATATATATATATATATATATATATATATATATATATATATATATATATATATATATATATATATATATATATATATATACAGTATATATATATATATATATATATATATATATATATATATACAGTATATATATATATATACAGTATATATATATATATATATACAGTATATATATATATATATATATATATATATATATATACAGTATATATATATATATATATATATATATATATATATATATATATATATATATATATATATATATATATATATATATATATATATATATATATATATATATATATATATATATATATATATATGTATATATATATATATATATATATATATATATATATATATGTATATATATATATATATATATATACACTCAACCCTCGGCTATCGCGAACTCAGCTATCGCGTTTATCTGCTATCGCGGCTACCTAAAAAACTGCACAAACACGACTATCGCGCCCCAAATACGCGGTATAGCGCACCGGAAATGGTGGGGGGAAAAACAAAAAATCAAACAGTCCGGGTGCTACGTCATCACCGAGCGTTGGGTGATTCACGTGCTGATTGGTTGTGACGTCAGGACGTCAGGAGCACTGTGATTGTCCGCCCGGCACCATTCAAGTGCGCGTCGCCTCAGAGTGAATACTGTATGTTCTGTAATAGCAGTGTCTAAACCTTTTTTTTGTGATATAACAATGGCCAATATACCCCGACCCCGACCCCCCACCATTACCCAGCGTAATGCAGCGGCACCTGCAAGGGAAATCAAGAAGAGGAAGAACTTAACTTGCGCTCAGAAATGCGAAATTGTGCAGTTGATCGACAATGGTGAAACAAAGCGAAGTGTTGGAAAGAAATTTGGGATAAATGAGTCAACAGTGCGAGGTATTTACCAAAACCGTGATTATCGTAGAAACATAGATGAGATTTAACAATCAACAGTGAAGCAAGGTGCTCCTTTATTAATACGGCACTGGCAGGTTACGAGGAGCAGTATCATGCCCACGAAAACTCCCTCCACCAACGCCAGATCACCGAATTCTTACAGCCAGACTCGGTGTCAGAACAAGTCTAATCGGGGGGCATTAGGGTAACCGCGGGGGGGGGGGGGGCACAAACTGCCATTCGAGAACTCAATCTATGATGTAAATGCTTGATAATAAGAGTTTGCCGTCAACAACCAACACACCAACCCAGTTCCAATTTAAAAACATGCTGCAAAGTCTCTCTCTTACACACACACACACACACACACACACACACACACACACACACACACACACACACACACACACACACACACACACACACACACACACACACACACACACACACACACACAATAGCCGACGTGCAAGTTTGGCGCCAAAGGCTTGGCCTGCGGGTGGGCGGGGGGCACAAGAACTCATTTGGGTGGGCATGGCCCGCGAATGCCCCCCCCCCCCCATGACACCGACCCTGCTTATGGCGTCGCAACGAGGCACAGCCCTCTGTCTTTGACGAGCCCTCTGACGTTGAGCGCTTCTCTGGTGCTGGACGAGTTAGAGGCACATAGGGGTGGTCAATAAGACTCCACCTAAGTCTCAGAACCTACCCAACCACCTAAGCCCCTCATAGTTCCCAAAAAGGTAAATAAAATGGTAAAAAAGTACTTTTTTACTATTTTATTTTAATTTACATATTGTGATTCTTGTGTTAATGTTTCTTTATATGTTAATGTTTCTTTATATGGTAGAAACACTTGGTAAAAAAGTGGCAAAAATAGGTTAAATATGTGGTCAACTCGGAGGTCCTGGCACCAATTAGAATTATTACCATACGTTCTTCAGTTCGGCTATCGCGATTTCGGCTAACGGGCGGCACCAATTAGGCGCGATAGCCGAGGGTTGAGTGTATATATATATATATATGTATATATATATATATACCAGGATATATACATATATATATATGTGCGTGTGTGTATATATATATATGTATATATATATATATATATGTATATATATATATATATATATATATATATATATATATATATATATATATATATATACATACATATATATATATATATACATATATATATACATATATATATACATATATATATACATACATACATATATATATATATATATATACATACATACATATATATATATATATATATACATATATATATATATATATATATATATATATATATATATATATATATATATATATATATATATATATATATATATATATATATATATACATATATATATATATATACATATATATATATATATACATATATATATATATATATATATGTATATATATATATATATATATATATATATATACATGTAGGGAGCTATTATGCCCCTCCCCCTTTGTTATTTTGCTGCTTTACCAATTACCAAGTATAACCAATTATATGTTCTGTTTTGACTTTGCTGTACTCTTTTATAATACTTAAGTCCTTTCTTGTGCATTGAGGATGTGTAATATCCTAATAAGGAGTTCTGTTCTTGTGAGCTCTTGGCCTGTGTGGGCACAATCTCTTAGTTCCCCTTCCTGGCCTTGGCTACAGTTGTTATCTCTCCAGCCTCCCTCATGACTTTTCCAATATCCTGTAGGTTGACACTTTTATGAGTATCCCCTCCCTTTGTACTTTCCCAACCAAAGTTTCTCTACAGAAAGTTGTAAACATGTTGCCACATATGGCTGACCATCTCCTTATCTGAGTTAACCTATGAGTGACCTTGGATGAGCTTCCGCTAACTAACTGAACAACAGGATGGGACTATGGTGGGAGGACCAATGAGCCCATTCTGTCTCTGTATCTTGTGAGCTAACCCCACCCCTGATATTCCTTATATAAAGCGAGTTTTAATTGAATTATTTCAGAGCATCTTGTTGTAGTGTTGGTCATTTCTTGTGAGTTTCAATGCAACTTCTTGCTGTCCTCAAGCTTGTGTAATCGAGTTCTAATAAATATATCCGTTGCTCCTTTCCTCTGAGTCTTCTGAGTCCCAAGTTCTAAGTCTCGATCCAACAACTGGTGGCAGCGGTGGGATCAGTCTGTGCAGTCCGGGACGCGGTCCCAGGCAAGTGAGTGGTGAGACCAGCTGGCAATTGATCCGGGTCAGGTGAGACTGTGGTTTTCTTTTATTTTTTCCTTTTTTGCCTGGGGGTCAGTCCAAATTGTAAACCCACTCTCTTGCTCGGTCGCCGTTTGTTCCGTTCCCTGCTCATACCTGTTCCACGAACCTAAATTTAAATACGGACCGCTTGGGTCCTGGAGCAACTGATTGTTTATGGACTCGTCAGGGTAACGTTACGTAAGGGGAAGTGCCCCACGTTGGGCGCCTGAGGTTAAGGGGTAATCAATCTCTGGGTTGTGAGGGTAAGGATAAGGGCGGCGTCCCGATCCGAGGCCTACCCGGGAGACGTCGGAATTTTAAGTAAGATTAGAAGTATTATAAGGGCGTAGGACGCCAGGAGAGTACAGTAAGGTTAGGTTAGACGGCTGTGTAGGCGGACGAGCCTCTCAGGAGAGTTAAGTAGTGCGGCCGTACCGCGAGGCGGACGATCCTCACGAGTACAAGGCCGCGAGTTAGGTAGACAGCTGTACCGCGAGGCGGACGATCCTCACGAGTACAAGGAGAGTTAGGTAGTGTAGCTGTGCCGCGAGGCGGGAGATCCTCACGAGTACAAGGCTACGTCGGTAAACTAAATTTTCCTAGGATGGGTAACAGTATGGGTAATAAGACTGTAAAGGCAGGTGAACCGCTTAGAAATACCCCAGCATTTTTCATGTTTCGGAGGTATGGCTATGATGCTGTGAGACCAGGGAAGTCATGGGTTGCGCTAACGAAGGATTTAGGAGAACCGTGGCCCGAAGGAGGGTCTTTTGCGCTGGAAAAATTGGACGTGTTGTATGAGACATTAGAAAGTTTTGAAAAGGCCACGAAACACTTCCTGCCTGACTACTGGAAAGTCTTTGGCTGGTGGAAGGAAGAAGCGATGAAGCGACACGCAAAGTCGAAACAGGCCAGCTTGGCTGGTGAGGTAACAAAACTCAAGGGTCTGAGGAAACAGGCGAATAAAGTGCAGGATGAAGCGCTTAAGGAAATAGAAAAGCAGGCCAACGCGCGACTGATGTCGCTCGTTGAAAACCCAGACCCCGCGGGAGGGGAGGTAGTGACAAATCTACCCTCCCCAGCCCCAGACCTAAGCCCTGTCCCGGGATTTCAGGCACCACCTATCCTTTCTGCGCTCCCGCCACCACCTCCCTATAACCCCGCTACCATCGCGCCCCAGATACCCCAGAACCACCCGAGCCAGGGAAGACCGTTTGCACAACTCGGGGCTAACGGAATAGATGACGGGACCGACATCGCAGGGTTCCCGCCACCGATAGGACAGGATGGGTTATACCCCTTGCTGGTAGGGTGTAATGGGAAAGAGACCTCACAAACTACCCCATTGGAATGTCAGGAAACAATGGGAAGGAAAACATTGTGCCCCTTACAAGTTATCGGAGTTGATGCTCAAGGTCAAGGGGTCCGAGAAAGGGTACCATGGAAAGAATCCTCTTTAACGGTAATGCGGGAAAGGATTCAACATTTGCTTATTGAGGACCCACGGCAGATAGTGCCAACCATGTCGAATTGGGTTATAGCTGGCGAGTGCGACTATCGGGACATAACTCATATGGGAGCATCCGTGCTCCCACCCAAAGTATGGGAAAGGGCTAGATTAAGAGCACACTGGCCGCACGCCGATCCAAGGGCAGCAGGAGCGGCCCAGATAACACTAGCGCAATGGGAGGCACTGAAGGTCCAGCTGCTGGGTGCCATCGAACATGCGCTGATGCCAGCAGGGGGTCCGGATTGGGGAAAAATCGGGGCCATAAAACAAAAACCAGGAGAACCAATTGGAGAGTATCGAGAAAGGTTGGAAAAGGCCATTGCGCGCTGGGGAGGACTGGGTCCGATGCAGCTGGGAGGGCTACCCCAACCATTGGTAAATCAATATCTAATCGAGGGGCTTCGGCCGGTATTAAAGAAACAGGTACAGTCCGTCCTCTTCGGCTGGAAGGGAATGACAACCAACGAATTATGCGACAAACTGGAACAATGCCCGGGCTCCTCCCTAGAGGAGAAGAAGGATATTAAGGAGGAAATATTGCAAATGTTTGTCCAGGAGAAACGGGCTCAATTTAATCAAAATAAAAAGGGGGATCAGAGTCAGAACTACATACGCGAACAGTGCCAGAAGTGGGGGCCTGTCCGAGGTTTTGAGGAACATAGGAGGAGTTGTTGGCCTTCTTTCTATAGGGGCCAATTCCCCAATGGAGAGTGGATCCACCACGAAAATGAAAACTGCGACGGTTGTACTGAGGAAGACTTTGGACTAATTAATATGGACGAGACAAAACAACAATGGACAATACCACCCCCTCTTCCCCCTCCTCCTCAAAACCCTCAAACTTGGACTGTACCAGGGCCCCCTCCCCAAAATTGGTACCCGCCAAGACCCCTTCTCCAAACCCCTGGACCACCCCCCAATAGTGGGATGCAGAATGGACCCAGGGGGAACTGGGCCCCGCCTCGGGGTCCGCCGCAATGGCAACCAGTAAACCAGTCACACTGGGGACCGCCAGAACGCCGGATGGGCGGAAGGGGAGCTGTAGGGGGACGACCTATGCCCTCCGCACCACCGGTTCCGCAGGAACCGTGCTTTTATTGCAAGCAAATGGGACACTGGAGAAGTAATTGCCCAAGTGCTCGTAAGGGGTTTCCGCCCCAATACAATAGAGGGGCCTATTGACGGGACGCTGGCGGGTCGCCCAAGGAGTGTCCTCTCTTGACCATGACACCGGCAGAGGAACCGACCTTGATGATGGACGTGGAGGGGAGACAATTAGAATTTCTCGTCGATACAGGCGCGACTCGCAGCACAATTAACAGGGGGCAATTGCCCTCTTTGCGCCCTACGGCGAGGAACGTTCAAATACTGGGTGTTTCGGGTTTACCCCAAGCGCTTCCTATTTCGGAGGAAGTGCGAGTAACATGCGGCCCGCTGGAGGCTAAACATGCTTTCTTGATGACCACTACCGCCCCGACAAATTTGTTGGGACGGGACTTGTTGTGCAGATTGGGCTGTCAAATCTCATGTACAGAGGAGGGAGTTTTTGTAGACGTCGCGGAATCTAAACGCGACTTGGTAATGACGGCATTGTCTCGGCCCGGCCCCACCGTGTATTGGTGGCGCATGGATGAAGTGGCTCTGGCTACGTGGACGCATATCATAGATAATGTGTGTTTGGACAGTTCAGTTCTGCGAGATTGGCTACAACTGCACCAAATTTCGATAAAAAACTTAAAGGATAATCCACCCCATTGCACTGCGTACTATGATGCAACGGGCGAGGACGAGAATTATCGAGAGAAGGTTAAGGAAAAGCTGGGTGAGCGCATGCCTCTACATTTATCACGGATATGGATCGGCCGTGAGGGGATAGGTATCGAGGCAGTCCTAACCTCGAGTCAGCGTGCGTTGACCCAATACCCCGAAGGGGCGGCCGCCCATGTTACCCTCACCACTGCCAAGGGCTGGCCGCCGGAAAGTGTAGGTTGGATGGTAGGGCGATTACGAGAAGTTCCCCTACAAGGTTATCGGTGTAAAAGGGGCCGCTGGACTTTGAAACGGCTCCAAAATGGCGAAGGGTTCTCAATTGACATTAAGACACAACGGAGGGATGGAGTGTTCGAAGTATCAGAGTTGCCCCCTAAGGGCACCTATGCCATGAGGGCAGTGCTAACGGACCCGGGTGAGTCAGATTACCTCCTAGCGGAGGTGCCAGACAATTTATGGCCTA
This sequence comes from Myxine glutinosa, assembly GCF_964187855.1. Lineage (NCBI taxonomy): Eukaryota > Metazoa > Chordata > Myxini > Myxiniformes > Myxinidae > Myxine > Myxine glutinosa. The sequence continues at coordinate 51,766,530 of NC_136261.1, forward strand.
AGAGCGACGGTGAGGTTGGACGGATGCGAGACGCCAAACCTCTGGTGATAGCAGTGCAGCCGGGGATGCGCTTGCCAAACGTAAAACAGTATAAGCTACGACCTGAGGCCGACGTAGGCATAGCACCAGTAATTCAATCCCTAGTGGAACAGAAAATTATCGTGGAAACTAACAGCCCATGTAACACACCAATTTTGCCAGTAAAGAAGCCGTCGAAGGACAAATGGAGGTTTGTACAGGATTTAAGGGAAGTGAACAAGGTGATACAGGGCATACACCCATTAGTTCCAAATGGAGAAACCCTCATGATGTCAATCCCGCCGGACGCAACATACTTCACAGTTATCGACCTTTGTTCGGCGTTTTTCTCTGTGCCCATCGCGGCTGAGTCACAATACTTGTTCACTTTCACCCATAGGGGGCGCCAGTATACTTGGACAGTACTACCTCAGGGGTTTTCAGATAGCCCCACTTTGTTTTCCCGGGCGCTGCACTGCGACCTGGCGGATGTGGAATTGAAGGGAGGGTCAGTGTTGTTGCAATACGTTGACGATTTGCTGATTTGCTCCCCTTCAAAGGAGGCGTGCGAAATGGATTCCATGGCCCTATTAAAGGCCTTGGCGGCCAAAGGCCACAAAGTAGGCAGACCTAAACTTCAGTTTGTGCGGAACGTTGTAACTTACTTGGGACACGCCATTTCGCACGGAAAACGAGAATTGGATGCTGGACGGGTGACCGCTATCATGGAGCTGCCTCGTCCTCGCTCGCAACGGCAAATGCTGCGCTTTCTAGGTATGACGGGATATTGCCGCACTTGGATACTTGATTTTGCGCTGCTGGCTAAGCCGCTGTACGAGGCGACCAAATCAAACGCCCCGGACGAATTGGTATGGACGGAGGAATTGAGGCGATGTTTTGACGGGCTGAAACAGGCGTTGGTCACGGCACCGTCATTAGGACTCCCGGATTATGCGAAACCATTTACCCTTTACACTCACGCCGTGGGAGGTTTCGCCCAGTCAGTTTTGACACAGACCCATGGGGATAAGGAGCGGCCGGTGGCCTACTTTAGTAAAAAGTTAGACCCGGTCGAACGAGGGTTTCCGGTATGCCTGCAAGCCGTGGCAGCGGCCAGGTACGCAGTAGAAAGAACAGCGGACATCGTTATGGGACACCCAGTAATGCTACGGGTACCGCATTGCGTCACTTCGCTGTTGTTACAGCGAAGCACACAGCATTTGTCTAACACTAGATTAATGCAATATGAATCCGCACTGATCACTGCAGCCAACATCACGATCGAACGTTGCATGACACTCAACCCAGCCTCACTGATGCCCACCCCTGAGGAGGGCGAACCCCATGTGTGCGCCGACGTTGTACAGCTAGTCTCCACGGTGCGATCGGATTTAAAGGACAATCCTTTGGAATATCCCGACTGTACGTATTATGTCGATGGATCAGCTAGGCGCGCATGGGACGGGTCCCTGTTGTCCGGGTACGCCGTGTGCTCGGATAGCGAAACGGTAGAAAGCGGGCGTCTTCCACCTACATTTTCCGCACAGCAGGCGGAGCTGTGCGCCTTGAACAGAGCATGCAGCTTGGCGGAAGGTCTTGCCGTCAACATTTACACAGATTTGGCCTACGCTCACGGCGTAGTCCACGATAAAGGGGCCATCTGGAAGATGAGAGGTTTTCTCACATCTGCCGGTTCAGTAATAAAGAATGGCGCGTTAGTAGAAGGGCTCCTCCGAAGCATTTTACTTCCCCGCGCTATTGCGGTAATTAAATGTCGTGGCCACCAAAGGGCGGACACTGACGTTGCCCGGGGCAATGCAAGGGCGGACGAGGCGGCAGGAAAGGCCGCCAACCAACAGATAGAACGCAATATGCCGATGGTGACACGAGCACAGAAGACATCCGCACAGATTGCTGACATACCGACTGTGGGACCACCCGCCTCACCAACTAAGGACGATATCATAAATTTGCAGACCGCTGCACCGACGGCCGAACACGAGGACTGGCTCAAGCGAGGGGCAACACGCCTTGGGCCAGGAGAAATATGGACCCTTGAGGGGAAACCTATAGCACCCCAGGCTTTACTGCCTTGGCTGGCACGCATGGCTCATCAGAATGGTCATGTGTGCCAGAGGGGGGTGATGGGACAGATAAACTACACTTGGGCAGCGCCAGGACTGTCACGGATTGTATCCGAAGTGTGCCGATCATGTGTGGTCTGCCAGCAACACAATAGAGGGGCGCCACCGAGACATGCACATGACGGGGGACGGCCCCCGCCTAGTGGGCCGTTCGCAACTATCGAGTTCGATTTTACAGAATTGGAACCAAGCATGTCGTTTCGCTATGTGTTGGTAATCGTAGATACGTTCACCAAATGGGTCGAAGCATACCCATGCATCAAGTCCGATGCTCCGACAGTAGCGAAGCGCCTCGTGCGGGATTTTATGTGCAGATTCGGCATTCCCCAGATAATTTCGTCAGATCAAGGGGGCCATTTCACGGCGCAGGTGGTCAAGGGTATCCTGAAGGCGTTGGGCGTTAAACAGTCCTTCCATTGCGTTTACCACCCACAGTCATCGGGACTTGTGGAACGAACGAATAAGACTTTAAAGAATAAACTAGCGAAACTTTGCGCAGACACAGGCTTGAGGTGGCCAGAGGCTCTTCCGCTTGCATTGATGAGCATCCGTTCCACCCCGGGTCGCACTACGGGCCTTTCCCCCCACGAAATATTAATGGGACGACCTATGAGCTTGCCCATTTCAGCACCAACGGACATGTCCACCCTTGCTTTGCCAGTAATGGATGACATGCTTTTGAGATTTTGCATAGGCTTGTCCAATGTGGCACGCAGCATCCATGCTCGAGTACGAGAGGCGCTGCCTGAACCAATAGGCCACGCCATCCACGACTTCCAGGCCGGCGACTGGGTGCTCGTAAAGCACTTCACCCGCAAGGCTGCTTTGGAGCCACGGTGGAAGGGACCATTCCAGGTGCTACTGGTCACACCGACGGCAGTCTTCTGCGAGGGTAAACCTTCGTGGATCCACGCCACCCATTGTAAGTTGTCCATCCCCGCACCACAAGCTACACAAGACACCGCACCTCACATTGTCGAAGACAATGCACCGTCTAGGCCACTACAGTCTCCTAAGGGCGGCGATGACGGTCATGATGATGGGAATTCTGGGTAGCTGCCGCAAACCCCCTGCCAAGGATAGGCTCTTGCAATTTGAGCTATCGAGAAAGGACCTCCCCAAGTACCCAGGACCCGACAACTATTCAGCATTTCCCCTCTACCCCGTCAAGTATATAACGGCTCGCGCCGCGCTGGCCCAGGTATATAACGGGACAAAATAGCGGTGAATTGCTGTAACTTGGAAACAAGCTTTAAGTGGTTATCTGTAAGATGGGTGGAAGCTGTAGTGGTACACAATAAGACACCACAGGCACGCATGACAAGACCACGCCTAGTCCTGACTAAGGCTAGGAAAGTGGAAAAAGGAAGATACACTGGGGACATAAGCAGTCGATATGCCCCAGGATATCGATGGGGCAAGGGCATTGAGAATACTACCCTCTTATTGCATTATACCCCCATTGGCCCGGATACAACAATGATACTCGAATGTGGAATATGGCCCCCTCGCACGATAATCCCAAATGGAACTGCACCCTACTTCCGACCTAGTTGCGCCGCTTACGTCATTAAAACCCCGCCTGCCCAGGAAGTAAGAAGGAAGCCAGAGGAGAACACATCCTGGAAGGTTGCACGGCATATGGCCACAGTACAGAATAGGACACGGTGTTGGATGTGTATGCACCTTCCCCGCACCAGCACAGCAGGAATACCAATGGTAGTGTTACCCTTATCACTCAATGATTTGTGCTCGAAGCCATTAGACACCAAATGCAGTAGTACAACCCTAACAAGCCAAGGGTCTGACGGACCCGCGTGTAAACGAGTTTTCCAGTACTCCCCCCCCATCCAGCCCCGACACTTTGAGGAACGTCCGGCGCGGGTTTGGGTCAAGCCGGCAAGGGGGGCCCTCTGCTCAGAAGGAAAGGGCCAAATAATGGTAGGAAAATCCGTGTGTATAGATACCCTCCCCGCGGACCCTAGGGAAGGAAAACACACGCTGTTAGTGAATGTTACAAGTTCGCCCTTACATAACCTCACACACCTCCAGTTGGCATGGGAAGGGGAAAACGGGACAAACACTATCCCAGACCTTCGCACTTGCATGACCACTCATTTAGTGGCTCCACACGGGACCATGTTTGTATGCGGGAACAAAGCTTACCCATATTTACCTGATAATTGGGGAGGAATTTGCTATTTAGGATCAGTTTTCCCAGAGATGGAAATGCGACAACATTTGCATAATACCCCTGCACTCATAAGGACACAACGAAGCACCTATTGGCACGACGACGGCACCACCACCTTACACGGCGCTGATTGGGAGAAAGCCGTTAGTTTCTTCTTCCCATGGGCTGGGACGGTCATGAGCAGTTACCGCATTGACAAGATTGCGTTGATTTGAGAAAGTGTGGCCAACGCCACCGCTACAGCACATGACGAAATGTTGGACACGGTTGTCCACCTGCGTACAATGGTTATGCAAAATAGGGTTGCGTTAGATATGCTACTGGCAGAACGAGGAGGGGTATGTGGGATAATTGAGGGTAGATGTTGTACTTTTATTCCTGACCCTTCACAGGGGGTCAGTGCTGCTATTATAAGGTTAAGGGAAAGCGCTCATATATT
>NC_136261.1:51776324-51916324 GCF_964187855.1 Myxine glutinosa
AGATTGAGGAGGGTCGGCGGCCGCTCACCTCGAGCCTTGCCGTTTACACGAACAGGACCCGCATCCTTCCAGCTGTGGACCACCTGGACCATCCTCTCCTTCCAGCCAATCATTCCTGCCTTCATTTCCCCATTCGTGTGAGTTTGCTTGTCGTCCATTTTGTGTGTCTTGTCCTGGGGTATTAATTAAGACTGTAGGTAAGCTAGCGTTGCACTGTGTCTCCTTGATTTCTTCTGTTTTTATTTTATTATTCTTCCTCCTCCTTGGTTTCTTTTGGTTGTAAATAGTAGTAATAAATTATAGTCGTATTTCAAACCCTTTTGGCCTTCTTCTTCTTCACATCCGTCGTCTTTGTCTTTTCCCCATTGAATACCTGTGGCACGATTTGGCCAATGTTTGAGAATCGGGTCTAGTCATTGTTAACGGTTCGGGCCGCGGCTGCCATCCGCTCAGCAAATTACCATCTTATCCGCGGTCGCGAACGAAGCTGCTCACTGGCCTTTCCGGAGGTCGCGGTGCAGCTTCAGGGACCACGTCGGTCAGTAACAAAGGGGACTAATCCCCCCTCAAAGGGGAACCATAGGCCAACGTTGGGTTCCGTAACAATTGGTGTCTGGGAGTGAGATACGGACCTGAAGCGCTTAGCGAGCTCAAATTACGAGTGGGCCGAAATTTTGTTTTATAAAATCCGAAATTTGAAAATCGTGCCATGGATGGTCAAGATGATCGGATGCCGGTGGGGGAATTATAAGAGGGGTTAGGGGTAACCCAGGACCACAGGGAGGAAATGGAGGAGGAGAACAATGGTGAAGTGGTTGAGGAGGTATCAGGTGCGCAAAATGGCGCCCTCGTGCACGTGGTTGTAGCAGCCGAGCCCGAGATGCCGGGGTACATGCGATTTTTTATGGACCAAATAATGGCCAAATTCGACACCCAAAAGGACGAAGCGAGGGCTGATAGTGAGCGATTGAGGAGCCAAATGAGGGACGAAGCGAGGGGTACTAGTGAGCATTTGAGAGACTGGTTAAGTAATATGGGAAATCAAATAGGGGAATTGAGGAATGATATGGGAAGACAAATCAGGGGTCTCGATGGAAAAATCGGGGGGCTAGAAGCCAAATTTGGGGGTTTAGACAATAAATTTGAGGGTTTAGACAACAAATTTGGGGGTTTAGACAATAAATTTGAGGGGTTAGACAACGGGATAAAAGAGGTAAAGAATGGGTTAACGGGGCTAGAAGATAAGATGGAAGGCAAATTGCGGGAGATAGGGGAGCAATCCGCCCGGGAAATCAAACGGATGGGGAACCAGATAGAGGAGGTGAAAATTGGGTTATAAGGTAAACTGGATGCTCAGAGGGATGAATTAGAACAAATGAGGGCAGCATCTACTAAAGAAATGGAGGAGATAGGGGAGGAAATAAGACGAGGTGTAAGCGAGGAGGTCTCGGGGGTACGCGAGGAGGTAAAGCGAGGTGAGAAGCGTATGGAGAAAGAGGTGAGAAATGGGACGGCCAAGTTACAAGGTGGCATAGAGGAGTTGACGCAGGAGGTGGAACAGCTGACGGTGGGACAAAAAGAACTGGTGGAGCAGGTGAAAAAGAACACTGCGGTACTAGGAGGGTTGAAAGCGACACAAAAAGAAATCAAAAATGACTTAATAGCGACGAAGAGGGAATGTCAGATGGTACGTGAGGGACTGACGAGGTTGGACGAGGTGACAGAGGCAATGAAGACAAAGGACCGGGAGGTGAGGACGCACATATAAACGGTCAAGGTGGCATTAGAGGACGAAATTGAGGAGACGCACCGGGAAATAAAAGAGGTGAAGCAGAAATTAGAGGAAGTGGAAGAGGGGGTGAGTGAAATTAAGAAGAGACGGAGGGAAACTAAGAGGGAGATAAAGGAGGAGGTGATGGAATATGTACAAGGTCGGTGCTCAAATCGTGATGGTGTGCTCACTAACCAAATAAAGAGTTTGCAAGTGGCGAAGGAGGTGCGGAGACGAGGTGCCGAGGTGAGTGGCGATACACACGGAAATGTATATGGTGTGAGGGGAGGTTCAGTCGGCTTGGGTGTTGGTTTGGACCCGGGTGTTCATGAGAGGCCGCTGGTAAAGTGTGCGACAGGTGCAGAGTGTGAAGGAGGAGGTGTGCGAGAATGTCCAACTATGGGGTGTGTAAGAAAAAAGTGCACGCCGAGGAGTGAGTGTGCTGTCGAGAGTGAGTTGGTCGTAGCGCGTGTGCGAGGGGGCACATGGGAGCACGTAGTGGGGAGTGTTACAGAGGATGTAACGAGAGAGTGCACACCTGTGGTGAGTGTTACAGAGGGTGTAACGGGAGAGTGTGCGCAAGAGGATGCGCGAGAAAGGTGTGTAACGGACGGTGCATGAGTACAGAGTGCGCTGTCAAGAGTGAGGGTGAATGCGCGACCGAGGGTGGTGGTGAAAGCAGTGAGAGGGACACGGAGCGTGAGTTGGTTGTGGCAGGTGAGAGAGGATGTACACCTGGAATGGAAGGATGCACACCTGGAATGGTAGAGCGCGTATGGGAATGCACACTGGAGTTGGTAGTGAGGCACGTGGTTGGGTGTGCAAGTGAGAGCACACCTGTGGTTGCCACAGAGGAGGTGACCAAGGAGAAGCGCGAAGAGGTGTGTTGGTGAGGTGTGCGAACAACGAGTGTGTGCAAAGGTGTGTGGTGGTAAGGTATGTGACCAAGTCTGTGAGCGGAATGAGTGTACCTGGGTGTGTAAGAGAAGGTGCAATGACAAATAGCATGGAGACAGCTGGATGTGTGAACAAGGAACGGGCTGTGGGGTGCGAGCATGCAAGTGGAGCATCGACGCTAACCGGGTTAGCGGTTAGACCGACTTATAGCCGAAGCGGGCCCTCGGTTCGTGCCGGGGTTTGCGTGCAGCGGGGACCCGCGGGGATCGTGACCGCGGCGGTTTCGAAAGAACCGCCGTGCGGGATCCACGCCGGGCCGCGCTCTGAACGGCCGCGTCCGTGCTCCACTAAGCGGAGCGGGCGGTCCGGTAGGGAGGGTCGTCACGGCAACCCTTTGTGGTTGAGGCGTTCCGGCAGGGCGAAATCGGGCCATTGGACGGCTCCGTGCCAAGATGGTGCGTGGTGGGATCTCGGCCCGGGTAAGCCCCCTTCCCTGCACCGAGTGCCGGACGCATCCAACCGCCGGCACCAAACAACCCGCATTCATTGCTCGGCTTTGCGAAGCCAAGCTTTGGAAATGAATTGGCACACCGAGAGGCTCAAGTGAGTAGACGTGTGATGAGGATAGTGTTTTGGACCCGAAATTAAAAAGCAAAATTTGATGATTGGCAAAGGATTGGCAGATTGATGATTGGTAATGGTAGAGTGATTGGCAGATGATTGGCAAATTTTTAATTGGCTGGAATTTGGTGAGCAAAATTTATAGTGAGAAATACCCGATGTGGTGGGATGGCAACTCTGCCATCCCTCACAACGTGGGCAAAGGAGCAATAGGTTTATGGGGTTTATGGCAGTGGAAACTAGCCCGGGAGGGTTAGGATATAGTGTGTAGGGACCTAGAGATTGACAATAGGTAACGGTAAGGTTAGGTAGTGACCATGATACCTGTAGTGGGGACGCAGGTAGATTAGTTTGGATGATATTGACGTGGTATGTGCTTAGTTTAAAGGGAAGACGGGGAGCACCAAGTTAGCAGGGCACCAGGTAGTACAGATGATGCCGTGTGAGTGTTGGAGGTGTACTCAGGAGTGTATTGTGAGAAGGTAATTGTGAATTGTATTGAGCATGGAAGTGTATGGAGCAGTGAGTAAGGAACAAGTGAGATTGCACAGGTGTGCAACTGAACAGGTGTATGGAGCAGTGTATGAGTGAGTGATGGTGATGTGAGTTGTGTTGACCAAATGGTCCAGGGAGGAAGGAGGGTGCAGGTGGCACCAGGTGATTGCACAGGTGTGCAACTACAGAGGTATGGAGTATGGGTGTGTGGAATACATGGAGTGTGGAATATATGGAGTATGGAATGGATGGTCGTGGAGTGAGTATGGGGGAAACTGTGGAGTGGAGTGGATGGTGCGAAGGTGTGGATGGGGGAAAGGAGGATGGACCCCCATCACGAACACCCGGGGAGGGTAGTGTAAGTGTTAGGTAGAGGGTATAGGTAAATTGTGGTTGGATATTGGCATCTGTGGTGTGTGGTGGAAGAATTGAGTTTGGATGGGTGCATTAGTGACGTGGAAATGGCTGGGCATGTGGCCTGTTAGTATGTGTAGTTGGTTGAGCACTCCACCACTGTGAGGATGTCGGCCAGGTGAGGCCGCAGGTGGGCTCTGGGAGCCGGTAGAGTTGTTGTGGATGGGGCCCGAGGATCCGGAGGACGGACCCGGGTAGCCCAGTGCCAGAGGGCACCAAGGGGTGACAGAGCCAGGAGGGGCCTTCCCCAATTAGATAGGTTAGGTGAGGAGCAGGTAAGCTCGGGGGCAACTACAGTGGTGGAGGTGTGCAGGTGGGTAGACCTGCTGGGAGAGACACACGCCCCAGTCCTGAAATTGTGCAAGGGCACAGGGAGTTGAATCGGGGGAGTGAGACCCCAAATTGAGGAAGCACCACAGTTTGGTCAATGGGGATTTGGTTCTTAAAACCGCATAGAGAGCAAGATGGCCAATGGTTTGGCAGGGAAAGACCCCGGGTAGTGTAAAGTGTATTAAAGTCATTTAGAAGGTAGTTAGGATTAAGAATCTCCTTGCACCATCTACATCCACTCACCTGAGGTGACAGGACTCCATACCATGCCATGTTTTTATTATTTTATTGTGCAAATGTTTGGAATGTGAGACGCATCATGACGTGGGTGTGACATTGTGCTTGTGTTGCATCTCTCCCTCCTTATGAGGATTGATGATGAATTGGTGATGGCAAATTTTGAAGTAGTGCGAGTGAAGACGAATTTGGTATAGGGGAAATGTGGGGAAGACGTGACAGTAGTGACGAATTTGTAAATGTGTAAATTGTTGTAAATATGGGGTAAGGGCAAGGGTTGTGTAGGTCACATGTGGGGGGGCGTACGGTAGGGACGAGCTTTCTCACTTCGCTCTCCGTACGCACCTCGCCTTGCATTGCCTTGTTTGATGTGTACGCTTGTGACCTTACCCCTCGCTCACCTGTCTTTCCCCCCCCCCCCCCCCTTGTCTCCCACACGAGGACTGTGCGCCACTGGGCGCCGAGGGGAGCGTGCGGGAGTCCGCCATCGGGCACCCGAAACTCTCGCAACCACAGCTGTCTGCATCGATGCACCACCTTATGGACCACATGTCTGTGGCTGAGCACCACTGATGGACCCCGTGGGTTGGGGCATGGCCCCTCTGCTGGAACCAGCCATGAAGGCCCGAGATCTTGCTGGCGGACCTTGGTCACAGGGCATCGATGCCACACAGGTGAACCACAATAGTCGGCCCTGTGGGCAATAAATAAATAGAAATGGACACGGTTGTGCACTTTCATTTTATGTCCAAATAGGCCGCCAGTAAGAAAATGACGAAGTTGACAACATCTGGAAGATAACAATAGCCAGCAGAGGGAGCCGAAGAGCAAGACACCACCAAGGGTTTGTTGTTTTTATTTTTTATTGAACTGTGATGACTGTGCACCAAAGGGTGCTTGGTGGTGCTTGATGGTGTTTTGGTGCTTTCTGGTGCGTCGATGCAGGGCAGACTGTCTCCCCCCCAAAAGCACAATCACAGGTCCTGGGTTGCGTTTTGTAAATAAAATAGCGTCAACTGTAAATAATGCTCCCCCATCGTTCATGTTTTAGTTTGAAAACCATTCCGCAATTCGGTTAGATGTGGGCGTGAGTCTGATAGGTCGGGTGCAATGGAGCAGCAGGGCATATTTATTTATGTTTTAAAACTGTCACACTCAGGGTCAGGTTAAATGTAGAGGGAACTACACCTACGTGCCACACTAAAAGTAAAGGTAATAGGCCCGGGACGTGCCGAAGAGGAGGAGGGTGCAGTGTTGTGGAAATGAGAATTGCGTTTTTTATTGTTGTAAGAATATCACCCTCCTTCCTCCAGTTGTGTATAAAGGTCAAAGGGCGTCCCTTAGTTAGGTCATATACAATCGCGTTGGCCAATCATATATTTCCTGCTTGTTGGTAGTTATTTCCTTATTCTGTGTATTAGGTTAAGGCTTTGTCTTCCATTAATTAATACTCCATTGCACCGAATTCAAATAGAGTAGAATCCCTTTCATTCCCATTCCCTTTCATTCCCATTCCTAAAGCCTCGATTGCCAACTGCATTCGCCGCCATTGCCATGTGCTCCGGCTCTGAGAAGAAAGGCGCGTCTCCACCTCGTCAGAGAGGGGAGGAATGAGTCGGCCCCACTCAACCAACCCAGCCAAAGGGGTTTGGCTTGAGAGGGCGGAGGAAGAGCGATCGGGGAGTTTCGCAAAGGTTGAAGGGCGGGGCCTATATAACCCGCAGCGGGACGCTCCCCACAGGAGATGAGTTCTGAGTCCAAGAGAGTTGCGTCAGAGAGTTCAAGCAGATGAGCTGAGTCCACCACAGTTGAGTTGAGCTTTGACAGCAGTTTAGACCCGCTGCTACGAAGCAACGCCGCCGTGCGAACCAGATTGAGGAGGGTCGGCGGCCGCTCACCTCGAGCCTTGCCATTTACACGAACAGGACCCGCATCCTTCCAGCTCTGTGGACCAGCTGGACCATCCTCTCCTTCCAGCCAATCGTTCCTGCCTTCATTTCCCCATTCGTGTGAGTTTGCTTGTCGTCCGTTTTGTGTGTCTTGTCCTGGGGTATTAATTAAGACTGTAGGTAAGCTAGCGTTGCACTGTGTCTCCTTGATTTCTTCTGTTTTTATTTTATTATTCTTCCTCCTCCTTGGTTTCTTTTGGTTGTAAATAGTAGCAATAAATTATAGTCGTATTTCAAACCCTTTTGGCCTTCTTCTTCTTCACATCCGTCGTCTTTGTCTTTTCCCCATTGAATACCTGTGGCACGATTTGGCCAACGTTTGAGAATCGGGTCTAGTCATTGTTAACGGTTCGGGCCGCGGCTGCCATCCGCTCAGCAAATTACCATCTTATCCGCGGTCGCGAACGAAGCTCCTCACCGGCCTTTCCGGAGGTCGCGGTGCAGCTTCAGGGACCACGTCGGTCAGTAACAAATGAGGGGACTAATCCCCCCTCAAAGGGGAACCATAGGCTGACGTTCGGTTCCATAACAATATTTACTGCAGCTGAGGTCAACAGAAGCAAGGTGGGCAATATTACTATGACATCAGTGGTGAAACTGCAAATACCAAATCCACGAATGTCATGGGTGGAAACACTCACATCATTTCCTAATTCTGCTTTGAACTGGATCTCTCTGTATTTTCATTCCAAACAGTATCATTCCAACTCGAAATAATCTATATATATAAAACACAGTTTGTGTGTGTGTAATGTTACCGATAGTCTCCTAAACGGAGAGGCTCACATGCTTGATATTTTGCATAGACATGGCCATTGAGCCTGGGAAGGACTTAGCCTACCTAAAAATATTTGATGAGATCCATATTTTTTATTGATATTTACTTCAGCGCATTTCAGTGAAGAATATTATACACGGAATCTGAGCCGGTGGCAGAGCAGCGCGCTGATTCGCTCAGAGCGATCACGTGATGTTCCAGCCTTGCCGCCATAATCTCACAGTAACTGTTCACACATAATTCAGAGCGAAAAGCGATTGCGTTTTTTCACATTTCAGCGAGGAACATTGCCTTTCATACCACATAGGTTTTTTTTTTCTTTCATCTTTAGATCCATATTTTTAGCCATAACGTAGCGAACGTAGCGTAGCTAGCATAGCGTTAGCATAACGTAGCATAGCATAGCGACCCCTCGCTCAGGATCTTCGTCAGGTTCGCGAGCGAGTTAGCCAAAACGTAAAAGTGAAAATATATCGAATGCTGTTTTGATGCTTTTTACTGCTGTTTTGATGCTTTTACATTGCTGTTTTGATGCTTTTGCATTGCTGTTTTGATGCTTTTTCACTGCTGTTCTGATGCTTCTTCACAGCTGTTCTGATGCTTTTTTGCCGTTTTTTTAAAATATAAAAATCTCATTTCAAAAAAAAAAAAATCCATAAAAATCTCACAATGATGACATATAATTCACAGAAAACGTTGAAGCAACCACATAATATTGCAGTGATGTTTAACTCCGAGTGAAAATAGTTCTAAATTTTAAAATCTTTCATCTGATATTTGTGATTTATTTCAAACAAACTATTTCCCATCTACACGGCCATGTATTCCTATTAACGTTATGTAAAGTACATAAATTGTGTGGATTACATCATTTGTGGATGTGATCAATTGCCAGTAACCATCTATATCCCTCCCCTTCCCCCCTCCCCTTCCCCTTTTCCCCTCCCTTCCCCCTCCACCCTACCCTTCCCCCTTCCCTCCCCCTCCCTTTCCCCCTACCCCTTCCCCCTACCCTCTCCCCCCTCCCCCTCCTCTCCTCCCCTCCACCCCGTTCCCCTCTCCTCCCCTCCACCCCGTTCCCCTCCCCTCCCTTCCCCCTCCCACCTCCCCTCCCCCGCCCGGCAATGCCGGGGCACTTCTGCTAGTACTGTTATGTTTGTGGGGATAGGTAAGCAAATGCTGTAGGAAAGGTAGCACTGTATAATTATTGGCATGGACCATGTGACGCGTCGGAGAAATCTCGATGTACAGTAAGTAAGGAAACTAACTTACGGTTGTTTAATTGTGCATCATGCGAGGGGTTATTCCACGATGCAGTGCTAATTAGTGGTAGAGTTTAAGGATAATTTTCCCAGTGTGTGATCCCCCCCCCCCCCCCCCGTGGATCAATCCCTAACATTTTACAGCATCTGCCGGCCATTTAAAACCATACAAGCCAAGCTAAGCCGGCCCTATGAAAACTCACGGCAAGTAAGCCCGTCCACATGAACACTTACAGCAAAAGGCCACGCCCCCACGGCGGTACGCTCAGGGGGGTGGGGGGGATGGAGAAAGAGCCGGTAGGCCACACCCCCAAGGGACGTGATTGGCCCAGGCCCCATGAGGCAATTTAGAAGGAGCTTCGCAATTGGGTCGGGGTGACGTTACGAGAGCCAAGATGAGAGACGATCCTTTTTGAGGTTGAACAAGCTGGCCATTTTGGTGTATCGGCGGGCGAGAAGGGGCGGCGGGCGAGATGGGGCGGCGGGCGAGAAGGGGCGGCGGGGCGAGAAGGGGCGGCGGGCGAGAAGGGGCGGCGGGGGCGAGAAGGGGCGGCGGGCGAGAAGGGGCGGCGGGCGAGAAGGGGCGGCGGGCGAGAAGGGGGCGGCGGGCGAGAAGGGGCGGCGGGCGAGAAGGGGCGGCGCGCGAGAAGCGGGCGGCGGGCGAGAAGGGGCGGCGGGCGAGAAGGGGCGGCGGGCGAGAAGGGGCGGCGGGCGAGAAGGGGCGGCGGGCGAGAAGGGGCGGCGGGCGAGAAGGGGCGGCGGGCGAGAAGGGGCGGCGGGCGAGAAGGGGCGGCGGGCGAGAAGGGGCGGCGGGCGAGAAGGGGCGGGGGGCGAGAAGGGGCGGGGGGCGTGAAGGGGCGGGGGGCGAGAAGGGGCGGGGGGGCGAGAAGGGGCGGGAGGGCGAGAAGGGGTGGGAGGCGAGAGGGGGTGGGAGAGAGAAGGGAGCGGAGGTGAGAAGGGAGCTGAGGTGAGAAGGGAGCGGAGGTGAGAAGGGAGAGGAGGGGAGAAGGGCGTAGGGGAGAAGGGGGAGGAGATGAAAAGGTGGGGGGAGTGGAAAAGGTGGGGGGAGTGGAAAAGGTGGGGGGAGTGGAAAAGGTGGGGGGAGAGGAAAAGGTGGGGGGAGTGGAAAAGGTGGGGGGAGAGGAAAAGGTGGGGGAATGGAAAAGGTAGGTGAGGGGAAAAAGGGAAGGATAAACCTCGTAAAAAAGTAACAAACTTCATGTCACCTCATAAAATTGACAAACTTAATTTAATCGGATGGAGTGATCATGGGGAGAAATCATCAGTCAAGCTAAGCAATACCAGTGTACACCCTTAATCGATACCCCCTATATAAACATAATTTTCCGACCCAACATCAAATGAGGCCTTTGCTGTATGAGAAAGAAAATATCTTTAATAACAAAACAATATACAATTTTAACTAAAGTTTGGTATTTTCATGACAGACAAACTCGTGAGTGCACAAACTGCCGAGCAGGTCGTAACTGCACACGTGATTATAATTGTTGTGATTGGTACTACGTACTGCGTTGTGAGGTCTGGGGGCGTGGTCTGAGTGCTTAATGGCGGCTCGTCATGATGGCCGTGTGCTCTGTAGTAAGTTCAGGAATCTCCTTTAATCAAGTGGTTTATTAAAGACGATACCAAGCTCTCACAGAGCACACGGCCATCATGACAAGCCGCCATTAACCACTCAGACCACGCCCCCAGACCTCACTACACAGATTCGATTGGTACGTACGTAGTACCAATCACAACAATAATGAGCAATGTTCAACATGAACACGAGGTGTCATTATTAGTATTACACCGTTTACCGCTCATAATGAGGAACAACTCAAGTAGAATGGTACCTGACAGGTATTCACGATGCATTTTGCTTTTTGGTAAATAAACATTGACATTGTCGCGTCATCGCGTGGACGGAAACAACATGATAACGGAATGATAACAATTGTTAGTAATTACAATGTTGGAGTTTATCACCAAGGAGAGTTGAACGGTCACTAACCTCGACCGGACCACAAGCATTGAACATACCTGCAGCTGTCGTACCTCTGTGATACTGTATATTGAAGCTAGCCAATGAGCTTGAACCTGGGTTTCAACGAATGGGAGTGGGCGTTCCGAGAGAGTGGAAGTGACGTCATGACCGCGACCGGAACACGTCATATATAATAATTGCTGTTTATCTATTTGTTTGTGAGCAGGCTATCTCAAACAGTTGTGCACGGATTCGTATGAAACTTGGTGGGCAGGTGGGGAAGAATTGATTAGATTTTGGTGAATATCCGGATGCTATAATTTCTAAGTGATTCTTCACAATTGAGAGATGGTGCCAAAAAGGAGATATGGCATGACATCCCGCCGGCAGGAGTAACCTTCTCGGCCCACTTCCGGTGTGCAATGTGCTGCTGCACGAAATCGGAAATGCAATTTATAATTTTTTGAAACTTAAACCGTTCACATGAACCGCAAAGCGAACGCCAGGCTTCTTCAGAGTAATTGAAGAATGGTCTATTATGCACAAAAATGATCTGTGAAGGGGCCAAGAATGCACTTTGTGCAGAGGACAACGCGAGAGCGTCAGCGCACACCTCTGCCAGGCTGAAGAGTTTGACCGCCAACCCCAAAATCGAATCAGTTCATCTTTACATCATTATACGTAATTGTACCAAATTTTGTCAGAATCCCATCACTGGTTCACAAGTTATCGCGGTAACAGGATTTTTACCAAACATGACCTTTGACCTCGTGACCCCCAAATCTAATCAGTTCATCTTTACCTCATTATACATACCTGCACCACGTTTGACGAAGATCCCTTCAGCCGTTCTCAAGGTATCGCGGTAATGAAAACCCATCACGGACGGACACGGGACAACCTGAAGACTTCATCGACGGAGGCATAAAAATTGAGATGTTTAATTTGGCGACACGCCGAGATGAGCAAAAGTGATTAAGACTCGATCCGTCTTTAATCATTAAATTAAATAACATCATGTAATTAAGGTCCATTGCTGCTCAGTCACTCCCCATTACCCTCTCCACTCTTCTTTCGTATGCTCGGTGTGGCTGCAGGTTCACACCACTTTTCTGCAGGGGGGTGGAGGTGTGCTGCTGATGCAGTGCCCCATTAGTCAGACCAGGAATTTAGCATTTGTTCAGGGTTCCGGCGATAGCTCGCCTGCTCTTCATGAAGGAGACCTTGGGATCTTTATCGTCCACCGACTAAAGCCGGCAGACTGGACAGCCAGTTTAACGTCCATTGAGTGGTGATTTTACAAACGACCATTGTACCTGGGCTCTGATAGGTGATTTTACAAAAGACAATCACATTTTCATTTCTGTACAACAAAGTAATGATTTTAATATTGATCAAGCTTATCTGTTGGTCTTCTCATCCGAGCAGCCTGGGTCGTGGTTTTGCTCTCTCTCTGGAAATCTCTCACAACAAAATTAAATTTTCCGTTATGCAACAACTGATCTCATTTCATTTTGCTCTTCAATGCCAATGCACAACTTTTGCCAAAACATAGTCGACCGATGTGAGATATTTACTCAGGTTGGAGAGCAAACTTAAAGTATCAAACTAGACGAGATAGAATGAGATGAAGTATCCGTTGGACAACAAAGACACAGAGGATCTCTGGGTGTCTTAATCACTTTATAATCACAGTGAGCACGTCCTGCCCAGCTTCTTCAAGAACCGAGACGACATCTCTGACATTATGAGCAACGAGTTTACGACATTCGAGAAAACTTCACTTTCCAAATTCCACACTGAAATCGCGTCCCGTGTTCTCTGCATGGAGCCTTGCTGCCTCGGCACGCAGCTCTCTTGCCCGGACCTTGCCACCAAGACCACGTTGAGAGAGCAGATGAGCGGCAACCATGCAGGATGGAGAATGGCCCATTTTACAGGCGTTTTCTGCCAAAGCAGTGGCTCGGGTGTCATCCCTGGGTGGATTAAAATGCATTCATTCAAATGGGATCGATAGCTGTAACACTATAACCAACAAAACAAAACTCAATTTTCAATTCAATAAATTGATATAGTTCTGCTGTACTCTTGATCAAATGGTACCTCCTAGCTTTTTAGTCAATTCCTTTGTGCCAAGGATGTATTTCACAATGCAGCTGCATTTGATGGCTGGTAGGATGACCTGGAGGTACACTAACTTGCCTCTAAACTGTCCAGCCTGGGTTTGAACCCCGACCGAGCGAGAAACTTTCATCCCGCTGTTTCGCAACCAGAATGTTTCAGTGTTTTTGCCGTCCCTCGGATGGAAGTTAAACTGAGTGTCCCATCTGCCGGCATTACTGGATGGACATCAAAGATCCCAAGGTGTACTTCGCAAAGAGTAGGTGAGCTAGCACCAGCACACTGAACAAATTCCAAATTCTGTCCCTAACCAACACGGCGCACTGCATCAACAGTACAGCCACGCTCCAGCAATGATGCAAACGAGCAGCCACAGGCTGTGCACAACACTGGAACGGCACTCGGAAGAGTGCTTACCTCCGTCAGACTGAACAGTTCACGTTTTGTATGCCACTGATATACCAGATCTGGATCCAGACCTGAAGCAAAATCAAATCACCTCACCAATGCATCCACCTCGTTTTGTCATAATCCATCCAAAACTTTTTTAAATATTGTGCCATATATTGTTTTTGGCCCGATCACTCAATGGCGAAAAATCACAAAAAATGTAATCTTGTATCCAGATTTGTATCTTCACCGAAATAATATGACCCGACTGCAAAGCCGCAATGAGCCGGTGAAGCCAAAGCCTCTTGTCACTATTTTACCCATCACTATGGTATCAGTAGGTTAGGTAGTTGGTAGTAGGTAGGTGTAGTAGGTACCGTACCTAGTTCAAAATGACACCATTTGCATTCTGGATGATTAAAATTTATAAAATTTACTTCTTGATTAATTCGGTGAATTCCGTCAACTTCGGATATTTCCGGCCGGGGAAAAACTATCCCCTACGGCCGCGAGATTTCTAAAAAATAATTCTTCGTCAATTTTAGAATATTTGACGCCGTTTTCAGCCTCCGAAATGCGGTAATAAGCTTTTTTGAAATATTTTTTCAAATGCTCGAATCTCATTGGTTCCGGTGTTTGGTGAAGATTTTCGTTGAAGATAACCAGGGCCCATGCGGGCCCGGGGAACAAGGTTGGTCTTTAAGTATTTTAATTACAAATTAGAGGTGCATAAGATTGTGAATCAAAAAAAGACGGGTGAAACAAACTCTTACTGAACTTTATCGCAATTTCTTATGCATACTTCCGCATCCGCAAGATGGCGACCTCCATGGAGCGATTTGGTGCGTCAAAGCTTCGAAATTCTCAAAGGATCCAGCAAAATCTGGCTTTTCAACATAATACGTACGCGTTCATTCACAACACCGGCTTCGCCAGCTATAATCAATTCGTCCTTACCATACACCCAATCTGTCCACCAGGTTTCGTCCGAATTCATACATAATTTTTGTGCTATATATCGTGCTATATATCGAGAAATCGTGCTATATATCGTTTTTGGCCTTATCTCTCAATGGTGAAGAATCACTTAAAAAAGAAATTAATAAAATTCTCATATCCATATTCAGATCTGCACCAAAATCTAATCAGTTCGTCCTTGTCACACACTCAATCTAGCCATCAAGTTTTGTCCGAATCCATCCATACATTTTTCTGAGATATTGTATATATTGTTTTTGGTGTCATCTCTCAATGGTGAGGAATCACTTAAAAACTAGAGCAATGAGACTGTCACCAATATGCCTACGCATAGTCCCTGCCCGCGACAATGGGTAGATGCCCTCATTCACTGCCCTAAAAATAACGTTTGATTTAAACCCCTTCAGCAGTTCTCAAGTATCACATTTTTACCAGACAAGACAGGTTTCACATCGATCGGTGAATCTGTTTCGGATAAGAGATTTATTTAAACTAGGGCATGCCCGTACGTGGGTGCAATGCCCGTACGTGGGTACGTGGGTACGTGGGTGCGAGTACGGTGACAATCCCCCCCCCCCCTCTATTTACATGAAATGGTTTGGTCCATGAAATGTTTTGGTCCATTCGCAACGCCAAAGCGAACGGCGAACGCTTTACATGAAATGGTTTGGTCCATGAAATGTTCCCATTCGCAACGCCAAAGCGAACGGCGAACGGCTTGCGAGTACAGTGACAATCCCCCCCCTCTATTTACATGAAATGGTTTTAATTAGTTTTAAAACATAGTTTAACGCCAACATAGCGGCAACATAGTTTGCCAACGTGAAATAAATGAATACGCTCTCAAAAGTGCCGTCCGAGGCAGAGTCTGTTCGCCACGTTCGGCACACGTGATAGCTCGCTGCTCTCTGATTGGTTGAATCGTTTTTTGGACATAGCTCGGTAACTACTTGTCCGATTAATATGAAACCTTGAAAAGGCACATCCTCGGGTCCCCAGCAATATACCTGGCAAGTTTAAAGTATATCGGACCCGTGGTTGTCGAGAAACAGCGGTCACAGACATACAAACAAACAAACATACAGAGATTGCTGGAATTATAGATAGATATCGGCTTTCAAGCTAATATGGCTGCCAAACGACGTGACATGTGACATCAAAAATGTACACTCTGCATATTATGTATGTGTAGGGGATCATGTTTGTGAAGTTTCGTGTTGATAGGACAAGGTTCGTTTTTCTATCCAAGATGGCTTCCGGACCACGTGACCTACGACGTCATTATTTTCAAACTATATGCAGCAATGGTGTTTGATGACATTTGTAAAGTTTCGCATCAATAGGTTAAGGTTTCAGAGATACGATTATTTAATATTTTCCTTCAATCCAATATGGCTGCCACACCATGTGACCGATGACGTTTTCGTGATAAACTTTTAATCGCCATGCTTAGTCGATGAAGCATGTAAAGTTTTCAGTCGAACACTTTGGTGGTTTGTTGGAAGATGTTTTTAAAAAATTCTTAGATTAAATCCAATATGGCTGCCAAACCATGTGACCTATCATGTCATAAATTTACTATTTCAATATAAATGGTTCATTGATGTGCATGCAATTTCAGATTTTTAGGATAAAGCATTCAATGAAAACATTTATGGCTGGTATACCACTTCGCCAAAGATGTCATAATTATCTTGCTTTTGTTCCCCATTCGGAGTACTTGACAATGTGTCATGTTTCAAATTTTTCCATTCAGCGGTTTCCGAGAAATATTTTTTTAATCGTTTAATCCAAGATGGCTACCATACCACGTGACCTATGACATCACTATTATCACAAAAACATTCGGCATGAGTGTCTCTTCTACCCATAAACTTTCGTCTCAATCGGACATTTGGTTGCTGAGAAAGACGAGGTTTAACCCGTACATACGGACAGACGGACAGACAACCCCCTTAGTGGACAGAAGCATAAAAAAATTTAAATTCTCGTTTCCACATTCAGATCTTCACCAAAATCGAATCAGTTCGTCCTTGTCACACACTCAACCTACCCATCAAGTTTTGTCCAAATCCGTCCACAACTTGATATATCGTGTCCACAGACAAACAGCGAGGAGTGGAAACATAACCTACTTCCACCTTTGGTGCAGCAGGTAAGAAGGACCATCATGAAAAAGTACAACTATTATATCAATTTTTTCACCGTCATTCAGTTCGTGCTCATTCTCACCTGGGCTCGTGTATATTGAGGGAGATGGCGAGATGCATGCAGCTGGGCGCAACACCTGCGTCGCAAGCTTTGGCAAAAAAACGCCGAGAGAGGTCATGGTTGGGCCGGCCATCAGGTTGCCTCACACCTTGCGCAGCCAATAAGCCCAGATTATGGCAACAGTCAGGCCCAACATCAATGGAGGACTTCTCACAAGGGCCAAGGAACAGAGAGTAGGCCATAGCTGGGTCTTCAGGCACTCCACCTGCAGAATTCAAGTCATAAATACCATAAAGGGAATGAGGCCTTCAATCGTGTTGCTATGGTTGCCTTATGCTTTCTCCCATATCCACCCATGCTCCCATCGACGAGCTTTAAACCCTTCCACCCCCCCAAAACCCCCATTCTCCCTTTTCCTGCTCCACCTTGATCCTCTGTCAATCTGTAAGCATGCTGCCCTCTGCCCATTAGGCCCTGCAATCCACGAGGTGAGTTTTTGTGCAAGACCAAGATATTGTTTAAATAAACAAACCTCTTCCTACAAGGTGGTATGCCCCAAGCTTCGCACAACTTTCATAATGTCCGTGCTGCTGGCAGTTCCAGGTGAGGACACGTGCTGCCCCAACGAAGTCCTTCCTCACTGCTTGGAGGAAGTCAGCCAAGCGCTGGCAACCTGCAAGGTATCAGCCAGGTGGAAGGAGCAGTGAGTCTGCCAGGTGTAAGGAGCAGGGCGTCTGCCAGGTGAAAGGAGCAGGGCGTCTGCCGGGTGAAAGGAGCAGGGCGTCTGCCGGGTGAAAGGAGCAGGGCGTCTGCCGGGTGAAAGGAGCAGGGCGTCTGCCGGGTGAAAGGAGCAGGGCGTCTGCCGGGTGAAAGGAGCAGGGCGTCTGCCGGGTGCAAGGAGCAGGGCGTCTGCCGGGTGCAAGGAGCAGGGCGTCTGCCGGGTGCAAGGAGCAGGGCGTCTGCCGGGTGCAAGGAGCAGGGCGTCTGCCGGGTGCAAGGAGCAGGGCGTCTGCCGGGTGAAAGGAGCAGGGCGTCTGCCGGGTGAAAGGAGCAGGGCGTCTGCCGGGTGAAAGGAGCAGGGCGTCTGCCGGGTGAAAGGAGCAGGGCGTCTCCCGGGTGCAAGGAGGAGGGCGTCTCCCGGGTGCAAGGAGCAGGGCGTCTCCCGGGTGCAAGGAGCAGTTCGGCTGTCGGGTGTAAGCACTTCAGCTGTCGGGTGTAAGCAGCAGTTCAGTGGTCGGGTGAAAGCAGCAGTTCAGCGGTCGGGTGAAAGCAGCAGTTCAGCGGTCGGGTGAAAGCAGCAGTTCAGCGGTCGGGTGAAAGCAGCAGTTCAGCGGTCGGGTGAAAGCAGCAGTTCAACTGTCTGGTGTAAGCAGCAGTTCAACTGTCTGGTGTAAGCAGCAGTTCAACTGTCTGGTGTAAGCAGCAGTTCAACTGTCTGGTGTAAGCAGCAGTTCAACTGTCTGGTGTAAGCAGCAGGGCAGCTGTCTGGTGTAAGCAGCAGGGCAGCTGTCTGGTGTAAGCAGCAGGGCAGCTGCCGGGTGTAAGCAGCAGGGCAGCTGCCGGGTGTACGCAGCAGGGCAGCTGCCGGGTGTACGCAGCAGGGCAGCTGTCGGGTGTACGCAGCAGGGCAGCTGTCGGGTGTACGCAGCAGGGCAGCTGTCGGGTGTACGCAGCAGGGCAGCTGTCGGGTGTACGCAGCAGGGCAGCTGCCGGGTGTACGCAGCAGGGCAGCTGTCGGGTGTACGCAGCAGGGCAGCTGTCGGGTGTACGCAGCAGGGCAGCTGTCGGGTGTAAGCAGCAGTGCAGCTGTCGGGTGTAAGCAGCAGTGCAGCTGTCGGGTGTAAGCAGCAGTGCAGCTGTCGGGTGTAAGCAGCAGTGCAGCTGTCGGGTGTAAGCAGCAGTGCAGCTGTCGGGTGTAAGCAGCAGTGCAGCTGTCGGGTGTAAGCAGCAGTGCAGCTGCCGGGTGTAAGCAGCAGTGCAGCTGCCGGGTGTAAGCAGCAGTGCAGCTGCCGGGTGTAAGGAACAGCGCAGCTGCCGGGTGTAAGGAACAGCGCAGCTGCCGGGTGTGAGCAGCAGCGCAGCTGTCGGGTGTGAGCAGCAGCGCAGCTGTCGGGTGTGAGCAGCAGCGCAGCTGTCGGGTGTGAGCAGCAGCGCAGCTGTCGGGTGTGAGCAGCAGCGCAGCTGTCGTCTGTGAGCAGCTGCGCAGCTGTCGGGTGTAAGCAGCAGCGCAGCTGTCGGGTGGAAGCAGCAGCGCATCTGTCGGGTGGAAGCAGCAACGCAGCTGTCGGGTGGAAGCAGCAGCGCAGCTGTCGGGTGGAAGCAGCAGCGCAGCTGTCGGGTGGAAGCAGCAGCGCAGCTGTCGGGTGTAAGCAGCAGCGCAGCTGTCGGGTGTAAGCAGCAGCGCAGCTTCCCGGTGTAAGGAGCCGTGCTGGCTGCCCGGTGTAAGGAGCCGTGCTGGCTGCCGGGTGTAAGGAGCAGTCCGGCTGCCGGGTGTAAGCAGCAGGGCGGCTGCCGGGTGTAAGCAGCAGTGCGGCTGTCGGGTGTAAGCAGCAGTGCGGCTGTCGGGTGTAAGCAGCAGTGCGGCTGTCGGGTGTAAGCAGCAGGGCGGCTGCCGGGTGTAAGCAGCAGGGCGGCTGCCGGGTGTAAGCAGCAGGGCGGCTGTCGGGTGTAAGCAGCAGTGCGGCTGTCGGGTGTAAGCAGCAGTGCGGCTGTCGGGTGTAAGCAGCAGTGCGGCTGTCGGGTGTAAGCAGCAGTGCGGCTGTCGGGTGTAAGCTTCAGTGCGGCTGTCGGGTGTAAGCAGCAGTGCGGCTGTCGGGTGTAAGCAGCAGTGCGGCTGTCGGGTGTAAGCAGCAGTGCGGCTGTCGGGTGGAAGCAGCAGTGCGGCTGTCGGGTGGAAGCAGCAGTGCGGCTGTCGGGTGGAAGCAGCAGTGCGGCTGTCGGGTGGAAGCAGCAGTGCGGCTGTCGGGTGGAAGCAGCAGTGCGGCTGTCGGGTGGAAGCAGCAGTGCGGCTGTCGGGTGGAAGCAGCAGTGCGGCTGTCGGGTGGAAGCAGCAGTGCGGCTGTCGGGTGGAAGCAGCAGTGCGGCTGTCGGGTGGAAGCAGCAGTGCGGCTGTCGGGTGGAAGCAGCAGTGCGGCTGTCGGGTGTAAGCAGCAGTGCGGCTGCCTGGTGTAAGCAGCAGTGCAGCTGCCCGGTGTAAGCAGCCGTGCTGACTGCCCGGTGTAAGGAGCCGTGCTGACTGCCCGGTGTAAGGAGCCGTGCTGACTGCCCAGTGTAAGGATCCGTGCTGACTGCCAGGTGTAAGGAGCATGGTGACTGCCAGGTGTAAGGAGCATGGTGAACGCTAGGTGTAAGGAGCATGGTGAACGCCAGGTGTAAGGAGCATGGTGAACGCCAGCTGTAAGGAGCATGGTGAACGCCAGGTGTAAGGAGCATGGTGAACGCCAGGTGTAAGGAGCATGGTGAACGCCAGGTTTAGGGAGGAGATTGACTGTCAGGTGTAAGGAACACATTGACTGTCAGGTGTAAGGAGCACATTGACTGTCAGGTGTAAGGAGCAGGGAAACTGCCAGGTGTAAGGAACAGGCAGACTGCCAGGTGTAAGGAACAGGCAGACTGCCAGGTGTAAGGAGCAGACAGACTGCCAGGTGTAAGGAGCAGGCAGACTGCCAGGTGTAAGGAGCAGGCAGACTGCCAGGTGTAAGGAGCAGGCAGACTGCCAGGTGTAAGGAGCAGGCAAACTGCCCGCTGTAAGGAGCAGGCAGACTGCCAGGTGTAAGGATCAGCCAGACTGCCAGGTGTAAGGATCAGCCAGACTGCCAGGTGTAAGGAGCAGGCAGACCGCCAGGTGTAAGGAGCAGGCAGACCGCCAGGTGCAAGGAGCAGGCTGGTTGGAAGGTGTAAGGAGCAGGCCTGCTGCCAGGTGTAAGGAGCAGTCCGGCTGCCAGGTGTAAGGAGCAGGGTCGACTGCCAGGTGTAAGGAGCAGGGTCGACTGCCATGTGTAAGGAGCAGGGTCGGCTGCCAGGTGTAAGGAGCAGGGTCGACTGCCAGGTGTAAGGAGCAGGGTCGACTGCCAGGTGTAAGGAGCAGGGTGACTGCCAGGTGTAAGGAGCATGGTGCCTGCCAGGTGTAAGGGGCATGGTGACTGCCAGGTGTAAGGAGCATGGTGACTGCCAGGTGTAAGGAGCATGGTGACTGCCAGGTGTAAGGAGCATGGTGACTGCCAGGTGTAAGGAGCATGGTGCCTGCCAGGTGTAAGGAGCATGGTGCCTGCCAGGTGTAAGGAGCATGGTGACTGCCAGGTGTAAGGAGCATGGTGACTGCCAGGTGTAAGGAGCATGGTGACTGCCAGGTGTAAGGAGCATGGTGACTGCCAGGTGTAAGGAGCATGGTGACTGCCAGGTGTAAGGAGCATGGTGACTGCCAGGTGCAAGGAGCATGGTGACTGCCAGGTGCAAGGAGCATGCTGACTGCCAGGTGCAAGGAGCATGGTGACTGCCAGGTGCAAGGAGCATGGTGACTGCCAGGTGCAAGGAGCATGGTGACTGCCAGGTGCAAGGAGCATGGTGACTGCCATGTGCAGGGAGCAGGGCAACTGCCATGTGCAGGGAGCAGGGCAACTGCCAGATGTCGGGAGCAGGCCGACCCAGGTGTAAGGAGCAGGCCGACTGCCAGGTGTAATGAGCAGGCCGACTGCCAGGTGTATTGAGCAGGCCGACTGCCAGGTGTATTGAGCAGGCCGACTGCCAGGTGTAATGAGCAGGCCGACTGCCAGGTGTAATGAGCAGGCCGACTGCCAGGTGTCATGAGCAGGCCGACTGCCAGGTGTGAGGAGCAGGCCGACTGCCAGGTGTGAGGAGCAGGCCGACTGCCAGGTGTGAGGAGCAGGCCGACTGCCAGGTGTGAGGAGCAGGCCGACTGCCAGGTGTGAGGAGCAGGCCGACTGCCAGGTGTGAGGAGCAGGCCGACTGCCAGGTGTGAGGAGCAGGCCGACTGCCAGGTGTGAGGAGCAGGCCGACTGCCAGGTGTGAGGAGCAGGCCGACTGCCAGGTGTGAGGAGCAGGCCGACTGCCAGGTGTGAGGAGCAGGCCGACTGCCAGGTGTGAGGAGCAGGCCGACTGCCAGGTGTGAGGAGCAGGCCGACTGCCAGGTGTGAGGAGCAGGCCGACTGCCAGGTGTGAGGAGCAGGCCGACTGCCAGGTGTGAGGAGCAGGCCGACTGCCAGGTGTGAGGAGCAGGCCGACTGCCAGGTGTGAGGAGCAGGCCGACTGCCAGGTGTGAGGAGCAGGCCGACTGCCAGGTGTGAGGAGCAGGCCGACTGCCAGGTGTGAGGAGCAGGCCGACTGCCAGGTGTGAGGAGCAGGCCGACTGCCAGGTGTTAGGAGCAGGCCGACTGCCAGGTGTGAGGAGCAGGCCGACTGCCAGGTGTGAGGAGCAGGCCGACTGCCAGGTGTGAGGAGCAGGCCGACTGCCAGGTGTGAGGAGCAGGCCGACTGCCAGTGTGAGGAGCAGGCCGACTGCCAGGTGTGAGGAGCAGGCCGACTGCCAGGTGTGAGGAGCAGGCCGACTGCCAGGTGTGAGGAGCAGGCAGACTGTCAGGTGTGAGGAGCAGGCCGACTCAGGTGCGAAGAGCATCCCGACTGTCAGGTGCGAAGAGCATGCCGACTGCCAGGTGCAAGGAGCAGGGCAACTGCCAGGTGCAAGGAGCAGGGCAACTGCCAGGTGCAAGGAGCAGGGCAACCGCCAAGTGCAAGAAGAAAGCGAAGCTAACTGCCAGGTGTAAGGAGCAAGCTAAGATAACTGCCAGGTGCAAGGAGCAAGCTAAGATAACTGCCAGGTATAAGGAGCAGGGTGTCAGCCAGGTGTAAGGGGCAGGGTATCAACCAGGTGTAAGGAGCAGAGTATCAGCCAGGTGTAAGGAGCAGGGTATCCGTCCGGTGTAAGGAGCAGGGTATCAGTCAGGTGTAAGGAGCAGGGTATCAGTCAGGTGTAAGGAGCAGGGTATCAACCAGGTGTAAGGAGCAGGGTATCAACCAGGTGTAAGGAGCAGGGTATCAGCCAGGTGTAAGGAGCAGGGTATCAGCCAGGTGTAAGGAGCAGGGTATCAGCCAGGTGTAAGGAGCAGGGTATCAGCCAGGTGTAAGGAGCAGGGTATCAGCCAGGTGTGAGGAGCAGGGTATCAGCCAGGTGTGAGGAGCAGGGTATCAGCCAGGTGTGAGGAGCAGGGTATCAGCCAGGTGTGAGGAGCAGGGTATCAGCCAGGTGTGAGGAGCAGGGTATCAGCCAGGTGTGAGGAGCAGGGTATCAGCCAGGTGTGCGGAGCAGGGTATCAGCCAGGTGTGAGGAGCAGGGTATCAGCCAGGTGTGAGGAGCAGGGTATCAGCCAGGTGTGAGGAGCAGGGTATCAGCCAGGTGTGAGGAGCAGGGTATCAGCCAGGTGTGAGGAAAAGGGTATCAGCCAGGTTTGAGGAAAAGGGTATCAGCCAGGTTTGAGGAGTAGGGTATCAGCCAGGTTTGAGGAGCAGGGTATCAGCCAGGTTTGAGGAGCAGGGTATCAGCCAGGTTTGAGGAGCAGGGTATCAGCCAGGTTTGAGGAGCAGGGTATCAGCCAGGTGTAAGGAGCAGGGTATCCGCCAGGTGTAAGGAGCAGGGTATCAGCCAGGTTTGAGGAGCAAGGTATCTGCAGGGCTTGAGGAGCAGGGTGTGTATCAGCCAGGTTTGAGGAGCAGTGTATAAGCCAGATGTAAGGACTCATCAGTGAGGCTCTGGGAGCCAGCCGTGAGGAGGTCAATCGTTAAATGGAGACATTCCGTGTGAATCTGTAGGCAAGCAGTCACTTCACCAGTTACAAACCGAAGTAGCGAAACTTTGACGAGACGTCACACGGGTTTAGCCTACAAACAAAGAGCGAGCTCACATCGCACGTGGAGCCCCGCAGGTTCGGAGAGCAGAGGTGGGGGATGAGTCATGGCACTTCAATGCCAAGTACAGTTCGCGCATTACCTGCGGCGTCGTTTTCTTTGTGACATTGAAAAGAATACTCCGTGTGAACATTGGCCAGGTATTCACGAACCTCCTCCTCAGTCGACAATGTCGTCAGTCCAGCCATTCCACCTGCATCTACTTATTTATTTTTATACGCTACCTATCTCAAAGTTTACGCCTTGAGACGAGAAAGCGCATCAAAGTAGCGTGGAAGGCGATACAGTAAATAAATGCACATACACCGCCTTGTAATTGTACCGCCGGATACACCGTTGAAAAGGACTTGCACTTCCTGGTAACCGGGAAAGAAGAATAACAATAAAAAAAACTGAGCATTAAAAAAACAAAATATGAAGATTTTTATACATTGCAAAAAAAAAAGAACAAATCACGCAGCAGAATATATTTTTGTGCAGTGTTTCAAAAAAAAAAAACCAGCATAAACTTCTCAAGTCGCCCAATGACGTGCCCAATGTGGATGAAGGTGGAAACGCCTCTTCGACAACATCGGCGGGTAAAAGCGACGTCTATTTTCTAATGTCAGCCTCATGGCGTAGAAGCGCTGGGACAATGACAGCATCGCGTTGGGGCATCGTCATCTCGGCAACGTCACGGAGAATATGGGAGGATGTGTGAGGAGAAAGCTGAGACATGGAGGACGTTCTCCAAGGGGAGATGGGAGGAGGTGCAAGCTGAGAAGGCGGGGTGAAGGGGAAATGGGAGGGGCGACGGGAAATGGGAGGAGCGAAGGGGAAATGGGAGAGGCGACGCGTAGATGGGAGGGGCGAAGGGGAAATGGGAGGGGCGACGCGAACATGGGAGGGGCGAAGTGGAAATGGGAGGGGCGACGCGAAGATGATAGGGGCGGGGTGAGGATATTAATGAATACAACGTTGAATTCTAATTCTAATAGCTTGAAAGGATTCCACAAAAAGTACGCAAAACTACATTCTTTTGTAAAATAATATGACCGGGATAGGCGTGGCTATGACGGTCAATCATTTTGATGGGGGCGGGGCCGCTATACATTTACCTCAGTGTTGGCGATATGTGTGGTAATGTGGAATCAAATAATCTCAGCAGAAACATCATGCCTTGGGAAATGCCTTGTTTTTCATCGTTACAGTTATGAAAATAAAATAATAGCGAGGTTCCAGTGTTACACACGGGACACGTGATCACGAACCTTCCAGCCACGGGTCAAGGCAAAAGCGAACCACGTGATCAATAACAATCTCGAGTCACGGACTCACGGTTTCTCTCCGGCAGATTCGCTACGTCAGCACATCACTGATGCCGTCATGTCGGACATCTTGAACAAGGAATCCACTCGAATTGAATCGACAATAAATGGATGAGATTGTGTGCGTGTCATAATTTTTGACGTCTATTAATTAACTAGTGGGGTCACCCGAGGGAATCCCACGGGCATGGACGTGTGTGACATTTCGACATATTGAGTTAGATGCTGCACCTGCACATTCAGTTTCACAAAATGGTTACTGGCAATTTATCAGATGCACAAATGATGTCATCTTGAAGGAGCTATGCTCCAACGCGAGTCGGAAGGATTGACGCGACCAAAGACGGATATTCGTCCGAGTTGCTTTATTGCACGTATCAAACTCGGGTACTCTGACAAGCCCGTTTATCGGGCAGCAATATATATACACATTATGCCGGAGCGTTTGCCCGGGAAAAGCGAGACCGGGCATGCCCGGGCGTCAAGGGCGAGTCCTGGAAAGGCGAGAGCGGGCATGCCCGGGCGTCCTGGGCGAGCCCTGGAAAGGCGAGAGCGGGCATGCCCGGGCGTCCTGGGCGAGCCCTGGAAAGGCGAGA
Organism: Myxine glutinosa; assembly: GCF_964187855.1. Classification (NCBI taxonomy): domain Eukaryota; kingdom Metazoa; phylum Chordata; class Myxini; order Myxiniformes; family Myxinidae; genus Myxine; species Myxine glutinosa. The sequence continues at coordinate 51,801,587 of NC_136261.1, forward strand.
GTGGGCATGCCCGGGCGTCCTGGGCGAGCCCTGGAAAGGCGAGAGCGGGCATGCCCGGGCGTCCTGGGCGAGCCCTGGAAAGGCGAGAGCGGGCATGCCCGGGTGTCCTGGGCGAGCCCTGGAAAGACGAGTCTGGGCATGCCCAGGAGGCTCGGGCGAGCCCGGGAACAGCGAGTCCGGGCATGCCCGGGAGAGGCGCGCCTGGGCATGTCCGGGCGGCCTGGACGAGCCCGGCATGGTGATTGCTCCCTGGCCACGTCCTTGGTAGGTGCAAGGCGATTGTGTACACCCAGCGGTAACCGCTACACACGCCCCTCCAGAATCGACTTGCACCGGCAGGGTCAATTTAAGGGGGGTCCTGATGACCCGGCCGAAGGGACCCCTGGAGGGTCGTGGGGGGCGGGGGGTCCGATGTGGTGGTGGGTGGTCGAGCGGGGGGAACTGTGGACGGGGGGCAGCCTCGCCGCGGAGGAAGGGCCAACCGTGGTGGTTGGTCGACGTCCACGTGCGCCGGCTTGAGGCGGTCCACTGAAATCCGGTCCGACCGGCCGCCGAAGTCGATGACGAATGACTTGTCGTCCCATCGCAGGACCCGGAAGGGCCCGTCGTACGGCGGCCGGAGTGGCCCCCAGTGTGCGTCATGACGCACAAAGACGTACTCCGCTGTGCGAAGCGCTGGGGGGACGTAGGACTGGGGGCCACCGTGGCGGGACGTTGGCACGAGGGCAAATCGTCGGGCGGCCTCCTGGATATCCGAGCGTTGGCGAGCTGCGGACCAGGGACTGGTAGCGTCGGGCACGAACTCGCCTGGGACGTGGAGCGGCTGGCCGTAGATGAGCTCGGCGGTGGATGCATGGAGGTCCTCCTTTTGGGGCCGTACGGAGGCCCAAAAGGACCCACGGCAGCCGGTCGGCCCAACCGTCGTCCTGAAGGCCGGCCATGAGCGCGGCCTTCATGGAGCGGTGAAAACGCTCGCACAACCCATTGGCTTGGGGGTGGTAGGCCGTGGTATGGTGGAGCTGGACTCACAGCTTGTGGGCGACCACGCCCCACAGCTCGGAGGTGAACTGCGGACCGCGGTCCGAAGAGATGTCTGCCGGTGCACCAAAATGGGCGACCCAGGTGGCGATGAAAGCCTGTGCCACGTCGGCGGTGGTGGTGGAAATGAGGGGAATGGCCTCCGGCCACCTGGTGGTCCTGTCCACCATGGTGAGCAGGTGTGTGAAACCCCGCGAAGGGGGAAGGGGGCCAACCAGGTCCACGTTGACGTGGTCGAAACGCCGTTCAGACATGGTGAAAGGTGCCAGCGGGGCCTGGGTGTGGCGGTGGTCCTTGGCCCGCTGGCAGGCCGTGCAGGCGTTGGCCCAGTCGCGGACGTCCCGTCGAAGGCCGTGCCAGACGAAACGCGCCGACACCAGCTTCTGAGAAGCTTTCCGGCCCGGGTGAGAAAGGCCGTGGATGGAGGCGAAATATGCGGCGCTGCCAGGTAACGGGCACGATGGGGCGAGGCTGGCCTTGGGAGATGTCGCAGAGCAGGACAGTGTCCTCAAATGGGATGTCGGCCAGGCGGAGGCCCGTGTCCGCCGCCCGGAGGGCCTGCACCGCGGTGACGGTGGTTTGGTCGGCCGCCATGAGCACGAAGTCCATGCCGAGGTGGACCGCGTTCGCGCTGGCCCGAGAAAGACAGTCGGCCACGGCGTTGTCTTTGCCGGCGACATGCCGGATGTCCGTGGTAAATTCCGACACGGCGGAGAGGTGGCGCTGCTGGCGGGCCGACCACGGCTCCGTGACTTTGGCCATTGCGTAAACCAATGGCTTGTGGTCGACGAAAGCCGTGAACGGGCGGCCCTCCAGGAGGTGGCAGAAATGGCGAACGGCCAGGAATAGACCGAGGAGCTCGCGGTCAAACGTGCTGTATTTTAACTCGTTCGGCCGGAGTTGCCGGCTGAAAAAAGCGAGTGGCTGCCAAACCCCGTTCACCCATTGTTCATGAACGGCGCCCACTGCGTAGTTGGAGGCGTCCGTAGTGAGGGCGATGGGAGCGTTGAGCACCGGGTGAGCCAGCAGCGTTGCGTCGGCGAGGGCCCGCTTCGCGCTCGTGAATGCCGCGTCCATGGCCGCGGACCAGACGATGTCATGCTTGGCCGGCTTGCCCCGGAGGGCTTTGTAAAGGGGCCGCATGAGCTGAGCAGCGTGGGGCACAAATCGGTGATAAAAAATCACCATGCCGAGGAACTCTTGCAGGGCCTTGATGGAGCGGGGACGTGGGAACTTGGTGATGGCCTCGACCTTGGTCGGCAGCGGCACGGCCCCGGTCTTGGTGATGCGGTGGCCCAAAAAGTAAACGGTCGTCGTGCCGAAGTGGCATTTGGCCGGGTTGACAATTAAGCCGTGCTCGCTGAGGCGTCCGAACAGCGTTCGGAGGTGGAGGAGGTGCTCGGCCCGGGATGTGCTGGCGACGAGGATGTCGTCCAGATAGACGAAAAGAAATGGCAGGTCGCACAGCACGCCGTCCATCAAGCGTTGGAATGCCTGGGCCGCGTTCTTGAGGCCAAACGGCAGCCTCAAAAATTCGACAGGCCGAACGGCGTGATGACGGCCGTTTTTGGGACGTCGGCCGGCCTGACAGGTACCTGGTGGTATCCCCGTATCAGGTCAATTTTTGAAAAAATAACCCGTCCCGCCAAACGGCCGGAAAAGTCTTGGATGTGTGGGATCGGATACCTGTCAGGGGTGGTAGCGTCATTGAGGCAGCGGTAGTCGCCACAGGGGCGCCATCCGCCCCCCGGCTTTGGCACGATGTGCAGTGGTGAGGCCCACGCACTATCGGAGCACCGCACGATGCCGAGGCGCTCCAACGCGTCGAACTCGGCTTTGGCCACGGCGAGTTTGGCCGGGTCGAGGCGGCGGGCGCTGGCGTAGACCGGCGGGCCCGTAGTGGGTATGTGGTGCTCGATCCCATGTCGCAGTGCGACGGCCGAAAACGTCGGCCATGTGAGGGCCGGGAATTCCTCGAGCAGGAGAGCGAACTCGTTCGCCGCCGGGAGTGCGCATGCTAGTTCGGTCGGCGCGGAGCTGCTCATCGTACATGCCAGGGAGCTGAAGGTCTCGGCGTTGACAAGGCGACGCCGTTTGACGTCGACCAGCAGCCCGTGCGCGCAGAGGAATTCGGCGCCCAGCAAAGCCATGGGGACGCTTGCGGTCACAAAGGTCCACTGAAAGTGCTGGCTGCTGAAGCAGAGGGTGACGTTGCGCGGGCCGAAGGTGCGTATGGCCGATCCATTAGCAGCGACCAAGGAGGGGCCGCAAACGGCGTTCTGCCTGTCCTGCTCGGAGGCGGGTATGACGCTCAGTTGGGCGCTGGTGTCACAAAGGAAACGCTGCCCGGACGCTTTGTCCTTAATAAACAGCATGTTGCCCGAGTGGCCGGCGCTCATGGCTGGTAATGAACGCCGGCCCGGCCGTTTCCCAACTTGCCGAAAGTGCACGGGGGTCGGCATGTCCGAGCCTTGTGTCCGAACCTGGCGTGGTAATGACACCATGCCTGGTCAGGTGGAGGCCCCGGCTGAGCCTTGTGTCCGAACCTGGCGTGGTAATGACACCATGCCTGGTCAGGTGGAGGCCCCGGCCGTTGTGTTGGAAGCGGTCGGCGCGGCGTGGCGGCCACCAGTTGCACCGGCAGTTCGGCCTCCAACCGCGCAGGGCGCTCGGGCGTCATGGGCGTCGCCTCGGACGATGGCGGGCTCCAGGTAGCCGCTCCGATGTGCTGGCCTGCCGAGGAGATCTTGTCGGCTTCCCTGGCGAGGGTGCGGGGATCCGTGATCGACGTGCCTGCCAGGGCGAGGCATACCTGGTTAGGCAGCTGGCGGAGGAACAGCTCTCGGAACAGAAAATCCAGAGAGTGCTCACCGAGCAACGAGAGCATGTAGTCCATTCGCTCGGACGGGCGCGTGTCGCCGGGCTCGGGCAGGTCGAGCAGGCGTCGTGCGCGTTCCGCCGGTGAGAGGGCGAAAGCGTCGAGGAGGAGCGTCTTGATCGCGCCATACTTGTCAGCGGCTGGCGGGCGCTCGAGGAGGCTCGGGGCGCGGGCCGCGGTGGCGGAGCCGAGCGCTGCTACCACATGGTGGAAGCGGGTGTCGTCGGCGGTGATGCCTCGCAGGGCGAACTGGGAGTCCACCTGGGCGAACCAAACAGCCGCGTGAGCCTCCCAGAAGGTAGGCAGTTTAAGAGCAACTGCCGTGTCCATGTTCGGGGTCACCAATGTAGGAGCTATGCTCCAACGCGAGTCGGAAGGATTGACGCGACCAAAGACGGAAATTCGTCCGAGTTGCTTTATTGCACGTATCAAACTCGGGTACTCTGAAAAGCCCGTTTATCAGGCAGCAATATATATACACATTATGCCGGAGCGTTTGCCCGGGAAAAGCGAGACCGGGCATGCCCGGGCGTCAAGGGCGAGTCCTGGAAAGGCGAGAGCGGGCATGCCCGGGCGTCCGGGGTGAGCCCTGGAAAGGCGAGAGCGGGCATGCCCGGGCGTCCTGGGTGAGCCCTGGAAAGGCGAGAGCGGGCATGCCTGGGCATCCTGGGCGAGCCCTGGAAAGGCGAGAGTGGGCATGCCCGGGTGTCCTGGGCGAGCCCTGGAAAGGCGAGAGCGGGCATGCCTGGGCGTCCTGGGCGAGCCCTGGAAAGGCGAGAGCGGGCATGCCCGGGCGTCCTGGGTGAGCCCTGGAAAGGCGAGAGCGGGCATGCCTGGGCGTCCTGGGCAAGCCCTGGAAAGACGAGTCTGGGCATGCCCGGGAAAGACGAGACCGGGCGTACCCAGGAGGCTCGGGCGAGCCCGGGATCAGCGAGTCCGGGCATGCCTGGGAGAGGCGCGTCTGGGCCTGTCCGGGCGGCCTGGACGAGCCCGGCATGGTGATTGCTCCCTGGCCGCGTCCTTGGTAGGTGCAAGGCGATTGTGTACACCCAGCGGTAACCGCTACAATCTACACAATGTATTTACTTCTGATAACATGTGAATACATGTACATGCACAGCCACACACACATACACACATACACACACACACACACACACACACACACACACACACACGTACACCCATACACAAAGAAACACACATACATACACGCACGTACACACGTACACCCACACACATATATATATATACACACACACACACACACACACACACACACACATATATACATATATATATATATATATATATATATATATATATATATATATATATATATATACAGTATATATATATATATATATATATATATGAAGAGCAGGGCCCTTGCTTGAGACGGACGAAGTGACGGGCAAGACACAAACTCGTCCGAGAAGATGTTTATTGTAAAAACCAACTCGGGAACTCTGAAAAGCCCGTTTATCGGGCTGCATATATATCACAACCAGAAAGCACAACCGAAACCGAAAGCCACGCCTCTCAGGCGAGGCGCGCTTTGGTGGTCGCGTGACTGACAGGTGCAAAGGATTATAACCAAACGCGTGGCACGCTTTGGTGGTCACGTGACCGGCCACTCCGGCGCCTTGGTTTGCCCGCCGGTTACGTCACCGGCTGGAGCAAGGAGATTCTGTTGCTGGTCTCGCTTGGGGGACCCATGGGTCGCTACACACGCCCCCCCAGAATGGACTTGATCCAGGAAGGTCAACCTGAGGGGGGTCTGGATGACCCGACCGAAACGACCCCTGGCCAGTCGCGAGGGGGTCCGGTGTGGTGGCGGGCGGTCGGACGGGGGGTGCAGTGGACGGGGGGCAGCCGCGCCGCGGTGGGAGAGCCAGCTGTGGCGGCTGGCCGACGTCCATGTGGGCCGGCTTGAGGCGGTCCAGCGAAATTCGGTCTGCCCGGCCGCCGATGTTGATGATGAAGGACTTGTTGTCCCATCGTAGGACCCGGAAGGGTCCGTCGTATGGTGGCCGGAGCGGCCCCCGGTGCGCGTCGTGGCGCACAAAGACGTACTCCGCCGTGTGGAGTGCTGGGGGGACGTAGGATTGGGGGTCGCCATGGCGGGATGTGGGCACCGGGGCGAAACGTCGTGCGGCCTCCTGGAAGTCCGTGCGCTGGCGCGCGGCGGACCAGGGGCTGGTGGCGTCGGGAATGAACTCACCCGGTACGCGGAGGGCCTGGCCGTACACCAGCTCGGCGGTGGACGCCTGGAGGTCCTCTTTGGGAGCCGTGCGGAGGCCCAAAATGACCCACGGGAGCCGGTCATCCCAGCCGTCATCCTGGAGGCCGGCCATGAGTGCGGCCTTCATGGAGCGGTGGAACCGCTCGCACAACCCGTTGGCCTGGGGGTGGTAGGCCGTGGTGCGGTGCAGGGTAACGCCCAACGTGCGGGCGACCGCGCCCCATAGTTCGGACGTGAACTGTGGGCCGCGGTCCGACGAGATGTCCGCTGGTGCGCCGAAACGCGCGACCCAGGTGGCGATGAACGCCTGGGCCACGTCGGCGGTGGTGGAGGAGGCGAGGGGCACGGCCTCCGGCCACCTGGTGGTCCTGTCCACCATGGTAAGCAGGTGGGTGAACCCATGCAATGGGGGAAGGGTACCCACCAGGTCCACGTGGACGTGGTCGAACCGTCGCTCGGGCACGGTGAAGGGAGCCAGCGGAGCCTGGGTATGACGGTGGACCTTGGCCCGCTGGCAGGGTGTGCAGGCGTTGGCCCAGTCGTGGATGTCCCGTCGCATCCCATGCCAGATGAAACGCGTCGCCACCAGCCTCTGGGACGCCTTCCGGCCCGGGTGAGAGAGAGGGCGTGGAGCGAAGTAAAAATGCGACGCCACCAGGTGACCGGCACAACGGGGCGAGGTCGGCCTTGGGAGATGTCGCACAGCAGGACCGTGTCTGCGAAGGGGACGTCAGCCAAGCGGAGGCCCGTGTCCGCCACCGGGAGTGCCTGCACTATGCCGTCGGTGGCCTGGTCCGTTGCCATTAGGGCGAAATCGACGCCGAGGTGGACGGTGTTGGCGCCGGCTCGAGAAAGGCAGTCGGCCACGGCGTTGTCCTTCCCGGCGACGTGCCGGATGTCCGTGGTGTACTCCAACACAGCGGAGAGGTGGCGCTGCTGGCGGGCCGACCACGGCTCCGTGACCTTGGCCATGGCGAAAACCAACGGCTTGTGGTCAACAAAAGCCGTGAACGGGCGGCCCTCCAGGAGGTGGCGAAAATGGCGGACGGCCAGGTACAGCCCGAGGAGCTCGCGGTCGAAGGTGCTGTACTTCAACTCGTTGGGCAGGAGTTGCCGGCTGAAGAACGCGAGCGGCTGCCAGGCCCCGTTTACCCATTGTTCATGGACCACGCCAACGGCGTAGTCGGAGGCGTCCGTGGTGAGAGCGATGGGAGCCTGGGGTACCGGGTGAGCCAGCAGCGTGGCGTTGGCGAGGGCCCATTTTGCGCCGGTAAAAGCAGCGTCCATGTCCGTGGACCAGACAATGTCGCGTTTCGCCGGCTGGCCGCAGAGGGCAGTGTACAAGGGCCGCATGAGTTGCGCAGCTCGTGGCACGAAGCGGTGATAAAAGTTCACCATCCCGAGGAACTCCTGCAGCGCCTTGACGGAGAGGGGGCGCGGGAAAGCGGCGATGGCCTCGACTTTGGCTGGTAGCGGCACGGCGCCGGTCCGGGTGATGCGGTGGCCCAAAAAGTCGATCGTCGCCGCACCAAAGTGACATTTGGCCGGGTTGACGATCAATCCATGCTCACTGAGGCGGCCGAACAGCGTCCGGAGGTGGAGGAGGTGCTCGGCTCTGGAAGTGCTGGCGACGAGGATGTCATCCAGGTAGGTGTAGAGGAACGGCAAGTCGCGCAGCACGCCGTCCATCAGGCGCTGGAACGCCTGTGCCGCGTTTTTGAGGCCGAAGGGCATCCGGAGGAATTCAAAGAGGCCGAAAGGTGTAATAACGGCCGTCTTCGGGATGTCGGCCGGGCGGACGGGCACCTAGTGGTACCCCCGAATCAGGTCCACTTTTGAAAAAATGGTCCGCCCCGCCAACCGGGCGGAAAAATCCTAGATGTGCGGGACGGGGTACCTGTCGGGGGTAGTCGCGTCGTTAAGGCGGCGGTAGTCGCCGCATGGCCGCCATCCGCCCCGCCCCCCCCTCCCCCGGCTTCGGGACGATGTGCAGCGGCAAGGCCCAGGCGCTGTCGGAGCACCGCACGATGCCGAGGCGCTCCAGCGCGGCGAACTCGGCCTTGGCGACGGCGAGTATGGCAGGATCGAGACGGCGAGCCCGGGCGTACACCGGCGGGCCCATAGTGGGGATGTGATGCTCGATGCCGTGGCGCACCGTGATGGCCGAAAACGTCGGTCGCGTGAGGGCTGGGAACTCCACGAGGAGACGTGCGAAGTCTTCTGCCAATGGGAGGACGCAGGAAAACTCGGTGGGTGCGGAACAGCTCAAAGCGCATGCCAGGGAGCTGAAAGTTTTGGCGTTGATGAGCGACAGCGTTTCACGTCGACCAGCAGCACGTGGGTGCACAGAAAATCGGCCCCGAGCAAAGCCATGGGGACGTCCGCCGTCACGAACTCCCAGTGAAAGAGCTGGCTGCCGAAGCGGAGGGCGACGGTGCGTGGGCCGAAGGTGCGGATGGCGGAGCCGTTAGCCGCGATTAAGGAGGGGCCGCAAACGGCGGCCCGCCTGTCCTCTGCCAAAGCGGGAATGATGCTCAGCTGGGCGCCGGTGTCGCAGAGAAAGCGCCGCCCCGACGCTTGGTCCGCGATGAATAGCAGGTTTCCGGAACGGCCAGCGTTCATTGCTGGTAGGGAATGCCGGCCCGCCCGTTTCCCGACTTGCCGAACATGCACGGGGGTCGGCATGATCGGGCCTGCCGCCCGAACCTGGCATGGAAATAACACCAGGCCGGGTCCGGCTGGGGCTCTGGTCGACGCGTCGGGACCGGGCGACGTGGCGTCGCCGCTGCCAGTCGCGCCGGCCCGGCGGCCTCCGGGAAGGAAACTGCGTCGCGGGTGCCGGGCGGGTGGGCGGGAGGGCTCCTGGCCGCCACCCCGACGAGCTGACTCGCCGCTCCGGCGAGCTGGCTTGCCGAATCGATCTTGTCGGCCTCCTTGGCGAGGTCGCGGGGGTTCACGATGGTCGTGCCTGCCAGGGTGACCCGTACCTGGGCCGGGAGCTGGCGAAGAAAAAGCTCCCAAAACAGGAAATCCGAGGGGTGCTCGCCGAGCAAAGCGAGCATGTAGTCCATGCGTTCGGACGGGCGCGTATCGCCGAGCTCAGGAAGGCCGAGCAGGCGTCGTGCACGCTCTGCCGGAAAGAGGGCGAAAGCGACCAGAAGAAGTGCCTTGATGGCGTCGTACTTGCCGTCAGCGGGCGGGTTCTGGAGGAAGCTCAGGCAGCGGGCGGCGGTCGCGGAGCCAAGCGCGGCGACCACATAATTGTATCGCGTGGCGTCCTCCGTTATGCTACGCAGGGCGAACTGGGAGTCCGCCTGCGCGAACCAGACGGCTGCATGTGCTTCCCAGAAGGTGGGAAATTTGAGGGACACTGCGGTGTCCATCGCGTGTCGTAAATTCGGGGTCACCAGTGAAGAGCAGGGCCCTTGCTTGAGACGGACGAAGTGACGGGCAAGACACAAACTCGTCCGAGAAGATGTTTATTGTAAAAACCAACTCGGGAACTCTGAAAAGCCCATTTATCGGGCTGCATATATATCACAACCAGAAAGCACACCGAAACCGAAAGCCACGCCTCTCAGGCGAGGCGCGGTTTGGTGGTCACGTGACCGACAGGTGCAAAGGATTATAACTGCACGCGCGGCACGCTTTGGTGGTCACGTGACCGGTCACCCCGGCGCCGTGGTTTGCCCGCCGGTTACGTCACCGGCTGGAGCAAGGAGATTCTGTTGCTGGTCTCGCTTGGGGGACCCATGGGTCGCTACATATATATATATATAAATATATATATATATATATATATATATATATATATATAATCGGGAGATTAAATCAGACGCGGAGGTAGCTTCAGGACGTCGATCTTTAATTTGACAAGCTTTCGACCAACAACGGTCTCCTTCTTAGTCGTCCCCAAGTTCAACGGATATATATATATATATATATATATATATACATATATATATATATATATATATATATATATATATATATATATATATATATATATATATATATATATATATATACATATATATATATATATATATATATATATATATATATATATATATATATATATATATATATATATATATATATATATATATATATTGTTACGGACGCGGTTAAAGATGTTATATTTGCCGAGCAGAGGCTCCGCGACCGAACAGTTATTCCCTGACTAAAACCCGATTCAACCCAAACGTTGGCCGTATCGCGCCACCACTATTCAATCGGGAAAAGACTAAGATGACGAATGCAAAGAGGAAAAGGAATAAGACGAGAAAAGGGTTGAAAATACTACAAAATTTATTTTCTATTTACAGGCTCAAAATAACCAAGGAGAAGGAAAGATAATAAAATAATATACAGAACCTTTTTAGAGACACAGGGAAAATACTAGCTTATCTAACAGGCTTAACTTATTCCCAGGGACAAGACAAAAGACAGACTACGAACACACTTACACGGGGAATGATGATAGGGATGGCAGGTGGATGGCTGGCGGGATAGGGAGGTCCAACTGGTCCTGCAGCACGATCGGCTCGTTGGGCAGCCGCCGTTCCTTCACGGCCCTGCTCCAAACTGCCGTCCAGGCCCACGCTGCTGTGGCTGCAGTTTCGGTGGCTCGAGCTGCTGTAAATGCAGTTTCGGTGGCTCGAGCTGCAGCTCAGCTCTGACGACCCAGCTCTTGTCTCCTCCCTCCTCGTCTCAACTCTGGACTTCTCTCTTTGGGGAACGCCCCGCCGCGGGTTATATAGGCCCCGCCCCTCAACCTTTGCGAACCTCCCCCAAACGTTCTCTCTCCGCCCTCTCAAGCCAAACCCCTTGTTCATGGTTGGTCGAGTGGGGCTGGCTCACTCCACCCCTCTCTGACGAGGTGGGGACCCGCCTTTCTTCCCCAACCCTGCCTCGTGGCCAATGGTGATTGAAGAGAAAACCGCCCAAAATGCAGTTGGCCATTGGAATGAAATGAAAGGGGATCTACTCTTATTTCAATTGGTACAATGGAGTATTTAAGTTAATGGGAGACACAGCCTTACCCTAAGACACATAATAAGATATAAGCTATCGAACAGGGGTATTCTATGATTGGCTGACGTGGATGCTTTATGGACTAATTACCGAGACGCCCTTTTTACCTTTACACAACTCCGGAGGCAGGAGGCGCAGAATAAACAATAATAATAATAAAGCACACAATAAAAAAAACACAATCCTCATATCCGCAACACTGCACCCTCCTCCTCTTAGGCACGTCCCGGGCCTACAACTTTAATTTAGTGTGACACGTAGGTGTAGTTCCCTCTACTTTTAACCTGACCCTGAGTGCGACAGTTTTAAGACATAAATAAATGTGTCCCGCTGCTCCATTGCACCCTGCGTAACAGACTTACGCCCACAGTTAACCGAATTGCGGATTGGTCTTCAAACTATACATTGACGGTGGGGAGCATTATTTACAGTGATGCTATTTTATTTACAAAACTCAACCCAGGACCTGTAATTGTTCTTTCTGGGGGGGAGACAGTCTGCTCTGCATCAATGCACCATGAAAGCACCTATAACGCACCAACACACCCTCAAGCACCAATCGGTGCAGTCACCACAGTTCATCAGTGTTCAATAAAAATAACATCAACAACCCCTAACCCTGCAGGTGGTCTCTTGCTCTTCGGCTCCCTCTGCTGGCTATTATTATCTCTTCCAGTTGTTGTCATTTTCTTTGCTTTTCTTACTGGTGGCCTATTTGAACCGAAAAATGCACCCAATGTGTCCTTTTTATTTATTTATGGCCCACCAGGCTGACTACGTGTGGTTCACCTGTGGGGCATTGGTGCCCTGTGATCAAGGTCCGCCAGCAAGATTTCGGGCCCTCATGGCCGGTTCCAGCAGAGGGGCCATGCCCCAACCCATGGGGTCCATAAGTGGTGCTCAGCCACAGACATGTGGTCCATAATGTGGTGCATCGATGCAGACAGCTGGTTCTGAGAGTTCCGGGCGCACAATGGCCGACTCACGCACGCTCCCCTCAGCGCCCAATGGCGCACAGGTCATGTGGGAGACAAAAGGGGGAAGACAAATGAGCGAGGGGTAAGGTCACAAGGGTACACATCAATAAGGCAATGCAAGGCGAAATGCGTACGGAGGGCGAAGTGAGAAAGCTCGTCCCTACCGTACGTCACCCCCCTGTCACCTACACTACCCTTGCCCTTACCCCATATGTACAAAATCTACTCCTTTACAAATTCGTCGCTAATGTCTCGTCTTCCCATATTTCCCTTCTACACCAAATTCGTCTCCACAATCCCTCTATCCAAAATTTGCCATCACCAATTCATCATCAACCCTCATAAGGAGGGAGAGATGGAACATAAGCACAATGTCACACCCACGTCATGATGCGTCTCACAATCCAAACATCTGCACCATAAAAAATAATCAAAACATGGCATGGTGTGGAGTACCTGTCACCTCAGGTGAGTGGATGCAGATGGTGCGAGGAGACTCCAATCCTAACTATCCTCTAAATGACTTTAACACACGTTACACTACCCGGGGTCTTTCCCTGCCAATCCATTGGCCATCTTACACTATGGGTTCTAAAAACCAATTCCCATTGACCAAACTGTGGTGCTTCTCAATTTGGGCTCTCACTCCCCCGATTCATCTCCCGGTGCCCTTGCACAATTTCTGGGCTGTGACGTGTAGCTCTCCCAGCATGTCTACCCACCTGCACACCTCCACCACTGTAGTTGCCAGCCGAGCTTACCTAGCTCCTCACCCTAACCTAACTAACTGGGGAAGGCCCCTCCTGGCTCTGTCACCCCTCGGTGCCCTCTGGCACTGGGCTACCCGGGTCCGTCCTCCGGATCCACGGGCCCCATCCACAACTACCGGCTCCCAGAGCCCACCTGCGGCCTCACCTGGCCGACATCCTCACAGTGGTGGAGTGCCCAAACCAACTACACACACTAACAGGCTACACGCCCAGCCATTTCCACAACACTAATGCACCCATCCAAACATCATTCTTCCACTCGCACCACAGATGCCAATATCCAACCACAATTTACCTATACCCTCTACCTAACACTTACACTACCCGCCCCAGGTATCCGTGATGGGGGTCCACTCTTCCCCCATTCACACCTTCGCACCATCCACTCCACTCCATATTTTCCACCATACTCACTCCACGACCATCCATTCCAAGACTCCATATATTCCACACTCCATGTATTCCACACAACCATTTTCCATACACCTGTTGGTGCACACCTGTGCACTCACACCTGGTGCCACCTGCACCCTCCTTCCTTCCTGGACCATTTGGTCAACACAATACCCATCACCTTCACTCAAACACTGCTCCATACACCTGTTCAGTTGCACACCTGTGCAATCACACTACAACTCACAATCACAATCAGTTACTCATACCCTGCTCAATACACTTGAATACACCTCCAACACTCACACGGCATCATCTGAACTACCTGTTGCCCTGCTAATTTAGTGCTCCCCGTCTTCCCTTTAAACTAAGCACATACCACGTCATTATCATCCACACTAATCTACCTGCGTCCCCACTACAGGTATCCTTGTCACTAACTAATCTTAACGTTACCTAATGCCATCTTCGCTAGATCCCTACACACGATATATCCTAACCCACCCGGGCTAGTTTTCACTGCCATCAACCCCATAAGCTAGTGCTCCTTTGCCCCCCCCCCCCCCCTTTCTGTGAGGGATGACAGAGTTGCCATCCCACCACATCGCGGAGGTCCCACTATCAATTTTGCTCGTCCAAATTCCAACCAATCAAAAATTTTCTATTTACTGCCAATTCTATTCTAATCATCAAATTTTGCCTTTTTCTAATTTTGGGTCCAAAACACTAACCTCATCACCCGTCTACTTATTAGATCCTCTCGGTGCGCCAATTCACGTCTACAGCCCGGCTTCGTAAAGCCGAGCAATGACTGTGGGTTGTTTGGTGGCGGCGGCTGGATGCGTCCCGCATTCGGTGCAGGGACGGCGGCTTACCCGGGCCGAGATCCCACGCACCACCTCGGCACGGAGCCATCCAATGTCCCGATCTCGACCGGCCGGAACGCTTCGACAAAAAGGGGTCGCCATGACGACCCTTCCTATCGGCCTGCCCGCTCCGCTTAGTGGAGCACGGGCGCCGTTCCAAACGCAGCCCAGCGTGGATCACGTACGGCGGTCCTTTCGAACCCGCCGTGGTTCGGATCCCCGCTGGTCCTCGCGGCACGCGAAGCTGCCCGACGCGCACCGAGGGCCCGATTCGGCTACAAGTCGCTCTAACCGCTAACCCGGTTACCGTCGATGCCTCACCTGCATGCTTACACCCCGCAGCCCGTTCCTTGCTCACACATCCAGCCGTCTCCCTGCTCTTGGTCATTGCACCTTCTCTTACACACCCAGGTACACTCATTCCACTCACAGACTTGGTCACACACCTGACCACCGAACACCTTTGCACCCACTCATTGTTCGCACACCTCACCAACACACCTCTTCGCGCCCCCTCCTCGGTCACCTCCTCCGTGACAATCATAGGTGTGTTCTCACTGGCACACCCAACCACGTGCCTCACTACTAATTCCAGCGTGCATTCCCATACACGCTCTACCATTCCATGTGTGCATCCTTCCATTCCAGGTGTACATCCTCGCTCACCTGTCACAACCAACTCACGCTCCGGGTCACTCTCACTACTTTCACCTCCACTCTTGTCAGCGCACTCACCCTTACTCTCGACAGCGCACTCTTTCCTCATGCACCTGTCCGTTACACACCTTTCTCATGCACACTCTTGCGCACACTCTCCCGTTACATCCTCTGTAACACTCACCACAGGCATGCATTCTCCCTCACTCTTGACAGCGCACTCTTTCCCCATGCACACGTCCGTTACACACCTTTCTCGCGCATCCTCTTGCGCACACTCTTTCGTTGCTTCCTCCGTAACACTCACCACAGGCATGCATGCTTCCGTTACATCCTCTGTAACACTCCTCACTACGCGCTTCCATGTGCTCCCTCGCACACGCGCTACGACCGACTCACTATCGACAGCACACTCACTCCTTGGCGCGCACTTTTTCCTCACACACCCCATGGTCGGACATTCTCGCACACCTCTTTTTTCACACACCAGACCTGTCGCACACTTCACCAACGGCCTCTCACGAACACCCGGGTCCACAACAACCCCCAAGCCGACTGAAGCTCCCCTCACATCATGTACATTTCCGATTATATCGCCACTCACCTTGACACCTCGTCTCCGCACCTCCTCTGCCACCTGCAAACTCTTTATTTGGTTAGTAAGCACACCATTATGAGTTGAGCACCGACCTTGTACATATTCCATCACCTCCTCCTTTATCTCCCTCTTAGTTTCTGTCCGTCCCTTCTTAATTTCACTCCCCGCCTCTTCCACTTCCTCTAATTTTTGCTTCACCTCTTTTATTTCCCGGTGCGTCTCCTCAAGTTCGTCCTCTAAGGCTATTTTGACCGTCTCTATGTGCGTCCTCACCTCTCGGTCCTTCGTCTCCATTCCTTCTGTCACCTCATCCAACCTCATTGTCAGTCCCTCACGTACCATTTGACAGTGCCTCTGTGTCGCTATCAAGTCCTTTTTTATGTCGTTTTGTGTCGCTTTTAACCCTCCTAGTACCGCAGTGTTCCTTTGAACCTGCTCCACTAACTCCGTTTGTCCCTCTGTCAGCTGTTCCACCTCCTCCATCAGATCTTCTATTCCCCCTTGTAACCTAGCTGTATTATTCCTCACCTCTTTCTCTATACGCTTTTCGCCTCGCTTTACCTCCTCGCGTACCCCCGAGACCGCCTCACTCACGCCTCATCGTATCTCCTCTTTCATCTCCTCCCTCTCTTTTGTAGATGCCACCCTCATCTGTCCCAATTCATCCCTCTGAGCATCCAGTTTGGTTTCTACCCCGATTCTCACCTCCTCTATCTGGTTCCCCATCTGTTCGATTTCCCGGGCGGATTGCTCCCCTATTTCCCGCAATTTGTCTTCCATCCTATTTTCTAACCCCATTAACCCATTTTTCACCCCCTCTATCTGATTCTCCTGGGCAGCCATTCTATTTTCCACCCCCGTTAACCCATGTTTCACCCCTTCTATCCCATTGTCTAACCCCTCAAATTTCTTGTCTAATCCCTTAAAATTATTGTCTAGCCCCTTAAATTTAGCCTCTAGCCGTTCCCCCATTTCTCCCATTTTGCCCCCCATTTCGCCCATTTTGCCCCCCATTTCGCCCCTCATTGCCCCCATTTGCTCACTCTGAGCCCCCATTTGCTCACTCTGAGCATCCATTCGCTCACCCTGAGCATCCATTTTTGCCATCAGTTGGGTCAAGAATAATCTGAGGTCAAACCCGGTTTGCCCAGCGTCCCCAGCCGCCACCGCGGGCTCGCCCTCCGCGGCACCGCTATTTTGGGACCCTTCAACCACGTGCGCGAGCGCGCCATTTTGTGCACCTGATACCCCCTCAATCACCTCCTCCATATACATTTCCCCGAGGTCCTGGGTCGATTCCACCCCTTCTATCTCTCCCACCGGCATCACGTCGCCTTGACCAGCTATGGCGCGATTTCAAAATTCGGGTTTTGCTTTAAAACACAAATTTTCAGCAGCTCGTAATTTTGAGCGCGTTAAGCGCGCTTCGGGCCTCGTATCTCACTCCCTGACACGAATTGTTACGGACGCGGTTAAAGATGTTATATTTGCCGAGAGGAGGCTCCGCGACCAAACAGTTATTCCCCGACTAAAACCCGATTCAACCCAAACGTTGGCCGTATCGCGCCACCACTATTCAATCGGGAAAAGACTAAGACGACGAATGCAAAGAGGAAAAGGAATAAGACGAGAAAAGGGTTGAAAATACTACTAAATTTATTTACTATTTACAGGCTCAAAATAACCAAGGAGAAGGAAAGATAATAAAATAATATACAGAAGCTTTTTAGAGACACAGGGAAAATACTAGCTTATCTAACAGGCTTAACTTATTCCCAGGGACAAGACAAAAGACAGACTACGAACACACTTACACGGGGAATGATGATAGGGATGGCAGGTGGATGGCTGGCGGGATAGGGAGGTCCAACTGGTCCTGCAGCACGATCGGCTCGTTGGTCAGCCGCCGTTCCTTCGCGGCCCTGCTCCAAACTGCCGTCCAGGCCCACGCTGCTGTGGCTGCAGTTTCGGTGGTTCGAGCTGCTGTAAATGCAGTTTCGGTGGCTCGAGCTGCTGTAAATGCAGTTTCGGTGGCTCAAGCTGCAGCTCAGCTCTGACGACCCAGCTCTTGTCTCCTCCCTTCTCGTCTCAACTCTGGACTTCTCTCTTTGGGGAACGCCCCACCGCAGGTTATATAGGCCCTGCCCCTCAACCTTTGCGAACCTCCCCCAAACGTTCTCTCTCCGCCCTCTCAAGCCAAACCCCTTGTTCATGGTTGGTCGAGTGGGGCTGGCTCACTCCTCCCCTCTCTGACGAGGTGGGGACCCACCTTTCTTCCCCAACCCTGCCTCGTGGCCATTGGTGGTTGAAGAGAAAACCGCCCAAAATGCAGTTGGCCATTGGAATGAAATGAAAGGGGATCTACTCTTATTTCAATTGGTACAATGGAGTATTTAAGTTAATGGGAGACACAGCCTTACCCTAAGACACATAATAAGATATAAGCTATCGAACAGGGGTATTCTATGATTGGCTGACGTGGATGCTTTATGGACTAATTACCGAGACGCCCTTTTTACCTTTACACAACTCCGGAGGCAGGAGGCGCAGAATAAACAATAATAATAATAAAGCACACAATAAAAAAAACACAATCCTCATATCCGCAACAATATATTGTAACGGTGTTGAGAAGTGTAACGAATTTGAGAAGTGTAACGGTTTTTGAAGAGTGTAACGATTTTGAAGGAAGTGTAACGAATGTGAAAAGTATGGTTTTGTTGTGTGTAACACCCTCGTAATGTAAATGATGGTCGCAGCCGTCCTCCTAGTTAATTCCATGAAACTTACACGCAGGCCACGATATATCTTTTTAAATAGTGTATTTCCTTATTCTATGTAGGCTAAATATGTGTTTCCCACTAGAATGACTTTGCATTGTATCAAACAAAATAAGCGTAGGCCCTTGCAATTTCCCCAAACATCTCCGCTCTCCAAAGTTCCTTTAAAAAGGGGTGCGAGTGGCGTTCAATCCCGCAAGCCGCCATTGCCCATGTGCTCATCTCGGAGAAGAAAGGCGTGTCTCCACCTCGTCATAGAGGGGAGGAGTGAGCCAACCCCACTTGGCCAACCAGCACCGCGGTTAGCGACCCGGTAGGCGTGCCCTCGCAGCCGGCGGCTTGATTCCGCCCGGGGTAATAAAAGGGACTGGAAGGGACTGCTTGATCAGATGACCTGGGAGATGAGTGAAGAGGCGACACCAAGAGGAGCGGTGAAATGCGAAATGCTCCAAGCCAAAGAGGAGAGGTACTCGGAGAGGAAACCAGCTAAGGAGAGACGCGCTGAAAGGAGGGAGACGGCTCCACCAGGAGAGGAGCAGGTGTGCCCGAGCCAGCGCGTGACGTCCAAAGCATCGGCAGCGGATACGCGACGAAGGGTTTTCCCGCCAAAAACCGCGAGGAATTGAGAGCTGCTGCCTCCGACCCTGCCTCCCTCTCCAGCAATCCACCTCAAGCCCTACCTGCCTGCAATATCCCCCGTGTAAGTGTGAACGTCGCCTGTCCTACTCGTTGTCTTGGGGTTAAGTAAAATGAATAGTTTAAGCTAACGATGCACTGTGTGACTGCTTCTTCCATCCATTGCTGTACATGATTTTGGTCGCTCTTTCTTTTTCGCTTGTGTGTGTATAATAAATCTGTTCTTCCTCCGTACTCTGTCTTCTTCTTCTTTTTCATTCTCTTTCGGTCGTTTTAGAGGTTTCCCGATTGAATATCTGTGGTGCGATCTGGTCAACGTCGGGTGAAATCGGGCCAATTGGGGATCCTGTTAGGTCGCGGTAATACACCACTGCTCGGTCAATATAACATCTGTCCGCGACCCGTAACAATTGGTTGTCAGGAGTTGGATTCGGACCTGGGACTAAATTTGTTAGGCCCAAATTTTGGAACACCAATTGTGTTATATCCGTAACAATTGGTGTCTGGGAGTGAGATTCGAGGCCCGAACCAAATTTTTAAAACGAATAGAAAAAAAATTTGGTCAAAATTACGAGCTGCCGAAATTTGTTTTTTTAAAGAAAAACCCGAATTTTGAGATCGCGCCATGGACTATCAAGGCGATCGGATGTCGGTGGGAGAGATAGACAGGGTGGAATCGACCCAGGACCTCGGGGAAATGTATGTGGAGGAAAGGGAGGAGGAGAAAAATAGCAATGTGGTTGCGGAGGTTTCAGACGCACAAAATGGCGCTCTTGCGCACGTGGTTGAGGGGGCCACGGTCGCGGAACCAATGAGCGCGGCCCAAATACAAGCCTTCATGGCCCAATTCATGGTGGAAATGCAGAAGAAAAACGACAGTATGGAAAAAATGGAAAGCAGAATTATGGGGCAAATGGGGGTAATGGGGAACCGGATGGATGCTCAGGGTGAGCGATTGGAGGGCCAAATGGGGGTAATGGGGAACCGGATGGATGCTCAGGGTGAGCGATTGGAGGGCCAAATGGGGGTAATGGGAAACCAAATTGGGGTAATGAGGGACGAAGCGAGGGGTACCGGTGAGAAGTTAGACAATAATTTTGAGGGGTTAGACAACGGGATAAAAGAGGTAAAGAATGGGTTAACGGGGGTGGAAAACAGAATGGCTGCCCAGGAGAATCAGTTAGAGGGGGTGAAAAATGGGTTAATGGGGTTAGAAAATAGGATGGAGGACAAATTGCGGGAAATAGGGGAACAATCTGCCAGGGAAATCAAACGAATGGGAGAGCAGATAGAGGAGGTAAAAATCGGGGTAGAAACCAAATTGGATGCTCAGAGGGATGAATTGGGACAGATGAGGGTGGCATCTACAAAAAAGATGGAGGAGATACGACGAGGTGTAAGTTAGGAGGTTTCGGGGCTACGCGAGGAGGTAAAGCGAGGTGAGAAGCGTATGGAGAAAGAGGTGAGAAATAATACGGCTAGGTTACAAGGGGGAATAGAAGATCTGACGGAGGAGGTGGAACAGCTGATGGAGGGACAAAAAGAACTAGTGGAGCAGGTTCAAAAGAACACTGCGGTACTAGGAGGGTTAAAGGCGACACAAAAAGAAATTAAAAACGAATTAATAGCGACACAGAGGCAATGTCAGATGGTACGTGAGGAACTGACAATGAGGGTGGACGAGGTGACAGAGATAATGGAGACAAAGGACCGGCAGGTGAGGATGCACATAGAGACGGTCACGGTAGCCTTAGAGGACGAACTTGAGGAGACGCACCGAGAAATAAAAGAGGTTAAACAAAAATTAGAGGAAGTGGAAGAAGAGGTCAGTGAAATTAAGAAGAGACGGACAGAAACTAAGAGAGAAATCCAGGAGGAGGTAATGGAATTGGTACAAGGTCGGTGCTCAACTCATAATGTGATGCTCACTAACCAAATAAAGAGTTTGCAGGTGGCAAAAGAGGTGCGACGACGAGGTACAGAGGTGAGTGGCAATGTATATGATGTGAGGAAAGCTTCAGTCGGCTTGGGGATTGGTTTGGATCCGGGTGTACGTGAAAGGCCGTTGGTGAAGTGTGTGACAGGTCAGGTGTGCGAAAGAAGAGGTGTGCAAGAATGTCCGACCATGGGGTGTGTGAGGAAAAAGTGCACGCCAAGGAGTGAGTGTGCCGTCAAGAGTGAGTTGGTCGAAGCGCGTGTGCGAGGGGGTACATGGAAGCGCGGTGTGGTGAGTGTTACGGAGGAAGTAACGAGAGAGTGTACACCTGTGGTGAGTGTTACAGAGGATGTAACGGGAGAGTGTGCGCAAGAGTGTGCGCGAGAAAGGTGTGTAACGGACAGGTGCATGAGGAAAGAGTGCGCTGTCGAGAGTAAGGGTGAGTGCGCTGTCAAGAGTGGTGGTGGAAGTAGTGAGAGTGACACGGAGCGTGAGTTGGTTGTGACAGGTGAGCGAGGATGTACACCTGGAATGGAAGGATGCACACCTGGAATGGTAGAGCGTGTGTGGGAATGCACACTTGAGTTGGTCGTGAGGCACGTGGTTGGGTGTGCGAGTGAGAGTACACCTGTAATTGTCACAGAGGAGGTGACCGAGGAGGGGGCGCGAAGAGGTGTGTTGGTGAGGTGTGCGAGCGACGAATGTGTGCCAAGGTGTTCGGTGGTCAGGTGTGTGACCAAGTCGGTGAGCGGAATGAGAGTACCGAGGTGTGTAAGGAAAGGTACGAGGAGCATGGGAACAGCTGGAGGTATGAGCAAGAAAGGGGTAGCGTATGCGCGTAAGCATACAGGTGAAGCATCGACGGTAACCGGATTAGAGGTTAGAACGACTTATAGCCGAATCGGGCCCTCGGTGCGCGTCGGGCAGCTTCGCGTGCCGCGAGAACCAGCGGGGATCCGAGCCACGGCGGGTTCGAAAGGACCGCCGTGCGCGATCCATGCTGGGCCTCGCGTGGAACGGCCGCGTCCGGGCTCCACTAGGCGGAGCGGGCAGCCCGATAGGAAGGGTCGTCATGGCGACCACTTTCTATTGAGACGTGCCGGCAGGTCGAGATCGGGACATTGGATGGCTCCACGCCGAGGTGGTGCGTGGGATCTCGGCCCGGGTAAGCCCCCGTCCCTGCCCCGAATGCAGGACGTATCCAGCCGCTGGCACAAAACGACCCGCGTTCATTGCTCGGCTGTACGAAGCCGGGCTGTAGACGTGAATTGGCACACCGAGAGGATGTAATAAGTAGACGGGTGATGAGGTTAGTGTTTTGGACCCAAAAATTAGAAAAAAGCAAAATTTGATGATTGGTACGGTGATTGGCAGATGATTGGCAAAATTTTTGATTGGCTGAAATTTGGTGTGCCAAATTGATAGTAGGACCTCCCCGATGTGGAGGGATGGCAAATCCACCATCCCTCACAGACGGTGGGGGCAAATGCGCTATAGTTTATGGGGTGATGGCAGTGAAAACTAGCACGGGTGGGTTAGGTTATATTGATAGGGATCTAGCGAAAATGACATTAGGTGACGTTAAGGTTAGTTAGTGACAAGGATACCTGTAGTGGGGACGCAGGTAGGTTAGAGTGGATGATAATGACGAGGGAGCGCAATAGTTTAAAAGGACGACTGGGAAGCGCAAGTTTCAGAGGGGAGTAGTTAGCTGAGATGATGCCGTGTGTTTGAGGATGGAACAGGTGTGATGGAACAGGTGTGATTGAACAGGTGTGATTGCACAGGTGTGCAACTGAACAGGTGTGTGGAGCAGTGTATGAGGGAGTAGTGGTGATTGCGGGTTGTGCTGACCAAATGGTCCAGGAAGAAAGGAGGGTGCAGGTGGCACCAGGTGTGAGGGCACAGGTGTGCAACAACAGGTGTATATGGCTGTGTGGAATAAATGGAGTATTGGAATGGATGGTCGTGGAGTGAGTATGGTGGAAATTGTGGAGTGGAGTGGATGGTGCGAAGGTGTGAATGGGGGAAGAGTGGACCCCCATCACGGATACCCGGGGCGGGTAGTGTAAGTGTTAGGTAGAGGGTATAGGTAAATTGTGGTTGGATATTGGCATCTGTGGTGCGGGTGAAAGAATGGTCTTTGGATGGGTGCATTAGTGTTGTGGAAATGGCTGGGCGTGTAGCCTGTTAGTGTGTGTAGTTGGTTGGGCGCTCCACCACTGTGAGGATGTCGGCCAGGTGAGGCCGCAGGTGGGCTCTGGGAGCCGGTAGTAGTTGTTGTGGATGGGGCCCGAGGATCCGGAGGACGGACCCGGGTAGCCCAGTGCCAGAGGGCACCGAGTGGGGTGACAGAGCCAGGAGGGGCCTGCCCCAGTTAGATAGGTTAGGGTGAGGAGCTAGGTAAGCTCGGGTGGCAACTACAGTGGTGGAGGTGTGCAGGTGGGTAGACCTGCTGGGAGAGCTACATGTCGCAGCCCAGAAATTGTGCGAGGGCACCGGGAGATGAATCGGGGGAGTGAGACGCCAAATTGCGAAGCACCACAGTTTGGTCAATGGGAATTTGGTTTTTAGAACCCATAGTGTAAGTTGGCCAATGGATTGGCAGGGAAAGACCCCGGGTAGTGTAAAGTGTGTTAATGTCATTTAGAAAGTAGTTAGGATGAAGTCTCCTCGCACCATCTGCATCCACTCACCTGAGGTGACAGGTACTCCACACCATGCCATGGTTTGATTATTTTTTATGATGCAAATGTTTGGATTGTGAGACGCATCATGACGTGGGTGTGACATTGTGCTTTGTTGTTCCATCTCTGCCTCCTTATGAGGATTGATGATGAATTGGGTGATGGCAAATTTTGGTTAGAGGGATTGTGGAGACGAATTTGGTATAGGAGAAATATGGGGAAGACGTGACAGTAGCGACGGATTGGTAATGTGTAGATTTTGTACATATGGGGTAAGGGCAAGGGGAGTGTAGGTGACAGGGGGGTGACGTACGGTAGGGACGAGCTTTCTCACTTCGCCCTCCGTACGCATTTCGCCTTGCATTGCCTTATTGATGTGTACCCTTGTGACCTTACCCCTCGCTCAATTGTCTCTTTTGTCTCCCACATGACCTGTGCGCCATTGGGTGCCGAGGGGAGCGTGCATGAGGTGGCCATTGTGCGCACGAGACCCCCAGAACCAGCATGCATTGCGTTGATGTACCACTTTATGGACCGCTGTTCTGCGGCCAAGTACCACTTGATGGACCCCAGGTTCTGGGGCAGGGCACCTCTGTTGGAGACCGGCCATAGTGGCCAGGGAATCTTGCTTGCGGACCTCAGTAAGGCGGCACCTATGCCAAACAGGTGGACCACCCTTAGTTGGCCCCTGAGGCCCTAAATAAAAATGGACACAAGTTGTGCTTTTTATTATTTCCAACTAGGCCGCATGAAGCCAGAAGACGTCGGGAAGAACATCGGCCCAGCAGAAAAAGAGAAGACCACCACCAGTTGTTTTGTTGTGTTTATTATGAACCATGGTGACTGCGTACCGAGTGGTGCTTTGTGGTGCTTTTGGTGCTTTTGGGTGCTTTGGTGGTATTGGTACTGGTGCATCGATGCAATGCGTGCTGTCTCCTCCCTCCCAACAGGAATTTCTTTTTTTCTTGTTCCCTAAAAAGAAAAAAAAAACACAGGTCCTGGGTTGCGTTGTAAATAAGAAATCACGTCATTGTAAATAATGCTCCCCACCGTAAATGTATAGTTTGAGAATAATTCTGTAATTCGGTTAGCTGTGGGCTTGAGTCTGTTAGACAGGGTGCAATGCAATAGGGGGACATACTTATTTGTGTTTTAAGATTGTCACACTCAGGGTCAGGTTAAACGTAGAGGGAATTACACCTACGTGTCACACTAAGTTAAAGTTTTGTAGGCCCGAGGACGGGCCTGAAGAAAGGAGGGTGCAGTGTAACGGTGTTGAGAAGTGTAACGAATTTGAGAAGTGTAACGGTTTTTGAAGAGTGTAACGATTTTGAAGGAAGTGTAACGAATGTGAAAAGTATGGTTTTGTTATGTGCAACACCCTCGTAATGTAAATAATGGTCGCAGCCGTCCTCCTAGTTAATTCCATGAAACTTACACGCAGGCCACGATATATCTTTTTAAATAGTGTATTTCCTTATTCTATGTAGGCTAAATATGTGTTTCCCACTAGATTGACTTTGCATTGTATCAAACAAAATAAGCGTAGGCCCTTGCAATTTCCCCAAACATCTCCGCTCTCCAAAGTTCCTTTAAAAAGGGGTGCGAGTGGCGTTCAATCCCGCAAGCCGCCATTGCCCATGTGCTCATCTCGGAGAAGAAAGGCGTGTCTCCACCTCGTCATAGAGGGGAGGAGTGAGCCAACCCCACTTGGCCAACCAGCACCGCGGTTAGCGACCCGGTAGGCGTGCCCTCGCAGCCGGCGGCTTGATTCCGCCCGGGGTAATAAAAGGGACTGGAAGGGACTGCTTGATCAGATGACCTGGGAGATGAGCGAAGAGGCGACACCAAGAGGAGCGGTGAGATGCGAAACGCTCCAAGCCAAAGAGGAGAGATACTCAGAGAGGAAACCAGCTAAGGAGAGACGCGCTGAAAGGAGGGAGACGGCTCCACCAGGAGAGGAGCAGGTGTGCCCGAGCCAGCGCATGACGTCCAAAGCATTGGCAGCGGATACGCGACGAAGGGTTTTCCCGCCAAAAACCGCGAGGAATTGAGAGCTGCTGCCTCCGACCCTGCCTCCCTCTCCAGCAATCCACCTCAAGCCCTACCTGCCTGCAATATCCCCCGTGTAAGTGTGAACGTCGTCTGTCCTACTCGTTGTCTTGGGGTTAAGTGAAATGAATAGTTTAAGCTAACGATGCACTGTGTGACTGCTTCTTCCATCCATTGCTGTACATAATTTTGGTCGCTCTTTCTTTTTCGCTTGTGTGTGTATAATAAATCTGTTCTTCCTCCGTACTCTGTCTTCTTCTTCTTTTTCATTCTCTTTCGGTCGTTTTAGAGGTTTCCCGATTGAATATCTGTGGTGCGATCTGGTCAACGTCGGGTGAAATCGGGCCAATTGGGGATCCTGTTAGGTCGCGGTAATACACCACCGCTCGGTCAATATAACATCTGTCCGTGACCCGTAACAATATATATATACATACATACATATATAGTTATATATATATATATATA
This sequence comes from Myxine glutinosa, assembly GCF_964187855.1. Lineage (NCBI taxonomy): Eukaryota > Metazoa > Chordata > Myxini > Myxiniformes > Myxinidae > Myxine > Myxine glutinosa. The sequence continues at coordinate 51,827,605 of NC_136261.1, forward strand.
TAGTAAGGGCATTTTAAGAGATATTTCACAAATCTGTCAACTAAATTGTTACCAAAAAATTTCTTCAGCAATATGTTTGTAAAGGTGTGTAATAACATGTGTTAAAATGTTGAAGTTCAACTCCCGTGGGAAACCCAGAAAAAAAGTTGTTGAATTTGGGTACCGAAAAATTATTTTCGAGAATTTTTATTTTTTTAAATCGGCCCTTAAGTAACTTATGAGGGGTCAAATAAGGGTTTTTCATGATTCTGAGTTGATTGTTAACATTTATATTTTCACTTTTACATTTACACACAAAGTAGCTTTTATTTCACATATATATAATACTCAAGAGTTATTTCTCATTCACAATGTCAGAAGTTTCAACAGTCATTGGCTATGTCTTTTTCAGACTCAACAACATCATGACTGCAGTTTCTGCATGTAATGCCATTATGTGACAGGTCTTCATGTCACCACGCTCCTCCTCAGTGAAGGCAAGTTTCATGATGTGTTGATAGATGGCTGCATCGATGAGGAGGTGAACACGGATTGCCTTGTCAAAACATCCTCCATCCATGATGTGGTTGGCTGTCGTACTTCCAGGATAGATCAACTGGATCACATCTAGTAGTCCAGAATCTTCCATGATGTTACCCATTGATCCAAGATAAGACTTCAGCAGGTGAAAACCACCCAACCTTGGAATGACGGGTAGATTTGCCTGCTTTATTATATTCACAGCCTTCAGCCAAATCGGAAGATCAAAGGTCACTATAGCGACCCCAGCGCGCCGTATGCACTCTTTCAGAGTGGTGAAGATGGTGTTGAGGTCATTAGGATCTCCTTCAATAACTGGGAGGAACTCGATCTGTGTGCTCTGCTTTGCATCATTAGCATGGATTCTCTTCATCCAGCCATTCCAGTTGGAGTGTGGGAACTCAGGATCGTTGGCTTTGATCACCCACCCCGCTGCCCAGAGTGTGTCACCTGGAGTGAGGAGTGGCTGATCATGAGCCACGGAGGAGGAAAGCTCAGCGAGGGGGAGAAACATGATCGCGTTCGTTCCTATCTGTTTCCTGTTCGTAAATGGAATAATCTTTACTTCAGTTCCTCTCAGGATCTTAGCTTTGTCGAGTGCCTTCAACTTCACCCGGGGGAAAGCTGCTGTTGTCTGTGGATCTGGCAAAGGTGGTGCCGGAGAGGTGACTTCGATCCAACCCATTGAGTGAAAGGGAGTGTTTCCGTGAATAGAGACAATGTTTAAATCTATATTGTCTCCAACAAACTGAGTGACTGCATTGTTTGTTTCCCCAACCTCCATAAAGACCACCTGATCATTACTTGACAATTCACTTTCACTGGCTGGCACTTTGGCTGTCATCACTGATTGATCCTCAAGCGCAGCATCAACCGCAACCTCATCATTGATCTGTTCATCGGTTTCCTCCACAATGGTGTCAAGAGTGCCAGAAGTATCTGGAACATCATCTCCACTCCTACTATTAAGGAAGCAGTATTTGTAGTTTTGTGTCTCCATGTAAGACTCAGTGTATCCCAGCCGGTGGAACTTGTTGAGCATCCATTTTGACCCAAATCTATGATCAAGTTGTATGGCAAGCCCCATTTGGTGTGGCAATACTCCAGACCGAGGTCGACAGGCCTTAATAAAATTCTGCCCCCAAACGGCAACTCTTTCGTCTGTCTTGACATTCGGTCTCAAGAACATCTGAAGGCTTGCAGGAACAAGTGTCAGCTGACTATCGATGTCAGTCATACTGTGTGTGGTGGGGTATGACTTTGGACCTAAATCAATCAAGGCAATATCATTGGATATGAACTTGAGTGCCGTCTTTATGATCTGAGTCTTCTCATCTCCATGGTCAAGATTAGCATGATGCCCTCGCAGAATATTGTCGGTGCCATCTTTGAGACAGAGTACATCTGCCCTTCTTTCCTGTGTTGTGAAATACAAGGTGTCTTCGTATTTCTCTAGAAGTTTTATCTTTAGCCAATGCTTTGAATAAGAAATGGCTCTTCTCTGGTGACTGATCAAACTCCTGCAGCTTTTCATGGACTTGGTCCATGTTCATTACCCCATGCTCTAATTCTGAGTCTAACCATTCGCAGAATTCAATAAAAACTGCCTCTCGCTCCTCATCAATACTCTTCTGTCCTCTCTTCCTTTTTCCTTCCTCATCAGTCTTGGACAAACTGTCACCTCTCGCAAACATAAGTTTGCATCGCAAATGGTACAGTGTTTCTTCTGCTACCAAGTCGTTGATCCCTTCCAGGCGTCCAGTGACTTCAGTGCCCCAGTCACCCCTGCGACTCCGTGCTGTCTTCAGCAAGCTTGCCTTCAGTGTATCTGCAGTCAAATTATCTGGCACTCTGTATTTCTTTCTAGCTTGTGCTGGATTATTTTTGTAGAGCTGGGCTGGTTGGTTGCAAAGAATGCATACATCCTTATACAGGAGGTCAACTGACTGTGATCTTCTAGAACTGCAGCCAGTTGATGAACTGAACTCACAAGTAGTGCGTCTTCTCTTCAACTTTGATGACTCTTTCTCTGCCTTTGATGCTTGAGCTGACTTCTTGGTGGTTGCAACAAAGTTGTTGTACAGATCATTTTTACACTTCTGGTGGTACTACAGTTTTCCTTCCTTTTGAGCCTCCTTCATACGTTCCACAACAGTAACATTTTCGACAGTTTCTGCTTGTTTCAATAAAGTTGAGTATCCCTTTGGAGTTGCCTGTATGAGCCTTTCAGCTGGTGTATCCGAGCGTGCACAGATGAAGCAATTGAGCACAGGTGGAGGAACGTCTTCATCCATATTGCTAGACTCCATGTCCTGCAAAGTAGAAAATGAGATATATTTAGAAAGTATTTTTCCACAAAGGAGTGTCTGTGGTGAAATATAAATGTTAACAATCAACTCAGAATCATGAAAAACCCTTATTTGACCCCTCATAAGTTACTTAAGGGCCGATTAAAAAAAATAAAAATTCTCGAAAATAATTTTTCGGTACCCGAATTCAACAGCTTTTTTTCTGGGTTTCCCACGGGAGTTGACCTTCAACATTTTAACACATGCTATTACACACCTTTACAAACATATTGGTGAAGAAATTTTTTGGTAACAATTTAGTAAACAGATTTTCATGTTTCCCTTACTAATATATATATATATATATATATATATATATATATATATATATATATATATATATATATATATATATATATATATATATATATATATATATATATATATATATATATATATATATATATATATAGATAGATATATACAGTATATATATATATATATATATATATATATATATATATATATTGTCGCGTAACCGTGGTTAACACCACAGTTACGGATGACCGATTTGCGAGACTTTAACTCCCGAGGCGAACACTCAATGGCGGACTCAAGTTCAACACCAACGCGCGGAATGGCGGGACGCAGCGAAGGCTCCGCAACCTTATCTATTAAAATCAAACACCCAGGAAAACTGCGTTCAGATATTATGTACAAAAAGTAATATAAGGGTTTATTAGGAAAAGTAAAGCCAGTGAAAAAGCCCGCCGGTAAATCTAATAACTCTAATAAACCTAAATCGGGACGTCCCCACACGACTGACAGCAAACACAAACGAGGGAGATTAATTACGAAAATAACACGTCTTGTAAAATGTACACAAGGAGCTCGGCTTATCTGTCTTTGTCGTCTTGTATTGTTTGCCGTCCACCCCGGCACCGCTCGGCCCCGATGCACCCACGAGGCCTCGCTCCACCAGGCTCCGATCCTCTCGCCGCCCACCAGGTCCGTGCACCACGCTCCAAAGCACCCAACGCAAGCCAGCAGCTTCACACGAGGTCGATCCCCACACAAAGCACGAAGACAGGACCGGAGAGAACGCAGGTGTGACTGCACGTCTCGTCCTTCCAACTCGCTTCTCAATTGCTCACTGCCAAGCTCGAACTCGACTGCGACTGCCCGAAATGGCGTGTCCTCTCCAACTCCAACTGGCGAACTAACTCCGTGTGACTTGCGACTCAACTCTCTGGTGCCTGCCTGCGTCTGCCACGAACTCAACTCAACTCCGCGAACTAACTGCCGAAAATGGCGTCCGACCGTCGCCTATATTGGTGGCCGATGACGTCACATTGGCGCACTCCTCAGCCAATCAAAGCCTCCCGCGACTCCTGACATCTCCCGTCCGTGACCCCGCGGTCCCGGCATAACACGTGCCGGCCAGGTTTGTAGGCCTTTGGAGGTGTACACGGTGGCGGCCACTTGTGGCGGTGTTTTTGACCTGGTTTCCTGTCTATCTATTACGAAGTCCTTGTCAGGGAAAGGGAATTATTTAATGTTGCGCTAAGGACCTAACTAATGTTTATGTGGTTTGCAGTGCCATAAAGGACAAAGGTTTGATTACTAGGTGATACTCACAGGGGCGTTACCTTTAATCCCTCACTATTTAACACTCGAATTTCCAGGTAGATCCACACTCATACATCTTACCCCGACAACCGCCTGAACATCAATAACTTATTACATGTAGAGTCCCTGTCACGACAGCCGAATACCTACCTATTCAGATCTACCTAGCTCTAGATGTTGCATTACCAAATTCATAACAATATATATATATATATATATATATATATATATATATATATATATATATATATATATATACAGTATATATATATATATATATATATATATATATATATATATATATATATATATATATATATATATATATATATATATATATATATATATATATTAGGGTGGTGCTCAAAATAATTGTTTTTGAATATTTACTGGGACATGGCTTTATGTTGTTCCTTTTGTTCCAAAATGAAAAGACACCAAATATGAAAGCAATCTGATTTTATTTAGGGGTGCCACATCAGCCTTCAAACTAAAGGTGTCTACAAAACTTTTCTATTTATGGATCGAAAGCAAAACCAGAAGTTTGTTTTATGAAAATCCACCCTCCACTCACTTTCTTTGTATTCTAGCAAACACAAGTTACAATAGCTGCACAAATAGCACTATATTGCTATGAAAACTCAAATTCAATGATAACAATCCAAATGTTCAGTTCATAAAATGAAGAGACACCATATCACATAATATTAAAAAACCCAAATATAATGAGAAATGTAACTCTTATTTCTGGGCCTGTTTCACCACTGTTGTCTTCTTGGCATCGGGGTACATCTTCCTGTGAGCAGCAACAACTTGGAGCAGAGCTTGCTTTTGCTCTTCATCCTTTGTAAGGAGCTTATTGTAGTCTTGTATCAATGCGACACCCCTTTCTGCCCTGTCGATCACCACGACTAAGCCACTGGTGGCTTTCTTTGCTTCCTGAAAGCTGGTTTCTTGCTCCCATGAACCAGGATCCTTATCCATCCAATCAGTTGGGGTCCCTAGGATGCTGAAGAAATGCTTGGTGTGTTTTGTTATGAGGCCAGCGATTGACAGGGCGGTTCCTCGTTTGATAGCTGGTCTGTTTGGAGAGGGGTTTTCACCGTCATTTTTCAATGCTTCAATGATATTGATCTTGCTTTCTTTGTCAATTCTGGTGTCAAAGAATGCAAATGCCACTAGTATTGGGCTCATGTACCACGTGTGGCGGCCAAGTGCCTTCAAGGCTGCCTGAGCCATCTTCTGATTGATTTGTTCAAACTTTTCCAACTTCTTGAAGAGGTTAATGTCATTCAGGGGAGCCTCAATAGCTTGTAGAGCCCGAAACCAAGCCTGTACATACACAAGGCAGACAAAAATGTTGAAGGCTCGGAGTTCTCTCGCCTCTCGAAGTGTCAAGTGGAACTCTGACCGAAACATGAACACCTGTAGTGAATATAGTGCTTTTGCCATCCATCTGGCTCTGTGCATTGCTCCTGGAGCCATGATCCGGATTCCACGAGGTGGGATTCCTCCCATGTAGATGACAGTCAGTTCTAGGAGTTCACGATAATCATCTCGTGGCTGCTGATCTTTCAAACACACAAGAGCAAATTCCAGAGCTTCATCCATCATGTCATTGTTCTGTGCAAACTCAGCTGCCGTATCAGGATCTGTGAATCCATTTTTTGGTTGGTGATGGGCAATGGACGGCCACTCCGCCTGAAACCGCTTAAAAAGCTGGATGTCAGGGCCTGATGAAGGACCGAAAAGAGTGGTGAAAACATCTCCCAGAATGATTTCGTGCGCATGATGGCGGCAAGCCAAATGAATTAGTTCAGTCTGTAGCTTCTTTTCAATGAGGACAGCAGCCCCTCCACGAACACCTGAATTGCTGGCCGTTGTGTCAAAAGACAAAGCCTTCACCTTGCCCACAAGGTTCCAGCTCTTCAGTGTGTCCACTACAGCGGTTGCCATAGCTTTTCCTCCCCCGTCAGGTAACTTGGGAACATTCAACAGCTGCTCCATTCCATGGTACTGGTTGGACACAAGGATTGGAAGACGATCCACCTTCACATGCACAAAATCTCCAGTGACATCGGGAAGAAGCTTTCCATCCCAATGGACCACTAAAGGACCCTGCACATTATGATGAAATGCTTCTTTTATTTCGTCCATGGTTTTGCATCGATGCATCATGCGATTCCGCCGCACTGTCCATCGGTTCAGTGCCAGCTCTGCAGGATCCCATCCTACTGCTCTACAAATGGATGCCAAGTTGTGGACAGCCATTCGGTCACTTGTTTTCGTACGATCCAAAGAAGCTGCGACTTCAGGAGTGACAATGTTGATAGGCCTTCTTTTCTTGGGACGAGATATCCCACCATCAGATGATGAAGAACCAGCCTGTGCCGTGGTCTCAGAGTCAGAGTCTGAGTCTGTGACTTCCATAGCAGTAGCACCCTTCATGACCATTTCCTGTCTCTTATTTTCCTTCTCTGCCTTAGTCTTCTCCTTTCTTCCCTTTCTTTCTTTCGCTTCGTTTTTGTTTCCAACACAGTGTCTACAGATCCCATTGAAGCCTTCCTCTCTGAGAATTGATCGTGAAGAAACTTCCTGTCCTCGGGGTTGGTGATTATGGCCTCCGAATCTGCATGCCTAAGATCAAACGTCTTCTCCAAGGAGGCCTTGAAGGATGCTTCCTTTTTCTCTTGGGTCGCACCACCCCGCTTTGCACCTTTTTGGAGGCTCCTCCATTCTTCATATAGCCTCTCCAAACGATGGATGCAGTGCTGCTTCGTCGTTGTAGGTAGGTGAGCTTTTTCCCAGAACTTCACAACCTCTTCAATGGTGAGGGTTGCACTCTCCCGGGCAGTGCGATTCTCCTTCTTCAGGTGATGGAAAAACAGGACAAGAGATTGATGCACAGTCGGGAGCTTGGCACCTTTGATGGCATCTCCAGAAGTGGACCCAATGAGATACACATTATCCTGAGCCCGAGTTTTCAATGAAATACTGGTACTAGCACATGCCATATCTGCAAAATACGCAAGAATGTGGGTAAAATCCTGTTAATTCTTACTCCACAGGGTCACTCTCTACAAAAGAGCCACAGTCAATAAGTTAGGCCTACATATTACACACTAAAAAAGCGTACCCCTGACCCCGGGAACCTGTACAAAACATGCATGAAAATTGCCCAGATAGTGATCATAGGAAGTCTCAAAACTGTATGTATAATATATTGCATATAACTATATATATAATGTATAATGTGTATTTATGTATATTTATTATTTAATGTATATTTTATGTATAAATTAAATGTATATCTATATTATAATAGCCGTAGATGTTTCTGTCTGTCTGTCTGTCTATCTGTTGGGTGTCTGTCCGGGGTGTGGCTTACTCGGTTTGCAGAGTAGCTCCACCCATAGCTCCACCCATTCTGGGAGTGGCTATAAACAAATATCCACCATTTTATTAACTCGCATAGCTTTGAGTCCTGTTTTGTAGGCCCGTGGTGTCTTGCTCTCCCCCAGTTTTATTTCAAATCAAATTCGATAAATCATTTCATTTTTCACAGTCGCTAACATAGTTTTGGACTCGGTTGAAAAAAAACGGGAAGAAAATCCGATGAAAGTTGCCGTTTATAGAACGAAATGAATTCTCAAAGGCCTGTAACTTCAAGGCCATTGAGTCTCTCTCACGCCTTTATCTCCAATGTAACTCACCATATGATTTCATTTTTATCGATGGTTTTACTTTTAGACTCGGTGTCAGCAATAATTGAGAACAATCCACACACGCGGGAAAATGCAGAGATATATTTTTTAAAATCGCGTCATGGTGTATCATACACCGCCCAACATGACACCGCCGGCAATACACCGCCCAACATGACACCGCCGGCAATGTGTCGATATATATTAAAAATTCGCTTTTGCTTTTCCGTTATGATATATTACTATTTCGTTTGATGATAGTCGTCACAAAAACGTCAACAATGATGCCGACATATATTTCTTCGTTTTTATTTCATTCAACATATTAGCCGGAAGTAAAATATGTTTCAGGAAATTACCGAGAGATATTTCTTCGTTTTTTTTTATTAGTTATGTGCGCATACACTTTAAATAGGTTTATTTGAAATCTTTAATTTTCCACAATATAATTTACTTGCCATTTATCATTTGATGATTACGAGACAAATTCCTCTTGAGGATCGTGACAATTCATGCGTTGCGTGGAAACTTCCATTTCCAAAATGAATGAGACGATCGATGAAGAACGACTCGGTGTCACCAACGCGGGAAAAATGCAGAGATATATTTTTTAAAATACACCATATCACCGCACAACACCGCCCAACAGACAACAAGTATCATACACCGCCCAACAGCCAACGAGTATCATACACCGCCCAACATGACACAGACAGCAACATGTCGACATTATCGCTTTTTCTTTAAACCGAGTGAACCGAGCCGAACCGAATACACCGCGTGAATTCACCGAGCGAATTTCAGCCAATTCCACCTATTTTCTCGTTTTTATTTTATTCGTTACCAGCAGAAGTACCCAGCGTTGCCGGGCGGGGGGAGGGGGGAAGGGCACGTACACTTTAAACATGTATATACATGTGGGATGTGGGATATATACATGTGGGACATGTGTACGTGTGTGTACGTGTGTACGTGTGTGTGTGTGTGTGTGTGTGTGTGTGCGCGTGAATATGTGTGTGTGTGTATATATGTGTGTGTATGTGTATGTAGGCTAACCCCCGCTCTAGCAGGGAAAATGGCCTTAAAATGCATGTTGTTGTTGTATGTGTATATACATGTCTGTGTGTGTGTGTTTGTGTGTATATGTGTCTGTACGTGTGTGTGTGTGTGTGTGTCTGTTTTTGTGTGTGTGTGTGTGTGTGTGTGTGTGTGTGTGTGTGTGTGTGTGTGTGTGTGTGTGTGTGTGTGTGTGTGTGTGTGTGTGTGGAGATGTATATATGTGTATATATGTGTATATGTGGATACATATGTGTATACATATTTGCATATGTGCATATGTGTATATGTGTCTGTACGTGTGTGTGTGTGTGTGTGTGTGTGTGCATGTGTGTCGATGTACGTGTGTGTGTGTATGTGTATATGTGTGTGGGTGTATATGTGTGTGTGTGTGTATATGTAAACATGGGCCGGTGTGTGTGTAAAGTGTGAGGAGGTATTGGAGAGGAAAATGCAGAGATATATTTTTTTAAATCGCGCCATGATGATAAACGAAAATACACCGCCTAAAATAACAGTCGACATATATTTAAAATTCGCCATACACATCCATGCGGGAATCCCACGGGCATGGATGTGTGTGACATTTCGACATATTGAGTTACATGCTGCGCCCTGCACATTCAGTTATATAAGATGGTTACTGGCAATTGATCACATCCACAAATGATGTAATCCACACAATTTATGTACTTTACATAACGTTAATAGGAATACATGCCCGTGTAGATGGGAATGACATATAATTCACCGAAAACGTTGAAGCAACCGCATAATATTACGGTGATGTTTAACTCTGAGAATAGTTCTAAATTTAAAAAACTTTCTTCTGATATTTGTGATTTATTTCAAACAAACTGTATTTCCCAGCTACACGGGCATGTATTCCTATTAACGTTATGTAAAGTACATAAATTGTGTGGATTACATCATTTGTGGATGTGATCAATTACCAGTAACCATTTTATATAACTGAATGTGCAGGTGCAGCATCTAACTCAATATGTCGAAATGTCACACACGTCCATGCCCGTGGGATTCCCACGGGTGACCCCGCTAGTTTAATTATAATGTATATATATTGTATAACTATATATTTATTTATTATATTTAAATTTTAATATATTATATTTATTTTTAATATATTATTTAATGTATTATATTTGTCTATATTTGTATAATTGTCTATCGTATAATTGTATATATAATGTATAATATAATATATATTATTATTATTTAATGTATATTTACTATATATTTATTTTTAATATTATATTTAATGTATATATATAATTATGTATTTATTTTGTGTATATACAGCCCAAAAAATGGGAATTCCTATTTTTGCATGGGGGAAAATTCATCACTGATGTGGCACCCCTAAATATTATTGGATTCCATTCAACTTTGGTGTGGTTTCCTTTGACACCAAAAGGAACAAAAATAGACCATGTCCCGGAGAAAATCTGCATTTTGATTTTTTGAAGCCCACCCTAATATATATATATATATATATATATATATATATATATATATATATATATATATATATATATATATATATATATATATACATATATATATATATATATATATATATACATATATATATATATATATATATACTAGCGGGGTCACCCGTGGGAATCCCACGGGCATGGACGTGTGTGACATTTCGACATATTGAGTTAGATGCTGCACCTGCACATTCAGTTATATAAAATGGTTACTGGTAATTGATCACATCCACAAATGATGTAATCCACACAATTTATGTACTTTACATAACGTTAATAGGAATACATGCCCGTGTAGCTGGGAAATACAGTTTGTTTGAAATAAATCACAAATATCAGAAGAAAGTTTTTTAAATTTAGAACTATTCTCAGAGTTAAACATCACCGTAATATTATGCGGTTGCTTCAACGTTTTCGGTGAATTATATGTCATTCCCATCTACACGGGCATGTATTCCTATTAACGTTATGTAAAGTACATAAATTGTGTGGATTACATCATTTGTGGATGTGATCAATTGCCAGTAACCATCTTATATAACTGAATGTGCAGGCGCAGCATGTAACTCAATATGTCGAAATGTCACACACATCCATGCCCGTGGGATTCCCGCATGGATGTGTATGGCGAATTTTAAATATATGTCGACTGTTATTTTAGGCGGTGTATTTTCGTTTATCATCATGGCGCGATTTAAAAAAATATATCTCTGCATTTTCCTCTCCAATACCTCCTCACACTTTACACACACACCGGCCCATGTTTACATATACACACACACACACATATACACCCACACACATATACACATACACACACACACGTACATCGACACACATGCACACACACACACACACACACACACACACACGTACAGACACATATACACATATGCACATATGCAAATATGTATACACATATGTATCCACATATACACATATATACACATATATACATCTCCACACACACACACACACACACACACACACACACACACACACACACACACACACACACACACACACACACACACACACACACACACGTACAGACACATATACACACAAACACACACACACAGACATGTATATACACATACAACAACAACATGCATTTTAAGGCCATTTTCCCTGCTAGAGCGGGGGTTAGCCTACATACACATACACACACATATATACACACACACACATATTCACGCGCACACACACACACACACACACGTACACACGTACACACACGTACACATGTCCCACATGTATATATCCCACATCCCACATGTATATACATGTTTAAAGTGTACGTGCCCTTCCCCCCTCCCCCGCCCGGCAACGCTGGGTACTTCTGCTGGTAACGAATAAAATAAAAACGAAGAAATAGGTGGAATTGGCTGAAATTCGCTCGGTGAATTCACGCGGTGTATTCGGTTCGGCTCGGTTCACTCGGTTTAAAGAAAAAGCGATAATGTCGACATGTTGCTGTCTGTGTCATGTTGGGCGGTGTATGATACTCGTTGGCTGTTGGGCGGTGTATGATACTTGTTGTCTGTTGGGCGGTGTTGTGCGGTGATATGGTGTATTTTAAAAAATATATCTCTGCATTTTCCCGCGTTGGTGACACCGAGTCGTTCTTCATCGATCGTCTCATTCATTTTGGAAATGGAAGTTTCCACGCAACGCATGAATTGTCACGATCCTCAAGAGGAATTTGTCTCGTAATCATCAAATGATAAATGGCAAGTAAATTATATTGTGGAAAATTAAAGATTTCAAATAAACCTATTTAAAGTGTATGCGCACATAACTAATAAAAAAAACGAAGAAATATCTCTCGGTAATTTCCTGAAACATATTTTACTTCCGGCTAATATGTTGAATGAAATAAAAACGAAGAAATATATGTCGGCATCATTGTTGACGTTTTTGTGACGACTATCATCAAACGAAATAGTAATATATCATAACGGAAAAGCAAAAGCGAATTTTTAATATATATCGACACATTGCCGGCGGTGTCATGTTGGGCGGTGTATGATACACCATGACGCGATTTTAAAAAATATATCTCTGCATTTTCCCGCGTGTGTGGATTGTTCTCAATTATTGCTGACACCGAGTCTAAAAGTAAAACCATCGATAAAAATGAAATCATATGGTGAGTTAGATTGGAGATAAAGGCGTGAGAGAGACTCAATGGCCTTGAAGTTACAGGCCTTTGAGAATTCATTTCGTTCTATAAACGGCAACTTTCATCGGATTTTCTTCCCGTTTTTTTTCAACCGAGTCTAAAACTATGTTAGCGACTGTGAAAAATGAAATGATTTATCGAATTTGATTTGAAATAAAACTGGGGGAGAGCAAGACACCACGGGCCTACAAAACAGGACTCAAAGCTATGCGAGTTAATAAAATGGTGGATATTTGTTTATAGCCACTCCCAGAATGGGTGGAGCTATGGGTGGAGCTACTCTGCAAACCGAGTAAGCCACACCCCGGACAGACACCCAACAGATAGACAGACAGACAGACAGACAGAATCATCTACGGCTATTATAATATAGATATATATATATATATGTATATACATATATATATATATATATATATATATATATATATATATATATATATATATATATATATACTAGCAGAAGTACCCAGCATTGCCGGGCGGGAGAGGGGAGGGGGAGGGGGAAGGGGAGGGGGGGAGGGGGAGGGGGAAGGGGAGGGGGAAGGGAGGGGGAGGGGAACGGGGGGGGGAGCGAGCCCCTTGGCAAAGCGAGCGATTTTTTTTTTCATAGCTTCATAGTGTCATAGCGTTCATAGCGTCATAGCGTTCATAGCGTTTCATAGCGTCATAGCGATTTTTTTTGTCATAGCATCATAGCGTTCATAGCGTCATAGCGTTCATCGCGTTTCATAGCGTCATAGCGATTTTTTTTTTCATAGCGTCATTGCGTCATAGCATCATAGCGTTCATAGCGTTCATAGCGTCATATCGTTCATAGCGTCATAGAGTTCATAGCGTCATATCGTTCATAGCGTTTCATAGCGATTTTTTTTTTCATCGCGTCATAGCGTCATAGCGTTCATAGCGTCATATCGTTCGTACCGTCATAGCGTCATCACGTGATCGCTCTGAGCGAATCAGCGCCCACCTGCTCTGAATCCGTTGATTCCGTGCGCTGAAATGCGCTGAGGTAAATATGAATAAAAAATATGGATCGTCAAATATTTTGAGTTCGGCCATGTTCGTCCCAAGCTCAATGGCCATGTCTATGCCAAATATCAAGCACGTAAGCCTCTCCGTTTAGGAGTCTATCGGTAACATTACACACACACACACACACACACACACACACACACACACACACACACACACACACACGCAAACTGTGTTTTATATATATATAAATATATATATTGTTGCGGATTTGAGAATCCTGTGTATTGTAAATCTCACCCTTTGTAAATGTCATGTTCCTTGTAAATACCTCCGTTTTGTGTAAGGTCAAAGGTCATCCCCTTAGTTAATCCATCGCATACACGTAGCCAATCTTAGAACCTCTCTTATAGTTATTTCTTTATTCTATGTTAGGTTAAGGCTCTGTTGCCCATTAATTGACACTGCATTGCACCGAATCGAATAAGCTAGATCCCCTTGTTCGAATTCCCCCAAAACCTCCATTTCCAACTGCATCATTGCCAATCGCATTGCCAACTACATTTGCCGCCATTGCGGTGAGGTCATCTCGGAGAAGAAGGTGGGAAGAGTCAGCCAAGCGCCAGGAACAAGGTGTGGCTTTGCCAACGCCTCCTCAAGGGGCGGGATCGGTGAGCCCTCGCAACCAATCAAGGACGAGGCGAGCTCACCGATGGGCGTTTCCAACAGGCCGGCGGCTTGATCGCCGCGCGCCTCATAAAAGGGGGTGGGGAAGGACTGCGGGAGGAGATGAGCGAGGGAAGTCAGACGAGCGAGAGAGCTCAGATGAGCAACGAAGTCCACCGCAGCTTTGAGTTCACCGCAGCTTTGACCACCGCAGCTTTGAGTCCACCGCAGCTTTGACCACCGCAGCTTTGAGCTTTGACGGCAGTTTCGACCGCGGCCGCGAAGCAATGCTGCCATGCGAACACAATTGAGGAGGGTCGGCGGCTGCTCACCTCGAGCCGCGCCGTCACACCAACCGGACCCGCATCCTTCCCGCCCTGTGATCCCACCTTCGCATTCGTCCAGCCATCCACCTCCTGCCATTCATTCCTGCTTCATTCCCCGTGTAAGTCTGATTGTCGTCTGTTTGTCTGTGTTGTCCCTGGGGTTTTAAGTAAGCCTGTATAAGCTAGAATTGCACTGTGTCTTCCTCTTCTTCTGTCATTATTTTGGTATCTTTCCTTCTTCCTTGGTTTCTTTGATTTTGTACAATAGTAATTAGTAAAAATGCCTGTTCCTCCTTACTTTGTCTTCTTTCCTTCACATCCGTTTCGTTTTAGAGGTTTCCATCATTTAGTCCTTGAGCCCAGACCCCAATTTTCACATATTGGTACCACCCAGAGGGACCAAACCAAATTGCTATTTTCAGCTTGCTAGATGTCCCTAGTTTACATTTTGGTATGATAGCCTTTGTAGATGAGTAGCTCAATGGTGGTTATCACCTCATATGTAAATATACCCTGCGCAAAAAAGACGAAACACACGTTTTTCCTTGTACTTTACTCTAAGAATAACAACTTTATTAAGATAGTTAGGAAAGAGTCAAAAGTACATTTTGAGTTATTTTTCAGTAGAAAACAATCTTAAAATGTGTCTTTTTATGAACTGGGATGTTTCACACACTTGAAGGTAAATTGAAATAAATGTGTTCATACACTCAATGTTGTTACTTCTGGCAATGTCATTTCAAAAGAACTTTTTATATTTACATGGATTCACACCCTTATTCTGTTTAGAAAAGCCTAAATAATAAAATAAAACCAATATGTCACTTATCATGTCATCACTTAATAACCCAAGTCAAAATTGAAATTTCTGTTACCGTGATACACACTCTCATACATGACTGTACACTGCCAAGTTAATCAGTGTCATCATCAGTGTCCGAGTCTGACAACTCTACTTCCAGCTCTTTTTCTCTGGCTTGGTTGGTGCAGGTTTGTAGTTTGCACATGTCTGTGCACTTCAAGCTATATGCCAGGCAGGTACAGTCTGGTAGTTTGCATGAGCGCACACATGTGCAGGACAGCAACTGGAGCACAGCTTATGTTGCAGGTGATCCACGCATCCACTGCACAGCAAACTTGCCCTCTTCATCTGTGGTCCAACCACAGTCCTTGGGGTCAGGGATGAATGGGTGACTCTGTAAACATCTCCTCCAGATGGCCGCTTGATCGTACGCACGGAGGGCATGCAGGAAGAGACAGTCCTCACAGGGAGGCAGCTGGCTAAACTCCACTTCACCACGTCTCGCACAGAACAGTTGGTAGCGAAGCTTGTTGACTGTGGCAGTCTGTGCAGAAGGCATGTAGAGATGGCAGGTGACCTTTTGGAGTTTACTGAACAGCTCCCCAGATACCTCCCATGACTGACCAAGTTCAGCAAAGGCCTCCAGATAGGTCTTGTCAGACTTCATTCGCTTGAAGGCAGCCAACTTGCCACGTCCAGCAAATGCGCTGACTGTATCACAGCCTGTGTAGCCATGCATACCAATCAGTGCCTCACACACCTCACCTCCCAGAGCATGGCTCAGCTTCTGGATGTCAAGGTATCTTGTCCTGGCCTTGGTTCCGCACTTCATGTACATGGGACATGGGATGGACTTGGCAACAGCCAGGCACAGCACGAGGACATCTGTGTCTTCTGCACTGATCACAACGGACCTGATGCCAGATTCTGCTGCATGAACACCATGTAGTAAGATGCGGGTGTCAGCTTCTTCCTGTGAGGACTTTAGCTCTGTGGCCTCCTCCCAGTGCTCTTTCGACAGTTTGTAACATTGATGTCCACAGGTCACATACAGTAACTTGTTGTCAAGCTTCTGCCTGTGTTTTGGCCCCTTCCACGTCTGCACAAAGAACTCGATCAAGCTGGTCTTGTTAGATAAACTGGAGATGAACTTTCTCCACTGTTGAATGTTGTGCCCAGGTGCTATGGTCTTGAACTGCAATGCTGTGTCTCCTCCCCTGTTGACCCTTTCCGCAATTTTGATGGATGTGTCTCTGTAGACATCGAAGACGACATCAATGCGGTGGCTCTTTCCACCTTCGTGGAGGACTTGAGACAGTGCTGATTCTGCCAGCTGTGAGAAGGTCTTTTCATTTCCTTTCAGTTTATGGACTAGGCTCATCCCATCAATGACTGTTGCTGAGGGCTCTGGGATGACTTCTGCTGGAGAAACATTCTTTTCCAACTCCCTGGCAAGGGCAGCTTTGTTGGTCTTGCGGAGAGACCCATCACCATTGGCCAGAGCCCATGGCAGGGGCCCCAGTGGATGAGCCAGCACGTCACTCATGTGTAGTTTCCTGCTTTCGGCAACAAGTATCATCTGGCCAAACAGTTTCCTGTCAGCTTTGATGACTACTTCTTTGGCAGAGCTTTTACTACATGACTTCTTTCTGATGTCTGAAAACGTCTTCAGCTTCTTCTTTGACATCTTGTCATGAAAGGTTGTAGCTGGGGCAGCTGCTTCCAAGCGCTCTTGTTTGAATGTTTGATATGCCTCCTCTCCTACCTTGCGGGCGTCGAGAAGGTCCTTGGCAACTTCTGCTGGGGCCACCGCACCAGTTGACAGACTGACAAGCTCTCCATGGTCAAGGTTGAATGGATTCAACCAGCTGGTCTCCATCAGTGGAACCATGAACTGGATGTCAGCCTCATCTCTTCTGATTCTTGGCATCTGTAGGTCAGGATGACTGAAGTTGTCATGTTGGCCTACATGAACCATGTCCCTTAGCTGTCTCATATAAGTGCTTCGGTACTCAGATGTCAGGTAGTATCTAGCCACAGCTCCAGGTTTCAGGCTGAACCCTTTTGTGCCTCCAGGTGTCTGGGTGTCCTTGTTGACAGTCTCTTCGATCGTCTGGTCCACAGGTATCCGCCCAAAGGGATTCTTGCAGCCGATCTGCACAGAAAACCCACCTTGCATAAAGTGGGCATGGATATCAGGATGTTCGATGGGTAGCCGAGACATTGTGGCATAGTAGTAGGTCAGGAACCGGGCGTAGTTCACCTTGTCATAGGCAAAGCACCAGGGAATCATCTCTCGAATAGCTGCCAGGTGAAGCATCCAGTTACCTTCTCGAGATGCTCGGATGAGGCCCAGCATAATCTCAACCATGTCTAGGTAAGACATCCAGAAGGCTGCAAGGCTGTTCTCATCTCTGAGGGAGTTCAGGTAGGTTTCGAACAGCACCAAGATACGTGTGCATGATTCATCCTGAAGCAGGTCCTGGAAGGATGCTTGGCAAACATTGTTGTGGAACTCTCCAATGCTCTTCAGGGCTTCTTCTAGGTGTTGGCTGTCTTCAGGATGAGTGTTCTCTATCCACAGAAGGAAGCCTTTCCAGGCAAGCCTCATCAGTGCTTCATATGCAGTCTTGTGTGCTCTAACTGCCCGTTGTATCTGCGACCTTCCATCAGCCCAGCCACAGACCCTTCTGCAATGACACCTGATTCAACAAACACATCTCTGAGTCCTACATCTTCAAATCTCTTCCCAAGGATGGACAGGAGGTTGCAGATTGTGTGGAAGACGCCCATCCTGATGATGATATTCTTGAATTTGTCATGTTTCCACACTATCTCAGCAGCCTTGGCAAAGAGTGCTTGGTCAAACACGCAGACTATCTTGTCCAGCTGCAGGGACTGCATGATGTGAAACGTTTGCTCCAGTACGTCATTCACAGTTGACATCTCAGTTGCAGGAGCATTGATTGTGGGAAGGTAGCTCACAGTGTCCTGGATCACTGTCACATCATTGCGGATCTGGATGTTGAACCCTGTCCAGCTGCTTATGGTCTGGTTCTCAGGATCTGACATTCGAGTCAGGAGCCATACATGGTTCTTCTTCTTTGCATCTTGAACTTCTTTGTTTGTGTCGGAATCAAGGGTCTCAGTCTTAGGTGGCCTAGTTCGCTGTCCAACATTGTAGGTTGGTAGCATCAATGGGGCAGGACTGATGCTCCGCTTCTTGGATTTGCTGACTGCAGGCAGGACCTTCTGTGGCATGGGCCCTGCAACTTTGGGTTGGACAGCAATGCCATTGACCCTGTGAGAGGTGCCTTCTCCACTCAGTGTCTCTTCAAGACGGTCAATGTTATCCCAGGCCAGGGTGGTAAACACACCAGGATGCATGTCTTCTGGCAGTGGTATGTCCTCTGCTGAGCGTTCCAGCTTCTGCACACAAAGAGCTGTGTCAATCTCCTCTACTTGGGAGTAGGAAATAGCATGGCCAAGACGATTCAGACTTCGTATCAGTTCTGTGTTTCCTGTCAGTGACTTCACAGCAAATGGGAGGAGTATGTGCTTGGGTGGCTTAGTCTTGCCACAGGTGACAGCAAAGACTAGATCACTGCCAAAAGAAGCAGCAAGACGCTGGACTCTTTCAGAGAGATTTGCACACTCAGTATCCCCAGTCAGCATGGTATACAGGAACTTTGTGACAGCTTCAGGGATGACACTTTTCTTTGTATCAGGTGGCCATGACTGTTGGACATCTTGTTTCTTGATCTGCTTCCTCAGCTGTATGGCTGCTTTGGTGAGGACATCCATGATTTGATAGACTGTGCTTCATGTAGATCTTGCTTCATGTTGTGGGCTTCCTTGACAAGGTCATCCATTGGCAGGCTGTCTGGATAGAGAAGCACCCTTCCTTTCTCATTTGAGACAAAGTGAAGTGACCCTTCCAGCTCACTTTCAAGCTTGCGACAAACATGCTTCTTTGTCGAGGGTTTGATCTTGGTGATGCCATGGGAGTTCATGGATCTCTCAAGCCTGGCTGTGAGGTCTGCTAAAGGCAATATTTCAGGGTTTGGGAGGAATTCAGTCCTCACATGCATGAACAGTTCCTCATAGGCTTGTCTCTCTGTCTCCTCATAATCTGCTGCCTCACTCTCCTCCTGTTGTAATTCTGAAGAGCTGGTAGAAGACACTCTTCTTGTGTACTCTTTGTAGCACGTCTTGTGGTAATTCCCCTCTGCGGCAACTAGGTCTCTGCTCAGCAATGCAAGCACTCTTAGATCACATTTCTTTATTGCCGCCTTGCGGATGGTGTCGTCTGCTCGTAACTCAAGACACTGCATAAGAAGTTCCCTTGATTTTTGTCCTTTGATGTATTTCGGTTTCTGGCAGAAGATGCAGATCTTGTCATACAGTCTTGAAGTAGGCCTACTTGGTGCATCCCTGGTCCTGGATGATGATCTTCTGGAAGCAGCTTCTGTGGGTTCAGCACTGGCACCTTTGGAGAGGATCGAGTCCAAAGACTTCTTCATGGTAAACATGCTGCGGCATTTGCGATGGTACTGTACCTGAGGTACTTCCCCTTCTTTTAGTCCTTTTGCCAAGTCAAGGACTGGGGCATGCTGTCTGATCTCTGCAGCCCGGAGCAAAGCCTTCCATGAATCCAGGTCCCTCAATGTCACCAGGGAATCAGAGTCATCGTCTGAGCAATGAATAAGACAGTTTGTGCACGGCCGCTTCTTCGGCAGGGTGGTACCTAGATCCATCGACATCACTCTGATCACTGTACAACACTATCTGCAACATACTAAAAGATAATATTGGTTAAGATATTAGTTTTGAAAGAAAAGATAATATAAGTATAATTGGTGGAAAAAAACCGCTTAAATCTACCTGTAATTCAAAATGTTAAGTTTCCAGCTGAAGATAAATACAATTATTGCAGGCAGTAAACACAATACAATGTAAAAAATAGTGTGAATCACATTTATTTTGCATTTTGCTTTTTAATCAAAAGGAAATAACCTTATTTGCATTGTTTGAATCCACATTGGTGGAGATAGAGATTTGACACTGGCGTATCTTTCATTTTTTGCAAATTACACAATGGCGCAAATGACAAAAAAATGAGTTTTAAAAATTATTGACAAAGCTACCTATCTCAAAAGGCTATCATATCTTATTACACTCATATCAACCCTATAAACATTTTAGTACTACTTTGGTTTGGTCCCCCCAGGTGGTACCGATATCTGCTCTGGCCCATGGACTAATTGAGTACCTGTGGCACGATTTTGGCCAACGCATTGGAGTCGGGTTTAGTACTCGCTAATGGTTCGGGCCGTGGGCTGCGAACCCGCTCGGCAAAATAACATCTTGTCCGTGGTTCCGAACGGGGCTATCCACCGGCTTCGTGGAGAGGTCGGCGGGGGTGTACGGGACTCCATTGACCAATCACCTCGGCCGATCTCACCCCACGAAGAAGCAGGATAGTTCCAGGACCGGGGAGACGGCCAGCTTAACAGGACAAGGGGCTAATCACCCTTTGCTAACGGGAGAGCCGTCCCCCGTATGTGCATATGTGTATATGTGTCTGTACGTGTGTGTGTGTGTGTGTGTGTGTGTGTGTGTGTGCATGTGTGTCGATGTACGTGTGTGTGTATGTGTATATGTGTGTGGGTGTATATGTGTGTGTGTGTGTATATGTAAACATGGGCCGGTGTGTGTGTAAAGTGTGAGGAGGTATTGGAGAGGAAAATGCAGAGATATATTTTTTTAAATCGCGCCATGATGATAAACGAAAATACACCGCCTAAAATAACAGTCGACATATATTTAAAATTCGCCATACACATCCATGCGGGAATCCCACGGGCATGGATGTGTGTGACATTTCGACATATTGAGTTACATGCTGCGCCTGCACATTCAGTTATATAAGATGGTTACTGGCAATTGATCACATCCACAAATGATGTAATCCACACAATTTATGTACTTTACATAACGTTAATAGGAATACATGCCCGTGTAGATGGGAATGACATATAATTCACCGAAAACGTTGAAGCAACCGCATAATATTACGGTGATGTTTAACTCTGAGAATAGTTCTAAATTTAAAAAACTTTCTTCTGATATTTGTGATTTATTTCAAACAAACTGTATTTCCCAGCTACACGGGCATGTATTCCTATTAACGTTATGTAAAGTACATAAATTGTGTGGATTACATCATTTGTGGATGTGATCAATTACCAGTAACCATTTTATATAACTGAATGTGCAGGTGCAGCATCTAACTCAATATGTCGAAATGTCACACACGTCCATGCCCGTGGGATTCCCACGGGTGACCCCGCTAGTATTATAATAGCCGTAGATGTTTCTGTCTGTCTGTCTGTCTATCTGTTGGGTGTCTGTCCGGGGTGTGGCTTACTCGGTTTGCAGAGTAGCTCCACCCATAGCTCCACCCATTCTGGGAGTGGCTATAAACAAATATCCACCATTTTATTAACTCGCATAGCTTTGAGTCCTGTTTTGTAGGCCCGTGGTGTCTTGCTCTCCCCCAGTTTTATTTCAAATCAAATTCGATAAATCATTTCATTTTTCACAGTCGCTAACATAGTTTTAGACTCGGTTGAAAAAAAACGGGAAGAAAATCCGATGAAAGTTGCCGTTTATAGAACGAAATGAATTCTCAAAGGCCTGTAACTTCAAGGCCATTGAGTCTCTCTCACGCCTTTATCTCCAATCTAACTCACCATATGATTTCATTTTTATCGATGGTTTTACTTTTAGACTCGGTGTCAGCAATAATTGAGAACAATCCACACACGCGGGAAAATGCAGAGATATATTTTTTAAAATCGCGTCATGGTGTATCATACACCGCCCAACATGACACCGCCGGCAATGTGTCGATATATATTAAAAATTCGCTTTTGCTTTTCCGTTATGATATATTACTATTTCGTTTGATGATAGTCGTCACAAAAACGTCAACAATGATGCCGACATATATTTCTTCGTTTTTATTTCATTCAACATATTAGCCGGAAGTAAAATATGTTTCAGGAAATTACCGAGAGATATTTCTTCGTTTTTTTTATTAGTTATGTGCGCATACACTTTAAATAGGTTTATTTGAAATCTTTAATTTTCCACAATATAATTTACTTGCCATTTATCATTTGATGATTACGAGACAAATTCCTCTTGAGGATCGTGACAATTCATGCGTTGCGTGGAAACTTCCATTTCCAAAATGAATGAGACGATCGATGAAGAACGACTCGGTGTCACCAACGCGGGAAAATGCAGAGATATATTTTTTAAAATACACCATATCACCGCACAACACCGCCCAACAGACAACAAGTATCATACACCGCCCAACAGCCAACGAGTATCATACACCGCCCAACATGACACAGACAGCAACATGTCGACATTATCGCTTTTTCTTTAAACCGAGTGAACCGAGCCGAACCGAATACACCGCGTGAATTCACCGAGCGAATTTCAGCCAATTCCACCTATTTCTTCGTTTTTATTTTATTCGTTACCAGCAGAAGTACCCAGCGTTGCCGGGCGGGGGAGGGGGGAAGGGCACGTACACTTTAAACATGTATATACATGTGGGATGTGGGATGTGGGATATATACATGTGGGACATGTGTACGTGTGTGTACGTGTGTACGTGTGTGTGTGTGTGTGTGTGCGCGTGAATATGTGTGTGTGTGTATATATGTGTGTGTATGTGTATGTAGGCTAACCCCCGCTCTAGCAGGGAAAATGGCCTTAAAATGCATGTTGTTGTTGTATGTGTATATACATGTCTGTGTGTATATGTGTCTGTACGTGTGTGTGTGTGTGTGTCTGTTTTTGTGTGTGTGTGTGTGTGTGTGTGTGTGTGTGTGTGTGTGTGTGTGTGTGTGTGTGTGGAGATGTATATATGTGTATATGTGGATACATATGTGTATACATATTTGCATATGTGCATATGTGTATATGTGTCTGTACGTGTGTGTGTGTGTGTGTGTGTGTGTGTGTGTGTGCATGTGTGTCGATGTACGTGTGTGTGTATGTGTGTGGGTGTATATGTGTGTGTGTGTGTATATGTAAACATGGGCCGGTGTGTGTGTAAAGTGTGAGGAGGTATTGGAGAGGAAAATGCAGAGATATATTTTTTTAAATCGCGCCATGATGATAAACGAAAATACACCGCCTAAAATAACAGTCGACATATATTTAAAATTCGCCATACACATCCATGCGGGAATCCCACGGGCATGGATGTGTGTGACATTTCGACATATTGAGTTACATGCTGCGCCTGCACATTCAGTTATATAAGATGGTTACTGGCAATTGATCACATCCACAAATGATGTAATCCACACAATTTATGTACTTTACATAACGTTAATAGGAATACATGCCCGTGTAGATGGGAATGACATATAATTCACCGAAAACGTTGAAGCAACCGCATAATATTACGGTGATGTTTAACTCTGAGAATAGTTCTAAATTTAAAAAACTTTCTTCTGATATTTGTGATTTATTTCAAACAAACTGTATTTCCCAGCTACACGGGCATGTATTCCTATTAACGTTATGTAAAGTACATAAATTGTGTGGATTACATCATTTGTGGATGTGATCAATTACCAGTAACCATTTTATATAACTGAATGTGCAGGTGCAGCATCTAACTCAATATGTCGAAATGTCACACACGTCCATGCCCGTGGGATTCCCACGGGTGACCCCGCTAGTATAAATATATACTAGCAGAAGTGCAGAAGTACCCGGCATTGCCGGGCGGGGGAGGGCAGGGGGGAGGGGAGGGGAGGGGAACGGGGGGGAGGGGAGAAGAGGGGGGGGAGGGGAGAAGAGGGGGGAGGGGGGAAAGGGAGAGATGGAGAAGGGGGGGAGGGGGAGGGGGAAAGGGGAGAAGAGGGGGGATGGGAGGGGGAGGGTGAGGGATTGGAGGGGGAGGGAGGTCGGAGGGATGGGAGGGGGAGGGTGGAGGTGGGAGGGGGGGGAGGGGGGAGCAGGGAAATTCGTATTCGTATTCGAAATTGAAAGGGGAAAGGGGAAATCCTTCGTATTCGAATTCGTAAACATGAAATATGAATTAAATTTTCATTCATATCGCACAAAATCGACACAAAACACGATCGCATAAAGGTGAAAAAACGCAATCGCTTTTCGCCCTGAATTACGTGCAAACTTGTGACGTGTGACGGGATGGAACATCACGTGATCGCTCTGAGCGAATCAGCGAGCTGCTCTGGCACAGGCTGAGATTAGCGGGTACTTCGCTGAAATGCGCTGAGATAAATATGAATAAAAAATATGGATCTCGTCAAATATGGTCTCGGCCATGTTCGTCCCAGACTCAATGGCCATGTATATGCCAAATATCAAGCACGTGAGCCTCCCCGTTTCGGAGTCTATCGGTAACATTACACACACACACACACACACAAACTGTGTTTTATATATATATATATATATATATATATATATATATATATATATATATATATATATATATATATATATATATACAGACTTGGCATTTAATATGGAATATATATTTTTACTTGACTTGGGTTTACTTTCTTAACTCAGTATATCAATCTCGTGAGTTTCTGTTACACTTTGGTGATTTATTTGTTAAAAGAACCATGTCACTGATTGTCTGTCGCAGCAAGAAGTGAACAACAGGATTATATCACAGGTGGCGTGGCAAAATGTACGGACAGGTGCATTTAATGATTGGCTTCACAGTCGGGTATACAAGGGTTGTTGCGTTCTGTATTAGTGGAAAACAACTGCTGCACGTCTCCAAAAGTTATTGCCGCTTCCTCTGGAGATGGTCCATCAACTCGACAATGCTGTTTGTCATGGAGTGGTGGCTTTACGAAATTACGGCATGAAACAGCGTGCTATTGCTCGGCAGTATGGCATCACTCAAGGTCAGGTGTCAAAGATCCTGAAACGAAATGCTCAGAGGGGTATCCCTACTCCAATACCGAGGCCAGGACGTCCCCGCAGAACCACAAGGAGGGATGATCGCCTGCTGCACCGGTTAGTCCGCAATGGCCGTACCAAGTCAGCTAATCGGCTTAGGGCTGAGTGGCAGCAACTGACAAATGTGCCTGTATCCAGAAGGCTAGTCAACCAACGACTGGTTCAAGCAGGCTATCGTGCCAGGCGTCCCCTGAGAAAGCCACGCCTGACCAGACAACACCGCCAGCGCCGATTGCAGTGGGCCAGAGAGCACCGTCAATGGCAGCCAGGACACTGGAATCACGTGATCTTCAGTGACGAGTCTAGATTTCTGGTCTATCGTCAAGATGGTCACATCCGAGTGTGCAGACAAGTGCATGAAGCCTACAAAAAAGATTGTATAGTGCTAAGTGTCCAAGCTGGAGGTGGTGGGGTGACCGTTTGGGCTGCTTTTCATGCAGGGGGCAAAACTGACCTGGTTGTTCTGAATGGAAACCTGAACCAGTTCAAGCACAGGGCCATTCTAGAAGAAACATTGCTTCCATTTGCTCGTGCAGCCTTTCGAGGAAACTGTGTCTTCCAAGATGACAATGCACGGCCTCATCGTGCTCGCATGATCAAACACTTTCTTTCTGACCGTGGTGTGGAGCATATGGAGTGGCCTGCCATGTCCCCGGATATGAATCCGATAGAGAACTTGTGGGCAGAATTAACGCGTCAAATCGACCACTTGGACCAGCAGCCGACCTCTGTGCGTGAATTGCAGCAGGCTATTGTCACTGCATGGCAAGCGATTCCTGTCCAAACCTTGGCAAATCTCGTGAACAGCATGCCTCAACGTGTACGTGCTCTCCTGAATGCTCGTGGGGGTTACACGAAGTACTGAACTGTAATTTTACTGTCCGTAATCCCAGTCGTAATTTAACTTTTGTTTTTGTTATAAAAAAATTTTGGCGAATGTGCAAAATAAAGAGATACTTCTGGAAAACGTACAGAAGTTTAACACAGTACTGTCCATGAATTGAGTTCGATATCAGTTTACATCACTTTCAAGGATCAATTTATTTGTTTCGAAATGTCAAATGTGGTTTTTGTTTCTTTTAAAGGTCACATTAACAAAATCTAGAATAATTTCAACATAATTCCAATGAACTTTTTGTTCTAAGACATCTTGAAAAGTAAGTTCACCCCCACAAAAAAAATATTCCATATTAAATGCCAAGTCTGTATATATATATATATATATATATATATATATATATATATATATATATATATATATATATATATATATATATATATATATATATATATATATATATATATATATGTGTATATATATATATATATATATATATATATATATATATATATATATATATATATATATATATATATATATATATATATATATATATATATATATATATATATATTGTTACATACGGGGTTTAGATGTTATGATGGGCCGAGCGGATGGTCCAACCGCGACCGTTACAAGATCCCCAATTGGCCCGATTCCACCCGACATTGACCAGATCGCACCACAGATATTCAATCGGGAAACCTCTAAAGCGACCGAAAGAGAAGGAAAAAGAGAAGAAGACAGAGTACGGAGGAAGAACAGATTTATTATACACACACAAGCAATGGATGGAAGAAGCAGTCACACAGTGAATCGTTAACTTACACTATTCAATTTACTTAACCCCAGGACAACATTCAAGACAGACGACGTTCACACTTACACGGGGGAAATTGCAGGCAGGGATGGCGGAGGTGGGTTGCTGGAGAGGGAGGCAGGGTCATGTCCCTGCAACCGGCAGGGCTGAAGGTAGCAGCTCTCAATCCTTCGCGTTTTTGGCGGGAAAACCCTCGGTCGCGTCGACGCTGCTGATACTGTAGACGTCACGCGCTGGCTCGGTCACACCTGCTCCTCTCCTTCTGGTGGAGCCGTCCCCCTCCTCTCAGCGCGTCTCTCCAAAGGTTGTTTCCTTTCCAAGTACCTCTCCTTTTTGGCTTGGAGCGTCTCTCCCCTCACAGCTCACAGTTCAGCTCACAGCCCCTCTCGCATGTCACCTCTTCGCTCATCTCTCATCTGGTGAAGCAGTCCCTTCCAGTCGCTTTTATCACTCGGGGCGGAATCAAGCCGCCGGCTGCAAGGGCACGCCTACCGGGTCGCTAACCGCGGTGCTGGTTGGCTGTTAGGGCTGTCCGATTCCTCCTTTGCTCATGTACGACGTGCCACGCCTGTGAGTTGGCGGCTCCTACCCCCCTCTTCTCTGAGATGAGCACATGGGCAATGGCGGCTTGCGGGATTGAACACCACTCGCACCCCTTTTGAAAGGGACTTTGGAGAGCGGAGATGTTTGGGGAAATTGAAAGGGCCTACGCTTATTTCGTTTGATACAATGCAAAGTCAATCTAGTGGGAAACACATATTTAGCCTACATAGAATAAGGAAATACACTATTTAAAAAGATATATCGTGGCCTGTGTGTAAGTTTCATGGAATTAACTAGTAGGACGGCTGCGACCATTATTTACATTACGAGGGTGTTACACACAACAAAACCATACTTTTCACATTCGTTACACTTCCTCCAAAATTGTTACACTTCTCAAAAACCGTTACACTTCTCAAATTCGTTACACTTCTCAAAACCGTTACACTGCACCCTCCTTTCTTCAGGCCCGTCTTCGGGCCTACAAAACTTTAACTTAGTGTGACACGTAGGTGTAATTCCCTCGACTTTTAACCTGACCCTGAGTGTGACAATCTTAAAACACAAATAAGTATGTCCCCCTATTGCATTGCACCCTGTCTAACAGAATCAAGCCCACAGCTAACCGAATTACGGAATTATTCTCAAACTATACATTTACGGTGGGGAGCATTATTTACAATGACGTTATTTCTTATTTACAACGCAACCCAGGACCTGTGTTTTTTTTTTCTTTTTAGGGAACAAGTAAAAGAAATTCCTGTTGGGAGGGAGGAGACAGCATGCATTGCATCGATGCACCAGTACCAATACCACCAAAGCACCCAAAAGCACCAAAAGCACCACAAGCACCACAAAGCACCACTCGGTGCACAGTCACCATGGTTCATAATAAACACAACAAAACAACTGGTGGTGGTCTTCTCTTTCTCTGCTGGCCCGATGTTCTTCCCGATGTCTTCTGGCTTCATGCGGCCTACTTGGAAATATAAAAAGCACAAACCGTGTCCATTTTTATTTAGGGCAACAGGGGCCAACTAAGGGTGGTCCACCTGTTTGGCATAGGTGCCACCTTACCGAGGTCCGCAAGCAAGATTCCCTGGCCACTACGGCCGGTCTCCAACAGAGGTGCCCTGCCCCAGAACCTGGGGTCCATCAAGTGGTACTTGGCCGCAGAACAGCGGTCCATAAATTGGTACATCAACGCAATGCATGCTGGTTCTGGGAATCTCGTGCGCACAATGGCCACCTCACGCACGCTCCCCTCGGCCCCCAATGGCGCACAGGTCATGTGGGAGACAAAAGAGACAATTGAGCGAGGGGTAAGGTCACAAGGGTACACATCAATAAGGCAATGCAAGGCGAAATGCGTACGGAGGGCGAAGTGAGAAAGCTCGTCCCTACCGTACGTCACCCCCCTGTCACCTACACTACCCTTGCCCTTACCCCATATGTACAAAAATCTACCCATTTACAAATTCGTCACTACTGTCACGTCTTCCCCATATTTATCCTATTCCAAATTCGTCTCCACAATCCCTCTAACCAAAATTTGCCATCACCCAATTCATCATCAATCCTCATAAGGAGGAAGAGATGGAACAACAAAGCACAATGTCACACCCACGTCATGATGCGTCTCACAATCCAAACATTTGCATCATAAAAAATAATCAAACCATGGCATGGTGTGGAGTACCTGTCACCTCAGGTGAGTGGATGCAGATGGTGCGAGGAGATCCTTCATCCTAACTATCCTCTAAATGACTTTAACACACTTTACACTACCCGGGGTCTTTCCCTGCCAATGCATTGGCCAACTTACACTATGGGTTCTAAAAACCAATTCCCATTGACCAAACTGTGGTGCTTCTCAATTTGGGGTCTCACTCCCCCGATTCATCTCCCGGTGCCCTCGCACAATTTCTGGGCTGTGACGTGTAGCTCTCCCAGCAGGTCTACCCACCTGCACACCTCCACCACTGCAGTTGCCACCCGAGCTTACCTAGCTCCTCACCTAACCTATCTAATTTGGGAAGGCCCCTCCTGGCTCTGTCACCCCTTGGTGCCCTCTGGCACTGGGCTACCCGGGTCCGTCCTCCGGATCCTCGGGCCCCATCCACAACTACCGGCTCCCAGAGCCCACCTGCGGCCTCACCTGGCCGACATCCTCACAGTGGTGGAGTGCCCAAACCAACTACACACACTAACAGGCTACACGCCCAGCCATTTCCACAACACTAATGCACCCTTCCAAACATCATTCTTCCACTCGCACCACAGATGCCAATATCCCACCACAATTTACCTATACCCTCTACCTAACACTTACACTACCCGCCCCGGGTATCCGTGATGGGGGTCCACTCTTCCCCCATTCACACCTTCGCACCATCCACTCCACTCCACAATTTCCACCATACTCACTCCACGACCATCCATTCCAATACCCCATATATTCCACACTCCATATATTCCACACAGCCACATACACCTGTTGTTGCACACCTGTGCCCTCACACCTGGTGCCACCTGCACCCTCCTTTCTTCCTGGACCATTTGGTCAACACAACACACAATCACCTTCACTCACTCAAACACTGCTCCACACACCTGTTCAGTTGCACACCTGTGCAATCACACCTGTTCAATCACACCTGTTCAATCCTCACACACGGCATCATCTCAGCTAACTACTCCCCTCTGAAACTTGCGCTTCCCAGTCGTCCCTTTAAACTATTGCGCTCCCACGTCATTATCATCCACTCTAATCTACCTGCGTCCCCACTACAGGTATCATTGTCACTATCTAAACTTAACGTTACCTAATGTCATCTTCTAGGGCCCTACACACAATATCCTAACCCACCCGGGCTAGTTTTCACTGCCATCAACCCCATAATCTATAGCGCATTTGCCCCCCCCCCCCTTGCTGTGAGGGATGGTGGATTTGCCATCCCTCCACATCGGGGAGGTCCCACTATCAATTTTGCACATCCAAATTCCACAAATCAAAAATTCTGCCAATCATCTGCCAATCACCGTACCAATCATCAAATTTCGCCTTTTTCTAATTTTGGGTCCAAAACACTAACCTCATCACTCGTCTACTTATTACATCCTCTCGGTGCGCCAATTCCCTTCCAAAGCTCGGCTTCGTACAGCCGAGCAATGAACGCGGGTTCTTTGGTGCCGGCGGCTGGATGCATCCGGCACTCGGTGCAGGGACGGGGGCTTACCTGTGCCGAGATCCCACGCACCACCTCGGCGCGGAGCCATCCAATTTCCCGATCTCGACCTGCCGGCACGTCTCAATAGAAAGTGGTCGCCATGACGACCCTTCCTATCGGGCTGCCCGCTCCGCCTAGTGGAGCCCGGACGCGGCCGTTCCAAGCGAGGCCCAGCGTGGATCGCGTACGGCGGTCCTTTCGAACCCGCCGTGGCTCGGATCCCCGCTGGTTCTCGCGGCACGCGAAGCCCGGCACGCACCGAGGGCCCGATTCGGCTATAAGTCGCTCTAACCGCTAACCCGGTTACCGTCGATGCCTCACCTGGATGCTTACATGCATACGCTACCCCTTTCTTGCTCATACCTCCAGCTGTTCCGATGCTCCTCGTACCTTTCCTTACACACCTCGGTACACTCATTCCGCTCGCCGACTTGGTCACACACCTGACCACCGAACACTTTGGCACACATTCGTTGGTCGCACACCTCACCAACACACCTCTTCGCGCCCCTTCCTCGGTCACCTCCTCTGTGACAATCACAGGTGTGTCCTCACTCACACACCCAACCACGTGCCTCACTACCAATTCCAGCGTGCATTCCCACACACGCTCTACCATTCCAGGTGTGCATCCTTCCATTCCAGGTGTACATCCTCGCTCACCTGTCACAACCAACTCACGCTCCGTGTCACTCTCACTACTCTCACCTCCACTCTTGGTCGCGCACTCACCCTTACTCTCGACAGCACACTCTTTCCTCATGCACCTGTCCGTTACACACCTTTCTCATGCACACTCTTGCGCACACTCTCCCGTTACATCCTCTGTAACACTCACCACAGGCGTGCATTTTCTCGTTACATCCTCTGTAACACTCACCACAGGTGCACACTCTCTCGTTACTTCCTCCGTAACACTCACCACACCGCGCTTCCATGTACCCCCTCGCACACGCGCTTCGACCAACTCACTCTTGACGGCACACTCACTCCTTGGCATGCACTTTTTCCTCACACACCCCATGGTTGGACATTCTTGCACACCTCTTTTTTCGCACACCTGACCTGTCACACACTTCACCAATGGCCTTTCACGAACACCCGGATCCAAACCAATCCCCAAGCCGACTGAAGCTTTCCTCACATCATATACATTGCCACTCACCTCCGTACCTCGTCGTCGCACCTCCTTTGCCACCTGCAAACTCTTTATTTGGTTCCTGAGCACCTCGTCATGATTTGAACACAGACCTTGTACATATTCCATTACTTCCTCCTTTATCTCCCTCTTAGTTTCTGTCCGTCCCTTCTTAATTTCACTCACCTCTTCTTCCACTTCCTCTAATTTTTGTTTAACCTCTTTTATTTCTCGGTGCGTCTCCTCAAGTTCGTCCTCTAAGGCTACCGTGACCGTCTCTATGTGCATCCTCACCTGCCGGTCCTTTGTCTCCATTATCTCTGTCACCTCGTCCACCCTCATTGTCAGTTCCTCACGCACCATCTGACATTGCCTCTGTGTCGCTATTAATTCGTTTTTAATTTCTTTTTGTGTCGCCTTTAACCCTCCTAGTACCGCAGCGTTCTTTTGAACCTGCTCCACTAACTCCGTCTGTCCCTCTGTCAGCTGTTCCACCTCCTCCGTCAGGTCCTCTATGCCCCCTTGTAACCTAGCCGTATTATTTCTCACCTCTTTCTCCATACGCTTCTCACCTCGCTTTACCTCCTCACGTAGCCCCGAGACCTCCTCACTCACACCTCGTCGTATCTCCTCTTTCATCTCCGCCATCTCCTTTGTAGATGCCACCCTCATCTGTCCCAATTCATCCCTCTGAGCATCCAATTTGGTTTCTACCCCGATTTGCACCTCCTCTATCCGGTTCCCCATTCGTTTGATTTCCCTGGCAGATTGTTCCCCTATTTCCCGCAATTTGTCCTCCATCCTATTTTCGAACCCCATTAACCCATTTTTCACCCCCTCTAACTGATTCTCCTGGGCAGCCATTCTATTTTCCACCCCCGTTAACCCATTCTTTACCTCTTTTATCCCGTTGTCTAACCCCTCAAAATTATTGTCTAACTTCTCACCGGTACCCCTCGCTTCGTCCCTCATTGCCCCCATCATTCTGCTTTCCATTTTCTCACTATCAGCCCTCCTTCTGTCTTCCATTTTTTCACTATCAGCCCTCCTTCTGTTTTCCATTTGTTCCATACTGTCGTTTTTTTTCTGCATTTCCACCATGAATTGGGCCATGAAGGCTTGTATTTGGGCCGCGCTCATTGGTTCCGCGACCGTGGCCCCCTCAACCACGTGTGCGAGAGCGCCATTTTGTGCGTCTGAAACCTCCGCAACCACATTGCCATTTTTCTCCTCCTCCCTTTCCTCCACATACATTTCCCCGAGGTCCTGGGTCGATTCCACCCTGTCTATCTCTCCCACCGACATCCGATCGCCTTGATTGTCCATGGCGC
The DNA here is from genome assembly GCF_964187855.1 of Myxine glutinosa. Classification (NCBI taxonomy): domain Eukaryota; kingdom Metazoa; phylum Chordata; class Myxini; order Myxiniformes; family Myxinidae; genus Myxine; species Myxine glutinosa. The sequence goes on from NC_136261.1 coordinate 51,861,213, forward strand.
GATCTCAAAATTCGGGTTTTATAAAACAAAATAAATTTCGGCAGCTTGTAATTTTGAGCGCGTTAAGCGCGCTTCGGGTCCGATCTCACTCCTCGACACCAATTGTTACTCTAATAGTACAATTGGTGTTCCAAAATTTGGGCCTAACAAATTTAGTCCCAGGTCCGAATCCCAACTCCTGACTCCATTTGTTACAGACGCGGTTTAGATGTTATGATGGGCCGAGCGGATGGTCCAACTGCGACCGTTACAGGATCCCCAATTGGCCCGATTCCACCCGACGTTGACCAGATCGCACCACAGATATTCAATCGGGAAACCTCTAAAGCGACCGAAAGAGAAGGAAAAAGAGAAGAAGACAGAGTACGGAGGAAGAACAGATTTATTATACACACACAAGCAATGGATGGAAGAAGCAGTCACACGGTGAATCGTTAACTTACACTATTCAATTTACTTAACCCCAGGACAACATTCAAGACAGACGACGTTCACACTTACATGGGGGAAATTGCAGGCAGGGATGGCGGAGGTGGGTTGCTGGAGAGGGAGGCAGGGTCAGGTCCCTGCAACCGGCAGGGCTGGAGGTAGCAGCTCTCAATCCTTCGCGTTTTTGGCGGGAAAACCCTCGGTCGCGTCGACGCTGCTGATACTGTAGACGTCACGCGCTGGCTCGGTCACACCTGCTCCTCTCCTTCTGGTGGAGCTGTCTCCCTCCTCTCAGCGCGTCTCTCCAAAGGTTGTTTCCTTTCCAAGTACCTCTCCTTTTTGGCTTGGAGCGTCTCTCCCCTCACAGCTCACAGTTCAGCTCACAGCCCCTCTCGCATGTCACCTCTTCGCTCATCTCTCATCTGGTGAAGCAGTCCCTTCCAGTCGCTTTTATCACTTGGGGCGGAATCAAGCCACCGGCTGCGAGGGCACGCCTACCGGGTCGCTAACCGCGGTGCTGGTTGGCTGTTAGGGCTGTCCGATTCCTCCTTTGCTCATGACGACGTGCCATGCCTGTGAGTTGGCGGCTCCTACCCCCCTCTTCTCCGAGATGAGCACATGGGCAATGGCGGCTTGCGGGATTGAACACCACTCGCACCCCTTTTGAAAGGGACTTTGGAGAGCGGAGATGTTTGGGGAAATTGAAAGGGCCTACGCTTATTTCGTTTGATACAATGCAAAGTCAATCTAGTGGGAAACACATATTTAGCCTACATAGAATAAGGAAATACACTATTTAAAAAGATATATCGTGGCCTGTGTGTAAGTTTCATAGAATTAACTAGGAGGACGGCTGCGACCATTATTTACATTACGAGGTTGTTACACACAACAAAACCATACTTTTCACATTCGTTACACTTCCTCCAAAATTGTTACACTTCTCAAAAACCGTTACACTTCTCAAATTCGTTACACTTCTCACAACCGTTACAATATATATATATATATATATATATATATATATATATATATATATATATATATATATATATATATAGATATATATATATATATATATATATATGTCGGATCGGGACTTAGAACTTGGGACTCAGAAGACTCAGAGAAAAGGAGCAACGGATATATTTATTAGAACTCGATACACAAGCTTGCGGAGAAGCAGGAGGTCGCAGGAAGGTTCACATGAAATGACCAACACTACAACAAGATGCTCTGAAATAATTCGATTAAGACTTGCTTTATATAAGGAATATCGGGTGTGGTTTTAGCTCACAAGATACAAATACAGAATGGGCTCATTGGCCCTCCCACCATAGTCCCATCCTGTTGTTCAGTTAGTTAGAGGAAGCTCATCCAAGGCCACTCATAGGTTAGCTCAGATAAGGAGATGGTCAGCCATATGTGGCAACATGTTTACAACTTTCTGTATAGAAACCTTGGTTGGGAAAGTACAAAGGGAGGGGACACTCATAAAAGTGTCAACCTACAGGATATTGGAAAAGTCATGAGGGAGGCTGAGAGATAACAGCTTCAACCAAGGCCAGGGAAGGGGAACAAGAGATTGTGCCCACACAGGCCAAGAGCTCACAAGCACAGAACTCCTTATTAGGATATTACACATCCTCAATGCACAAGAAAGGACTAAGTATTATAAAAGAGTACAGCAATCAGTCAAGACAAAACATATAATTGGTTATACTTGGTAATTGGTAAAGCAGCAAGGATATACAAAGGGGGAGGGGCATTACAGCTCCCTACATACCGCCCTTTTGGATCTAAGATACAAAGTTATCTACGAGCCAATCAAAGGCCTTTATTTTCAAACAAAGCAGAAACAAAACCAATCAGGAAAGTCATTCAACATATCACGCGAAGGCAGCCCAGTAAGCATGTCCCGTACTCAAAGCACCACACATAGTTCCCAGCAGGATGATTCGCGTCTGTATGTGAGTATGCAATGTAAGTCCGTAAAAGCAGGGTGATCAAATGGCATAAAAAATCCTCCAAGAGAGGTGAGATAGACAGTGTAAAAGGTTCACTAAACATACCACGCGAATGCAGCCCAGTGAGCATGTCCCGTACCCAGTACCGCACATCGCACTCAGCAGGATGATCCGCGGGTATGTGGGTGTAAGTGGGTGTTTGTGGGTGTATGATGTAAGTCAGGTGTAGATGGGTGTATGAGGTGAGACCGTAGAGGCATGAAGATCGAATAGCGCGTCAAATCCACAACGAAGACCTCTGGTTCCACCGGGGTCCACACCCAGGAAGATCTCCCGACCCACCCTTGGAGCACAGAGGTGCGGCCAGGACTCCTCCCCAACTGGAGCTCGCCCAGGCTTCCCCAGGTGAAATCCTTGGAGATCTTCAGCGCTCAATCGATATTCATGTTCATGAGGTCTCTTACATGCTGGTGATCTGGGGAAGACACAACATCATCAGTATCAGGTGGTTTAAACCTATGGCCATAAAATAAAGCATAACGGTCCAAAGGAGGGAGAGCGACTTCCTTTGGGTCAAAGTCGAGATCGTCCGAGGCGATGCTGCTTGCATCGCTGCTATTCCTGGACGAATTCGTAAAACAATCAGACTCGGAACTCAGAGTATCTCCACGATCGAGTTCCTCTCCATCCGGGCTTGGGGTTGCAGTTGGGTCCAAATCCCGGACTGGGTCAGTGGCGTTTGACTCACTGTGAGCTTGTGAGACATAAAGGTGAGCTCGTGAAACATAAAGAGGCAAGGCCTGCATTGAGACATAAACATCAGTCGGGGACCCTTGCAAGTGGCCCACATCATCATTGGTAACATCATCAGTAACATTATTCTCAGGTGGCGTAGGCCTGCGGCGACGGCGGCCAGCAACAGTCATAGCCTTACACATCGAGAAAAAACGAGAGGAGTCCCTTAGGAACTCGTTGACGTCTGCATGCGACGTGTTGGGGCCCAGAGTAATCGGCCTCCTGGCAGCCTGAAATGCTTCGAGGTCCGCAAAAGTGTAATCAACATCATTATCGGTAATATCAACAATGGAAGAACAATCTTCGGAAGCGGAGATCTCATTGTCGCGGCCCAGTGGCTCGTTCGGGTCGTCGTTCCAGGATCCGCGGTCTGCAGTCACGTCGGCGGCTGGTGTGTCATCAGGACCTGCGATCAGCTTGTCGATCATCACCATGGCCTTTTCTGTTGTCGTCTTCAGTGTCCATCCTGTGGAAAACTTTCTCACACACGCAAGGACTAAAGCCTTGATTATTACACAACTAACCACGATTCCAAGGACTATTGCCAAGGCGGTCAATACCCACTTTACTATCGTACCGGTCCATCCCTTGAACCAGTCAGTAAGCCACTGGTGGGAGGCTTCCCGATCCATTCGATCCCTTGTCAATATATGAGCGCTTTCCCTTAACCTTATAATAGCAGCACTGACCCCCTGTGAAGGATCAGGAATAAAAGTACAACATCTACCCTCAATTATCCCACATACCCCTCCTCGTTCTGCCAGTAGCATATCTAACGCAACCCTATTTTGCATAACCATTGTACGCAGGTGGACAACCGTGTCCAACATTTCGTCATGTGCTGTAGCAGTGGCGTTGGCCACACTTTCTAAAATTAACGCAATTTTGTCAATGCGGTAACTGCTCATGACCGTCCCAGCCCATGGGAAGAAGAAACCAACGGCTTTCTCCCAATCAGCGCCGTGTAAGGTGGTGGTGCCGTCGTCGTGCCAATAGGTGCTTCGTGGTGTCCTTATGAGTGCAGGGGTATTATACAAGTGTTGTCGCATTTCCATTTCTGGGAAAACTGATCCTAAATAGCAAATGCCTCCCCAATTATCAGGTAAATACGGGTAAGCTTTGTTCCCGCATACAAACATGGTCCCGTGTGGAGCCACTAAATGGGTGGTCATGCAAGAGCGAAGGCCTGGGATAGTGTTCGTCCCGTTTTCCCCTTCCCATGCCAACTGGAGGTGTGTGAGGTTATGTAAGGGCGAACTTGTAACATTCACTAACAGCCTGTGTTTCCCTGGCCTAGGGTCCGCGGGGAGAGTATCTCTACACACGGATTTGCCTACCATTACTTGGCCCTTTCCTTCTAAGCAGAGGGCCCCCCTCGCCGGCTTGACCCAAACCGGCGCCGGACGTTCCTCAAAGTGTCGAGGCTGGATGGGGGGGGGAGTACTGGAAAACTCGTTTACACGCGGGTCCGTCAGAACCTTGGCTTGTCAAGGTTGTACTAATGCATTTGGTGTCTAGTGGCTTCGAGCACAAATCATTGAGTGATAAGGGTAACACTACCATTGGTATTCCTGTTGTGCTGGTGCGGGGAAGGTGCATACACATCCAACACCGTGTCCTGTTCTGTATTGTGGCCATATGCCGTGCGACCTTCCAGTATGTGTTCTCCTCTGGCTTCCTTCTTACTTTCTGGGCAGGCGGGGTTTTAATGACGTAAGCGGCGCAACTAGGTCGAAGGTAGGATGCAGTTCCATTTGGGATTATCGTGCGAGGGGGCCATATTCCACATTCAAGAATCATTGTTGTATCCGGGCAAATGGGGGTATATTGCAATAAGAGGGTAGTATTCTCAATGCCCTTGCCCCATCGATATCCTGGGGCATATCGACTGCTTATGTCCCCAGTGTATGTTCCATTTTCCACTTTCCTAACCTTAGTCAGGACTAGGCGTGTTCTTGTCATGCGTGCCTGTGGTGTCCTATTGTGTACCACTATAGCTTCCACCCATCTTACAGATAACCACTTAAAGCTTGTTTCCAAGTTACAGCAATTCACTGCTATTTTGTCTCCCCAGCGAGCCGTTATATACTTGACGGGGTAGAGGGGGAATGCTGAATAGTTGTCGGGTCCTGGGTACTTGGGGAGGTCCTTTCTTGATAGCTCAAAGTGCAAGAGCCTATCTTTGGCAGGGGGTTTTCGGCAGCTACCCAGAATTCCCATCATCATGACCGTCATCGCCGCCCTTAGGAGACTGTAGTGGCCTAGACGGTGCATTGTCTTCGACAATGTGAGGTGCGGTGTCTTGTGTGGCTTGTGGTGCGGGGATGGACAACTTACAATGGGTGGCGTGGATCCACGAAGGTTTACCCTCGCAGAAGACTGCCGTCGGTGTGACCAGTAGCACCTGGAATGGTCCCTTCCACCGTGGCTCCAAGGCAGCCTTGCGGGTGAAGTGCTTTACGAGCACCCAGTCGCCAGCCTGGAAGTCGTGGATGGCGTGGCCTATTGGTTCAGGCAGCGCCTCTCGTACTCGAGCATGGATGCTGCGTGCCACATTGGACAAGCCTATGCAAAATCTCAAAAGCATGTCATCCATTACTGGCAAAGCAAGGGTGGACATGTCCGTTGGTGCTGAAACGGGCAAGCTCATAGGTCGTCCCATTAATATTTCGTGGGGGGAAAGGCCCGTAGTGTGACCCGGGGTGGAACGGATGCTCATTAATGCAAGCGGAAGAGCCTCCGGCCACCTCAAGCCTGTGTCTGCGCAAAGTTTCGCTAGTTTATTCTTTAAAGTCTTATTCGTTCGTTCCACAAGTCCCGAGGACTGTGGGTGGTAAACGCAATGGAAGGATTGTTTAACGCCCAACGCCTTCAGGATGCCCTTGACCACGTGCGCCGTGAAATGGCCCCCTTGATCTGACGAAATTATCTGGGGTATGCCAAATCTGCACATAAAATCCCGCACGAGGCGCTTCGCTACTGTCGGGGCATCGGACTTAACGCATGGGTAGGCTTCAACCCATTTGGTGAACGTATCTACGATTACCAACACATAGCGAAACGACATGCTTGGTTCCAATTCTGTAAAATCGAACTCGATAGTTGCGAACGGCCCACTAGGCGGGGGCCGTCCCCCGTCATGTGCATGTCTCGGTGGCGCCCCTCTATTGTGTTGCTGGCAGACCACGCATGATCGGCACACTTCGGATACAATCCGTGACAGTCCTGGCGCTGCCCAAGTGTAGTTTATCTGTCCCATCACCCCCCTCTGGCACACATGACCATTCTGATGAGCCATGCGTGCCAGCCAAGGCAGTAAGGCCTGGGGTGCTATAGGTTTCCCGTCAAGGGTCCATATTTCTCCTGGCCCAAGGCGTATCGCCCCTCGTTTGAGCCAGTCCTCGTGTTCGGCCGTCGGTGCAGCGTTCTGCAAATTTTTGATATCGTCCTTGGTTGGTGTGGCGGGTGGTCCCACAGTCGGTATGTCAGCAATCTGTGCGGCTGTCTTCTGTGCTCGTGTCACCATCGGCATATTGCGTTCTATCTGTTGGTTGGCGGCCTTTCCTGCCGCCTCGTCCGCCCTTGCATTGCCCCGGGCAACGTCAGTGTCCGCCCTTTGGTGGCCACGACATTTAATTACCGCGATAGCGCAGGGAAGTAAAATGCTTCGGAGGAGCCCTTCTACCAACGTGCCATTCTTTATCACTGAACCGGCAGATGTGAGAAAACCTCTCATCTTCCAGATGGCCCCTTTATCGTGGACTACGCCGTGAGCGTAGGCCGAATCTGTGTAAATGTTGACGGCAAGGCCTTCCGCCAAGCTGCACGCTCTGGTCAAGGCGCACAGCTCGCCTGCTGTGCGGAAAATGTAGGTGGAAGACGCCCGCTTTCTACCGTTTCGCTATCCGAGCACACGGCGTACCCAGACAACAGGGACCCGTCCCATGCGCGCCTAGCTGATCCATCGACATAATATGTACAATCAGGGTATTCTAGGGGATTGTCCTTTAAATCCGATCGCACCGTGGAGACTAGCTGCACCACATCGGCGCACACATGGGGTTCGCCCTCCTCAGGGGTGGGCATCAGTGAGGCTGGGTTGAGTGTCGTGCAACGTTCGATCGTGATGTTGGCTGCAGTGATCAGTGCGGATTCGTATTGCATTAATCTAGTGTTAGACAAATGCTGTGTGCTTCGCTGTAACAACAGCGAAGTGACGCAATGCGGTACCCGTAGCGTTACTGGGTGTCCCATAACGATGTCCGCTGTTCTTTCTACTGCGTACCTGGCCGCTGCCACGGCTTGCAGGCACACCGGAAACCCTCATTCGACCGGGTCTAACTTTTTACTAAAGTAGGCTACCGGCCGCTCCTTATCCCCATGGGTCTGTGTCAAAACTGACTGGGCGAAACCTCCCACGGCATGAGTGTAAAGGGTAAATGGTTTCGCATAATCCGGAAGTCCTAATGACGGTGCCGTGACCAACGCCTTTTTCAACCCGTCAAAACATCGCCTCAATTCATCCGTCCATACCAATTCGTCCGGGGCGTTTGATTTGGTCGCCTCGTACAGTGGCTTAGCCAGCAGCGCAAAATCAAGTATCCAAGTGCGGCAATATCCCGTCATACCTAGAAAGCGCAGCATTTGCCGTTGCGAGCGAGGGCGAGGCAGCTCCATGATAGCGGTCACCCGTCCAGCATCCAATTCTCGTTTTCCGTGCGAAATGGCGTGTCCCAAGTAAGTTACAACCTTCCGCACAAACTGAAGTTTTGGTCTGCCTACTTTGTGGCCTTTGGCCGCCAAGGCCTTTAATAGAGCCATGGAATCCATTTCGCACGCCTCCTTTGAAGGGGAGCAAATCAACAAATCGTCAACGTATTGCAGCAACACTGACCCTCCCTTCAATTCCACATCCGCCAGGTCGCGGTGCAGCGCCCGGGAAAACAGAGTGGGGCTATCTGAAAACCCCTGAGGTAGAACTGTCCAAGTATACTGGCGCCCCCTATGGGTGAAAGCGAACAAGTATTGTGACTCAGGCGCGATGGGCACAGAGAAAAACGCAGAACAAAGGTCGATAACTGTGAAGTATGTTGCGTCCGGCGGATTGACATCATGAGGGTTTCTCCGTTTGGAACTAGTGGGTGTATGCCCTGTATCACCTTGTTCACCTCCCTTAAATCCTGTACAAAGCTCTATTTGTCCTTCGACGGCTTTTTTACTGGCAAAATTGGTGTATTACATGGGCTGTTAGTTTCCACGATAATTTTCTGTTCCACTAGGGATTGAATTACTGGTGCTATGCCTACGTCGGCCTCAGGTCGTAGCTTATACTGTTTTACGTTTGGCAAGCGCATCCCCGGCTGCACTGCTATCACTAGAGGTTTGGCGTCTCGCATCCGTCCAACCTCACCGTCGCTCTTAGGCCATAAATTGTCTGGCACCTCCGCTAGGAGGTAATCTGACTCACCCGGGTCCGTTAGCACTGCCCTCATGGCATAGGTGCCCTTTGGGGGCAACTCTGCTACTTCGAACACTCCATCCCTCCGTTGTGTCTTAATGTCAATTGAGAACCCTTCGCCATTTTGGAGCCGTTTCAAAGTCCAGCGGCCCCTTTTACACCGATAACCTTGTAGGGGAACTTCTCGTAACCGCCCCACCATCCAACCTACACTTTCCGGCGGCCACCCCTTGGCAGTGGTGAGGGTAACATGGGCGGCCGCTCCTTCGGGGTATTGGGTCAATGCACGCTGACTCGAGGTTAGGACTGCCTCGATTCCTATCCCCTCACGGCCGATCCATATCCGTGATAAGTGTAGAGGCGTGCGCTCGCCCAGCTTTTCCTTAACCTTCTCTCGATAATTCTCATCCTCGCCCGTTGCATCATAATACGCAGTGCAATGGGGTGGATTATCCTTTAAGTTTTTTATCGAAATTTGGTGCAGTTGTAGCCAATCTCGCAGAACTGAACTGTCCAAACACACATTATCTATGATATGCGTCCAAGTAGCCAGAGCCCCTTCATCCAAGCGCCACCAATACGCGGTGGGGCCGGGCCGAGACAATGCCGTCATTACCAAGTCGCGTTTAGATTCCGCGACGTCTATGAAAACTCCCTCCTCTGTACATGAGATTTGACAGCCCAATCGGCACAACAAGTCCCGTCCCAACAAATTTGTCGGGGCGGTAGTGGTCATCAAGAAAGCACGTTTAGCTTCCAGCGGGCCGCATGTTACTCGCACTTCCTCCGAAATAGGAAGCGCTTGGGGTAAGCCCGAAACACCCAGTATTTGAACGTTCCTCGCCGTAGGGCGCAAAGATGGCAATTGCCCCTCGTTAATTGTGCTGCGAGTCGCTCCCGTATCGACGAGAAATTCTAATTGTCTTCCCTCTATGTCCAACATCAAGGTTGGTTCCTCTGCCGGTGTCATGGTCAAGAGAGGACACTCCTTGGGTGACCCGCCAGCGTCCCATCAATAGGCCCCTCTATTGTATTGGGGTGGAAACCCCTTACGAGCAGCACTTGGGCAATCACGTCTCCAGTGTCCCATTTGCTTGCAATAATGGCACGGTTCCTGCGGAACCGGTGGTGCGGAGGGCATAGGTCGTCCCTCTACAGCTCCCCTTCCGCCCAGCTGGCGTTCTGGCGGCCCCCACTGTGACTGGTTTACTGGTTGCCATTGCGGCGGACCCCGAGGCGGGGCCCAGTTCCCCCTTGGTCCATTCTGCATCCCACTATTGGGGGGTAGTCCAGGGGTTTGGAGAAGGGGTCTTGGTGGATACCAATTTTGGGGAGGGGGCCCTTCTACGGTCCAAGTTTGAGGGTTTTGAGGAGGAGGGGGAAGAGGGGGTGGTATTGTCCATTGCTGTCTTATCTCGTCCATATTAATTAGTCCAAAGTCCTCGGCAGTACAACCTTCACAGTCGTTACCTTCGCGGTGGATCCACTCTCCGTTGGGGAATTGGCCCCTATAGAAAGGCAAACCGCTCCTCCCGTGGTCCTCATAACCCCGGACAGGCCCCCACTTCTGGCACTGTTCGCGTATGTAGTTCTGACCCTGATCCCCCTTTTTATTTTGATTAAATTGAGCCCGTTTCTCCTGGACAAACATTTGCAATATTTCCTCCTTAATATCCTTCTTCTCCTCTAAGGAGGAGCCCGGGCATTGTTCCAGCTTGTCGCATAATTCGTTGGTTGTCATTCCCTTCCAGCCGAAGAGGACGGACTGTACCTGTTTCTTTAATATCGGCCGAAGCCCCTCGATTAGATATTGATTTACCAATGGTTGGGGTAGCCCTCCCAGCTGCATCGGACCCAGTCCTCCCCAGCGCGCGATGGCCTTTTCCAACCTTTCTCGGTAATCTCCAATTTGTTCTCCTGGTTTTTGTTTTATGGCCCCGATTTTTCCCCAATCCGGACCCCCTGCTGGCAACAGCGCATGTTCGATGGCACCCAGCAGCCGGACCTTCAGTGCATCCCATTGCACTAGTGTTATCTGGCCCGCTCCTGCTGCCCTTGGATCGACCGGCGGCCAATGTGCTCTTTGTCTAGCCCTTTCCCATACTTTGGGTGGGAGCACGGATACTCCCATATGAGTTATGTCTCGATAGTCGCACTCGCCAGCTAAAAACCAATTCGACATGGTTGGCACTATCTGCCGTGGGTCCTCAATAAGCAAATGTTGAATCCTTTCCCGCATTACCGTTAAAGAGGATTCTTTCCATGGTACCCTTTCTCGAACCCCTTGACCTTGAGCATTAACTCCAATAATTTGTACGGGGCACAATGTTTTCCTTCCCATTGTTTCCTGACATTCCAATGGGGTAGTTTGTGAGGTCTCTTTCCCATTACAACCTACCAGCGAGGGGTATAACCCATCCTGTCCTATCGGTGGTGGGAACCCTGCGATGTCGGTCCCGTCATCTATTCCGTTAGCCCCGAGTTGTGCAAACGGTCTTCCCTGGCTCGGGTGGTTCTGGGGTATCTGGGGCGCGATGGTAGCGGGGTTATAGGGAGGTGGTGGCGGGAGCGCAGAAAGGATAGGTGGTGCCTGAAACCCCGGGACAGGGCTTAGGTCTGGGGCTGGGGAGGGTAGATTGGTCACTACTTCCCCTACCGCGGGGTCTGGGTTTTCAACGAGCGACATCAGTCGCGCGTTGGCCTGCCTCTCTATTTCTTTAATCGCTTCATCCTGCACTTTATTCGCCTGTTTCCTCAGACCCTTGAGTTTTGTTACCTCACCAGCCAAGCTGGCCTGTTTCGACTTTGCGTGTCGCTTCATCGCTTCTTCCTTCCACCAACCAAAGACTTTCCAATAGTCAGGCGGGAAGTGTTTCGTGGCCTGTTCCAACTTTTCTAATGCCTCATACAACGCGTCCAATTTTTCCAGCGCAAAAGACCCTCCTTCGGGCCACGGTTCACCTTTTTTTTTTTTTTTTTTTTTTTTTTTTAATACAAGATCGAGGCTCGTGAAAGAGCGAACATGAATCACACAGAAAGACAAACCGACACATAAAACATATAACATCGGGAGCGGTAGACAAGATGTGGGGAGAGAGGGGGAAGGACACAAACACAACATTTGAGAGCAGGGACCGAGAGACATGGAGACATCGAGAGATCTGAGAGAGGGCGAGGGCTTTGGGGGGGGGGCATGGGAAGGGGGCGGTGGGAGAGGTATAAAACATATGGACACTGCCAGGACTTCAAGGAAAGAAGTTGGAATTTCAAACAAGGTGGATCTGGGGTGAATTAGCGGGGGTAGAAAAGATCAAGGTTTTGGATGGGGGAAGATAAGAGATGGTGGTGAACAGCTGTTTTAAAGACCTGGAGGGAGGAGTGGGATTGAAGGGAGTGAGGGAGTTTGTTCCAGAGGCGGGAGAAAAGAGGAATGAAAGAGTGAAGGTGAGCAGCGAGCCGAGATTTCGGCAGTTTAACCATCAGAGGGTTGCTGGCAGATCTTGTGCGACCTGTAGGAATATTTGGGGGACAGAGCACAGAGAGAGCTGGGGGTGCAAGGCCGGAGAGGAGTCGGTTGAAGACAGAAAGACCACCTACCTGCCTGCGGTGAGTGAGTGAAAGGCCCTCAGAGATAGCTTCATCGCGGGAGATTCCAATAATTCTGAAAGCTTTGGTTTCAACAGCGTGAAGCCGAGCTAGGTGTGAAGCAGGAGCACCGGCCCATAGGGGAGAACAGTATTCCATTGAGCTGCGGATGAAAGCCTTGTATGTGGTGAGGAGCTAAACCTAAATCATCTAAATAACTATAACTCACCTAAATCCTTCGTCAGCGCAACCCATGACTTCCCTGGTCTCGCAGCATCATAGCCATACCTCCGAAACATGAAAAATGCTGGGGTATTTCTCAGCGGTTCACCTGCCTTTACAGTCTTATTACCCATCCTGTTCCCCATCCTAGGAAAATTTAGTTTACCGACGTAGCCTTGTACCCGTGAGGTTCGCCCGCCTCGCGGTACAGCCGTCTACCTAACTCTGAGAGGCTCGCAGCCTTGTACCCGTGAGGATCGCCCGCCTCGCGGTACAGCCGTCTACCTACTCTCCTGAGAGGCTCGCCCGCCTACACAGCCGTCTAACCTAACCTTACTGTACTCTCCTGGCGTCCTACGCCCTTATAATACTTCTAACCTTACTTATAATTCCAACGTCTCCCGGGTAGGCCTCGGATCGGGATGCCGCCCTTATCCTTACCCTCACAACCCAGAGATCTATTACCCCTTAACCTCGGGCGCCCAACGTGGGGCACTTCCCCTTACGTAACGTTACCCTGACGAGTCCATAAACAGTCAGTTGCTCCGGGACCCAAGCGGTCCGTATTTAAATTTAGGTTCGTGGAACAGGTATGAGCAGGGAACGGAACAAACGGCACCCGAGCAAGAGAGTGGGTTACAATTTGGACTGATCCCCAGGCTATAAAAGAAAAACAAAAGAAAACCACAGCTCACCTGACCCAGATCAATTGCCAGCTGGTCTCTCACCACTCACTTGCCTGGGACCGCGTCCCGGACTGCACAGACTGATCCCACCACTGCCACCACTTGTCGGATCGGGACTTAGAACTTGGGACTCAGAAGACTCAGAGAAAAGGAGCAACGGATATATTTATTAGAACTCGATACACAAGCTTGCGGAGAAGCAGGAGGTCGCAGGAAGGTTCACATGAAATGACCAACACTACAACAAGATGCTCTGAAATAATTCGATTAAGACTTGCTTTATATAAGGAATATCGGGTGTGGTTTTAGCTCACAAGATACAAAGACAGAATGGGCTCATTGGCCCTCCCACCATAGTCCCATCCTGTTGTTCAGTTAGTTAGAGGAAGCTCATCCAAGGCCACTCATAGGTTAGCTCAGATAAGGAGATGGTCAGCCATATGTGGCAACATGTTTACAACTTTCTGTATAGAAACCTTGGTTGGGAAAGTACAAAGGGAGGGGACACTCATAAAAGTGTCAACCTACAGGATATTGGAAAAGTCATGAGGGAGGCTGAGAGATAACAGCTGCAACCAAGGCCAGGGAAGGGGAACAAGAGATTGTGCCCACACAGGCCAAGAGCTCACAAGCACAGAACTCCTTATTAGGATATTACACATCCTCAATGCACAAGAAAGGACTAAGTATTATAAAAGAGTACAGCAATCAGTCAAGACAAAACATATAATTGGTTATACTTGGTAATTGGTAAAGCAGCAAGGATATACAAAGGGGGAGGGGCATTACAGCTCCCTACATATATATATATATATATATGTATATATATATATATTATATATATATTATATATATATATATATATATATATATATATATATATATATATATATATATATATATATATATATATATATATATATGTATATATATATAATATATATATATATATTATATATATATATATATATATATATATATATATATATATATATATATATATATATATATGTATATATATATATATATATATATATATATATATATATATATATATATATATATATATATATATATATATATGTATATATATATATATATATATTGTTGCGGATATGAGGACTGTATTTTTTTTGATTGTGTTGTATTGTGGTAAATTGGTGATGAATATTGCTTGAGTCTGCGCCTCCTGCCTCCGGAGCTGTGTAAAGGTCAAAAGGGCGTCCCATAATTAGTCCACAAGCATACACGTCAGCCAATAATAGAATACCCCTGTTCGATAGTTATATCTTATTCTGTGTTTTAGGGTAAGGCTGTGTCTCCCATTAATTGAAATACTCCATTGCACCAGTGAAAGAGATAGATTCCCTTCATTCCCACTCCCAAAACTTCATTCCCACTCCCAAAACTTCCATTCCCAGTGCCAATTACCTCCCTTCCAATTGCCAACTGCATTTTGGGCGGTTTTCCCTTCATCCGCCATTGACCACGGGGCAGGGTTGGGGAAGAAAGGCGGGTCCCCACCTCGTCATAGAGGGGAGGAGTGAACCAGCCCTTGCCGACCAACCCAGAACGAGGGGTTGGCTTTAGAGGGCGGAGAGAGAACGTTTGGGGGAGGTTCGCAAAGGTTGAGGGGCGGGTCCTATATAACCCACGGCGGGGCGTTTCCGAAAGGAGATGAGCTTTTACAGAGTCGAGGAGGGAGGAGATCAGAAGACAGGAAGGCCTTGAGTTGGACTAAGCAAGAGAGGAAGGTGTTGGACTGGGTGGGACTAAGAAAGAGAGAGAAAGAGTCCTGAAGCTTGTGAGGGAAGGAGAGAGAACCCGTCACACCAACCCCCCACCAGCCGCGTTGGCTCCACCAAGCGTTCACCTCCACCAAGGCTCCACCAAGCTCCGTGTTGGCTCCACCAAGCGTTCACCTCCACCAAGGCTCCACCAAGCTCCGTGTTGGCTCCACCAAGCGTTCACCTCTACCAAGGCTCCACCAAGCTCCGCGTTGGCTCCACCAAGCGTTCACCTCCACCAAGGCTCCACCAAGCTCCGCGTTGGCTCCACCAAGCGTTCACCTCCAGCCATCCACCTCCTGCGATTCCTGTCATCATTCCCCGCGTGAGTCTGTCTTTTGTTTGTTCTGTCCTGGGTTAATTAAGACTGTAGGTAAGCTAGTATTTGCACTGTGTCACCTGCGTCTTATGTGTTGTAAATAAACGTGACTGCTTTCTTTTTGCTTGTGTGTATAACAAATCCTGTTATTCCTCCGTACTCTGTCTTCTTCTCTCTTCCTCTTTACATTCGGTCGCTTTAGAGGTTTCCCGATTGAATACCTGTGGCGCGATTGGTCAACGTTGGGGGAGTCGGGCTAATCGGGGATCCTGTAACGGTCGCGGTTGACCATCCGCTCGGCCCAAAGTAACATCTTGTCCGCGACCCGTAACAATTGGTTGTCAGGAGTTGGGATTCGAACCTGGGACTAAATTTATTTAGCCCAAATTTTAGACACCAATTGTGTTATTACCGTAACAATTGGTGTCTAGGAGTGGGATACGAGGGCCGAACCAAATTTTTAAAACGTGTAGATAAGAATTTGGTCAAAATTACGAGCTGCCGAAATTTTGTTGTTTTATAAAACCCGAATTTTGAGATCGCGCCATGGACAATCAAGGCGATCGGATGTCGGTGGGGGAGATAGATGGGTTAGGGGTAACCCAGGACCTCGGGGAAATGTATGTGGAGGAAAGGGAGGAGGAGAGCAATGGCAATGTGGTTGAGGGAGTATCAGGCGCACAAAATGGCAGCCTCACGCACGAGGTTACAGGCGCGCAAAATGGCACCTCGCACATGGCCACGGCGCCCGCAACCGTAGCAGCGCCGCTGGTGGATTTGAACCTTTTCTTATACAAATGAAGGCCCTTATGGCCCAGAATAGCGATAAATTGAGGGAGGACATGGGGGCCAACAGCGAGAAATTGAGGGAGGACATGGGGGCCAATAGCCAACGGTTAGAACAAAGGATGGGGTCCAATAGCGAGAAATTGAGGGAGGACATGGGGGCCCAGATCGGAGGGTTAGGGAGTAGAATAGAGGGATTAGGAAACAAATTTGGGGGATTAGACAATAATTTTAAGGGATTAGAAAAAAATTTGAGGGGTTAGACAATGGCATAAAAGAGGTGAAAAATGGGTTAATGGGGTTAGAAAATAGGATGGAAGACAGATTGCGGGAAGTAGGGGAACAATCTGCCCGGGAAATCAAACGAATGGGGAACCAGATAGAGGAGGAGCAAATCGGGTTAGAAAGTAAACTGGATGCTCAGAGGGATGAATTGGGACAGATGAGGGTGGCATCTACAAAAGAGATGGAGTAGATGAAAGAGGGGATACGACGAGGTGTAAGTGAGGAGGTTTCGGGGCTACGCGAGGAGGTAAAGCGAGGTGAGAAGCGTATGGAGAAAGAGGTGAGAAATGGGACGGCAAAGTTACAAGGGGGAATAGAAGATCTGATGGAGGAGGTGGAACAGCTGACAGAGGGACAGACGGAGTTAGTGGAGCAGGTTCAAAGGAGGGTTAAAGGCGACACAAAAAAAATTAAAAATGACTTAATAGCGACACAGAGGCAATGTCAGATGGTACGTGAGGGACTGACAATGAGGTTGGATGAGGTGACAGAAGTAATGGAGACAAAGGACCGGCAGGTGAGGATGCACATAGAGACGGTCACGGCAGCCTTAGAGGACGAACTTGAGGAGACGCACCGGGAAATAAAAGAGGTGAAGCAAAAATTAGAGGAAGTGGAAGAAGAGGTGAGTGAAATTAAGAAGAGACGGACAGAAACTAAGAGAGAAATAAAGGAGGAGGTAATGGAATTGGTACAAGGTCGGTGCTCAACTCATGATGTGCTGCTCACTAACCAAATAAAGAGGTTGCAGGTGGCAAAAGAGGTGCGGAGACGAGGTGCCAAGGTGAGTGGCGAAATATTCGGCAATGTATATGATGTGAGGAAAGCTTCAGTCGGCTTGGGGGTTGCTATGGATCCGGGTGTTCGTGAGAGGCCGTTGGTGAAGTGTGTGACAGGTCAGGTGTGCGAAAAAAGAGGTGTGCGAGAATGTCCGACCATGGGGTGTGTGAGGAAAAAGTGCGCGCCGACCAGCGAGTGTGCTGTCGAGAGTGAGTCGGTCGTAGCGCGTGTGCGAGGGGGTACATGGAAGTGCGGTGTGGTAAGTGTTACGGAGGAAGTAACGAAAGAGTGTGCGCAAGAGGATGCGCGAGAAAGGGGTGTAACGGACAGGTGCATGGGGAAAGAGTGTGCTGTCAAGAGTAAGGGGGAATGCACGCCTGTGGTGAGTGTTACAGAGGGTGTAACGGGAGAGTGTGCGCAAGAGTGTGCACGAGAAAGGTGTGTAACGGACAGGTACATGAGGAAAGAGTGCGCTGTCGAGAGTAAGGGTGAGTGCGCGACCGAGAGTGGAGGTGAGAGTAGTGAGAGTGACACGGAGCGTGAGTTGGTTGTGACAGGTGAGCGAGGATGTACACCTGGAATGGAAGGATGCACACCTGGAATGGTAGAGCGTGTGTGGGAATGCACACTTGAGTTGGTCGTGAGGCACGTGGTTGGGTGTGCGAGTGAGAGCACACCTGTGATTGTCACAGAGGAGGTGACCGAGGAGGGGGCGCGAAGAGGTGTGTTGGTGAGGTGTGCGAGCGACGAATGTGTGCCAAGGTGTTCGGTGGTCAGGTGTGTGACCAAGTCTGTGAGTGGAATGAGTGTACCGAGGTGTGTAAGGAAAGGTACGAGGAGCATGGGAACAGCTGGAGGTATGAGCAAGAAAGGGGTAGTGTATGCGTGTAAGCATGCAGGTGAGGCATCGACAGTAACCGGTGTAGTGAAATTATACCAAGGTGAACCCAGGGGTGCTCGCTACGGAAGGGGCGTCTATAAGACCCGGGACAACCGGGGCGCGCGGACACTCCAGCGGAACTCACTGTGCCATAGTCCAATAGTTTGAATGGTATGTATGCCCCAAATGCTGCGCTGACGATGCGCTGCGCTAACCATTGTTATATTGAATCAACCATTGCTGCTCATGAAATGCTCTGATTTAATGCCTGTTGCATGCATGTATTCTTACAGGAGGTACTGCAGATCTAAATGATATTAAACCTATCCAGAGGTCAAGTCGTGTCTGAGCTTGATTTTCACGACATTTAATATCATTTAGATCGCCGGAATGGCTGACCACAAGATGATCGTGGTACCGATCCTCGGAGCCGACCCTCAAGCTGAGGGATCTGCATCGGAGTTTGCTCATTGGCTCAACACGCTGGAGAATTACTTTGCGGCTCACGAGACAGAGCCCACCGCTGCGATAAAGCTGTCCGTGTTACAGTCCAAGGTCCATCACACTGTTTTCAAGAACATTTCTCGATTTGGGACGTACGCTACGGCCCTAGCCGAGCTGAAGCGCCTCTACGTAAAGACACGGAGCGCTGTGCACGGCCGGCATCAACTCTCTCATCTCTCTCTCAACCGTCTGAATCGATCGATCGCTTCGCGCAGGAGTTGCGCTACCTATTGGCAGACTGCGTGCAGGACGTCCGGACCCACGAGCAAGTGCAGGACGATTTGCTCCGAGATTCATTCATCTCCGGAATTAGTTCTGGAGTCTTGCGGCTCCGTCTCTTGGAGGTCGCGGAGCTGACATTTACAGAAGCACTACGGCTGGCACGCGTATACACAGATGCCCGAGAACAATTGACCGCATATGAACACCCACGAGTCGTGGCGGGGACCTCGCAACTCGCGCGACCTGAGAGGGCTACCGCCGAGGATACGGAGGGGGACCCGACCACCACTACGGCCGAGTCTCTGGGAGCTCCTGAAGCGGACTCCGCTTCCGGCCTCACTGCTGCCGCCGCTGCCCAGCCACGGCCTGCCCGGTATGCAAAATGTTATTTTTGTGGAAATCGGCAGCATCCTCGCTCTGAATGCCCGGCCCGAGAGGCGACATGTCACCTGTGCTCCACCAAGGGCCATTTTGCAAAGGTCTGCAGAAAGGCCGCTCGGGGCACGCATCCCCGCGCGACCTTGAATGGGCTCATCGCGGAGCCAACGGATCGAGCGCCGGACGGGGCGCCTCGCTCGGCTTTGAAGAGCCGCTCTCCTCCTCGCGGGCCTCTGGCTACCCGCCCGACCTTGGTGAGATACATCGGGCCGCCGAAACAAATGGCGCGAACGCGACCGGTCACAGCGCGTCCGACCTTGACTGGCGTTTGAACGCCTACTTCAAACAAGCGACATGCTCCTGCTTTGGAAACTCCTCTCGAAGTGCGGCAAACGCAGCACATGACACGAGCCCCATCTGACGGCAGCTTTTGCGAATTACATGCACCCACTTTGGCATGTGAATCTGCAGACGGCAGAAATCTTTCTCACGTGACTCCAGCCCCATCTGACGGCAGCTTTTACATATTACATGCACCCGCTCTGGCATATGAATCTGCAGACGGCAGAAATCTTTCTCACGTGACGCGAGCGCCATCTGGCGGTGGCTCTTACGAATTACATGCACCCTCTTTGGCATATGACTCTGCAGACGGCAGAGACCTCTCTTACATGGCTCGAGCGCCATCTGGCGGCTGCTCTTACGACCAACCCACACCCACTCTGGCAAATGAAACTGCTGATGAGCCAACTGACTTCAATGCTCCTGCTGAGGCCCAACCTGCCGACGCTGCCCGAAGGATTGCAGCCGGCGTGGGATCCACCCGCGAGGCGCGATCTTCTCGCCCGGCCGGAACTATACCTGCCGGGTCTGCCGGCCTAGCGCAGGCCTTCATTCCGCTCACGGTCGCGGGCGTTTTTGCGCAAGCTTTGATTGACACGGGGTCCACGGATAGTTTTATCGATCAGCGACTCGTGCATCAACATGGGTGGCCGGTTCTCGGGACAACCCGCCGGATCTTCATGGCCTCTCAGGGACTTCGGTTGAGCACAAAAGGGGCGTGTCGATTGAAACTTGTGATAAAGGGACGCACGTTCCCGGACGTGTATCTCATGGTATTACCGGCCTTATGCGCTGACGTTCTGTTAGGACTTGATTTCCTTAAGCGGCATGGACGTTTGGAAATAGACTTCGGAGGGCCGGACACGCTCGCTGTGTGCACCCTCACTCAAATGGACATGGAGCCACTCTCACTGTTCCCCAACCTGACCACTGATTGTACCCCTGTAGCCGTCAAATCGCGGCGTTACTCTCGCGCGGACGCGCAATTCATTGCGGAAGAAACGGCCCTGCTCTTAAAGGACGGTATCATAGAACACAGTAGGTCACCGTGGCGGGCCCAAGTCTTAGTGGTGCGGAGTGAGGCCCACCGCCGGCATATGGTAATCGACTATTCGCAGACGATTAATCGTTTTACACAGCTGGATGCCTACCCCTTACCGGGGATGGACGCCCTGGTATGCCAGGTGGCCCTGTATTCCGTTTATAGCACTCTCGATCTGCGTAGTGCGTATCATCAAGTCCCCATCTCTAGGGCTGATCGCGTCTTTACAGCCTTTGAATCGGGTCAGCGGTTGTACCAGTTCACGAGACTTCCCTTTGGGGTAACGAACGGCGTCGCTTGTTTTCAGAGAGCTATGGATGACCTCGTTGCGAAGGAGAATTTGACCGATGTCTTTGTCTATCTGGACAATCTTACGGTTTGTGGGTATGACCAGGAGCATCACGACGCTAATCTGAAACGCTTCCTCGAGGTCGCGCGGAAATATCGCTTAACCATGAATGCGGCGAAGTGTCAATACTCTCTACGCACGGTAGACCTTTTGGGGTACACCGTGACCCATGGCTCCGTCTCTCCGGATAAGGAGCGTCTGCGCCCTTTGCTCGATATGGCTCCGCCTAGCGATCGGGCTTCGCTGAAACGCGCTCTAGGGCTGTTCGCCCACTACTCAAAGTGGGTGCAAAATTTCTCCGTGAAGCTCCGCCCCCTCGTGGCCTGCGACACTTTCCCCATGGGCCCGGCCGACCTGGCGGCCTTCGAGGGCCTTAAAGTCGACATTGCTGGCGCCGCTGTCACGACGATTGACGAGAGTGCCTCTTTCGTTTTGGAGAGTGATGCCTCGGACCATGCGATAGCGGCGACTCTCTCCCAAGGAGGCCACCCTGTGGCTTTCTTCTCGCGGACTCTCACCTCCGCCGAGCGGAGGCATTCGTCTGTCGAAAAGGAAGCGTACGCAATCGTCGAATCAATTCGGCGATGGCGGCCGTATCTGCTTGGGCGGAGTTTCCAAATCATCACGGACCAACAGAGTGTTGCGTTTATGTACGACACCTTACATGCTCAGCGCATTAAGAATGAGAAAATCACCCGTTGACGTATCGAACTCGCCGACTTCTGCTACACCATCAAATACCGCCCGGGGAAGGATAACCTGGTCGCTGACGCCTTATCGAGGCCGGCCACTTGCACGCGGGTTGTAACTTTGGAGGGGCTGCGCACTTTGCACAGCACTATGTGTCATCCCGGGGTAACGCGCTTCGCACATTTTGTGCGCGCGGGCAATCTGCCGTACTCGATGGAGGACATCCGCCGCATCTGCCGTGATTGCGCGATCTGTGCGGAACTCAAACCGCGTTTTTATAACCCCCCTCTGGGGACACTCGTTAGGGCTACTAGACCGTGGGAGCGCTTGGCGATGGACTTCAAAGGGCCGCTGCCAATGTCGAGCAACTCTCGCTATCTGCTCACTATCGTCGATGAGTATTCCCGATTCCCCTTTGCTTACACGTGCGGGGATATGTCGGCTGCCACGGTTATTTGGTGCCTGCAGAATTTGTTTTCTATGTTCGGGTATCCGGCCTACGTGCATACCGACCGGGGTGCGGTGTTCCTGTCCCAGGAGGTGAGGGGCTACTTGCTCCAGCATAATGTCGCTTCGAGCTACACCACCCCGTACCGGCCCCAAGCGAATGGACAGATCGAACGCTTTAATGGGATTATATGGCGGGCCGTCATGCTAAGCCTTCGGACCCTCGGCCGAGGCCTCGATAAATGGGCGTGGTCACTACCTGCCGCTCTAAACTCGATCCGGGCTCTCCTATGTACTGCCACCAACCAGACTCCTCACGAACGACTGTTCCACAACCCTAGAAGCTCCGGCAGTATCCAATCTTTACCCAGCTGGCTCGCTGAACCGGGGCCTGCCTACCTCAAACGAGCGGTTCGCGCTAGCAAGTACGACGCCCTTGTTGACAAGGTGCAGGTCCTCCAGGCTAATCCCGAGCATGCTCGCGTGTTAACGGCGGATGGCCGCGAGTCTACTGTCTCCGTACGCCATCTCGCCCCATGTGGGGACGACGACAGGGATATCGACGAACCCGTCTACGAGTCTATGGACTCTATCGAAGCTTCCCCTATGGAACTACCACTGTTACTCCCGTCGTCCCCCGCTCCCGTGCCCGAAGGCGCAGGGGCGCCCCCTCCGACTCCAACCTCCGGCGGCTATTCCGACGTGGGGGACTCCGGGCTAGGGGACGCCGTGCCCGGTAGATTCCGAACACGAACTGGCAGGGAGGTTCGCCGCCCCGACCACTACGGGTGGAACGACTGACGTGGATTGACGTGACCCATTCGTTTCTTGCTGATGCTTGCTTGCAACCTGCCGAGCGGCAGTATAGTTCTAACGGCGGGGAGAATGTAGTGAAATTATACCAAGGTGAACCCAGGGGTGCTCGCTACGGAAGGGGCGTCTATAAGACCCGGGACAACCGGGGCGCGTGGACACTCCAGCGGAACTCACTGTGCCATAGTCCAATAGTTTGAATGGTATGTACGCCCCAAATGCTGCGCTGACGATGCGCTGCGCTAACCATTGTTATATTGAATCAACCATTGCTGCTCATGAAATGCTCTGATTTAATGCCTGTTGCATGCATGTATTCTTACAGGAGGTACTGCAGATCTAAATGATATTAAACCTACCCAGAGGTCAAGTCGTGTCTGAGCTTGATTTTCACGACAACCGGGTTAGCGGTTAGAGCGACTTTTAGCCGAATCGGGCCCTCGGTGCGTGCCGGGCTTCGCGTGCCGCGAGAACCAGCGGGGATCCGAGCCACGGCGGGTTCGAAAGGACCGCCGTACGCGATCCACGCTGGGCCTCGCTTGGAACGGCCGCGTCCGTGCTCAACTAGGCGGAGCGGGCAGCTCGATAGGAAGGGTCGTCATGGCGACCACTTTTTGTTGAGACGTGCCGGCAGGTCGAGATCGGGACATTGGATGGCTCCACGCTGAGGTGGTGCGTGGGATCTCGGCATGGGTAAGCCCCCGTCCCTGCCCCGAATGCGGGACGTATCCAGCCGCTGGCACAAAACAACCCGCATTCATTGCTCGGCTGTACGAAGCCGAGCTTGAGAAGGGAATTGGCGCACCGAGAGGATCTAATAAGTAGACGAGTGATGAGGTTAGTGTTTTGGACCCAAAATTAGAAAAAGGCAAAATTTGATGATTGGTACGGTGATTGGCAGATGATTGGCAAAATTTTTGATTGGCTGAAATTTGGTGTGCCAAATTGATAGTAGGACCTCCCCGATGTGGTGGGATGGCAACTCTGTCATCCCTCACAGAGGGGGGCAAAGGAGCACTAGTTTATGGGGTTGATGGCAGTGAAAACTAGCCCGGGTGGGTTAGGATATCGTGTGTAGGGACCTAGAAGATGACATTAGGTAACGTTAAGATTAGTTAGTGATAATGACACCTGTAGTGGGGATGCAGGTAGTGTAGAGTGAATGATAATGACGTGGGAGCGCAATAGTTTAAAGGGACGACTGGGAAGCACAAGTTTCAGAGGGGAGTAGTTAGATGAGATGGTGCCGTGTGTTTGAGGATTGAACAGGTGTGATTGCACAGGTGTGCAACTGAACAGGTGTATGGAGCAGTGTATGAGGGAGTAGTGGTGATTGCGTGTTGTGCTGACCAAATGGTTCAGGAAGAGGAGGAGGGTGCAGGGGGCACCAGGTGTGAGTGCACAGGTGTGCACCAACAGGTAAATGGAATAAATGGTTGTGTGGAAGACATGGAGTGTAGAGTATATGGGGTATTGGAATGGATGGTAGTGGAGTGAGTATGGTGGAAACTATGGAGTGGAGTGGATGGTGCAGAGGTGTGAATGGGGGAAGAGTGGACCCCCATCACGAATACCCGGGGCGGGTAGTGTAAGTGTTAGGTAGAGGGTATAGGGAAATTGTGGTTGGATATTGGCATCTGTGGTGCGGGTGGAAGAATGATGATTGGATGGGTGCATTAGTGTTGTGGAAATGGCTGGGCGTGTAGCCTGTTAGTGTGTGTAGTTGGTTTGGGCACTCCACCACTGTGAGGATGTCGGCCAGGTGAGGCCGCAGGTGGGCTCTGGGAGCCGGTAGTTGTGGATGGGGCCCGAGGATCCGGAGGACGGACCCGGGTAGCCCAGTGTGTTTTGTGATGAGGAGAAAGCGGGCACAATATATATATATTGTTTCGGGTCGCGGACAAGATGTTACTTTGGGCCGAGCGGATGGTCAACCGCGACCGTTACAGGATCCCCGATTAGCCCGACTCCCCCAACGTTGACCAATCGCGCCACAAGTATTCAATCGGGAAACCTCTAAAGTGACCGAATGTAAAGAGGAAGAGAGAAGAAGACAGAGAACGGAGGAATAACAGGATTTATTATACACACAAGCAAAAAGAAAGCAGTCACGTTTATTTACAACACATAAGACGCAGGTGACACAGTGCAAATACTAGCTTACCTACAGTCTTAATTAACCCAGGACAGAACAAACAAAAGACAGACTCACGCGGGGAATGATGACAGGAATCGCAGGAGGTGGATGGCTGGAGGTGAACGCTTGGTGGAGCCAACGCGGAGCTTGGTGGAGCTTTGGTGGAGGTGAACGCTTGGTGGAGCCAACGCAGAGCTTGGTGGAGCCTTGGTGGAGGTGAACACTTGGTGGAGCCAACGCGGAGCTTGGTGGAGCGTTGGTGGAGGTGAACGCTTGGTGGAGCCAACGCAGAGCTTGGTGGAGCCTTGGTGGAGGTGAACGCTTGGTGGAGCTAACATGGAGCTTGGTGGAGCCTTGGTGGAGGTGAACGCTTGGTGGAGCCAACACAGCTGGTGGGGCGTTGGTGTGACGGGTTCTCTCTCCTTCCCTCACAAGCTTCAGGACTCTTTCTCTCTCTTTCTTAGTCCCACCCAGTCCAACAACTTCCTCTCTTGCTTAGTCCAACTCAAGGCCTTCCTGTCTTCTGATCTCCTCCCTCCTCGACTCTGTAAAAGCTCATCTCCTTTCGGAAACGCCCCGCCGTGGGTTATATAGGCCCCGCCCTTCAACCTTCGCGAACCTACTCGACGGTTCTCCCCACGCCCTCCCAAAGCTAAACCCCTCGTTCTGGGTTGGTCGGCAAGGGCTGGCTCACTCCTCCCCTCTATGACGAGGTGGAGACACGCCTTTCTTCTCCGAGCCGACCGCGTGCTCAATGGAGGCAAATGGAGTTGGTAATAAATACAGTTGGCAATAAAGGCTTTGGGAGAATTTGAAAAAGGGGATCTATCTATTTGAATTCGGTGCAATGGAGTATTAATTAATGGAAGACAAAGCCTTAACCTAATACACAGAATAAGGAAATAACTACCAACAATGAGGAAATCTATGATTGGCTAACGTGATTGTATATGACCTAACTAAGGGACGCCCTTTGACCTTTATACACAACAACTGGAGGAAGGAGGGTGATATTTTTTACAACAATAAAAAACACAATTCGAATTTCCACAACACTGCACCCTCCTCCTCTTAGGCACGTCCCGGGCCTATTACTTTTACTTTTAGTGTGGCACGTAGGTGTAGTTCCCTCTACATTTAACCTGACCCTAAGTGTGACAGTTTTAAAACACAAATAAATATGTCCCGCTGCTCCATTGCACCCTACCTAACAGACTCACGCCCACAGCTAACCGAATTGCGGAATGGTTTTCAAACTAAAACATGAACGATGGGGGAGCATTATTTACAGTTGATGCTATTTTATTTACAAAACGCAACCCAGGACCTGTGATTGTTCTTTTGGGGGGGAGACAGTCTGCCCTGCATCGATGCACCAGAAAGCACCAAAATGCACCAAAACACCATCAAGCACCAATCGGTGCACAGTCACCACAGTTCTTAATAAAAATAACCAAACAAACCCTTGGTGCTGGTCTTCCTCTTCGGCTCCCTCTGCTGGCCATTGGTATTCTTCCTGATGTTGTCAACTTCTTTGCTGGCGGCCTATTTGGTGGAAATAAATTTGCAAGCACAAAACGTGTCCATTTTTTTAATGTATGGCCCTCAGGGCCGACTAGGGGGTTCACCTGTGTGGCATCGGTGCCCTGTGGCCAAGGTCCGCCAGCAAGATCTCGGGCCTTCATGGCCGGTTCCAGCAGAGGGGCCATGCCCCCAACCCATGGGGTCCATAAGTGGTGCTCAGCCACAGACATGTGGTCCATAAGGTGGTGCATCGATGCAGACAGCTGGTTCCGGGAGTTTCGGGTGCACAATGGCGGACTCCCGCACGCTCCCCTCGGCGCCCAGTGGCGCACAGTCCTCATGTGGGAGACAAGGGGGGGGGGGGAAGACAGGTGAGCGAGGGGTAAGGTCACAAGGGTACACATCAAACAAGGCAATGCAAGGCGAGGTGCGTTTGGAGACGGAGCGGAGAAAAGCTCATACCTACCATACGTCACCCCCCCTGTCACCTACTCTACCCTTGCCCTTACCCCATATTTACAACAATCTACACATTACACTCCACCTTACAAATCCGGCGCTATCGTCACGTCTTCCCCATATTTCCCGGACACCAAATTCGTCTTCACTCCCACTACTTCAAAATTTGCCATCACCAATTCATCATCAATCCTCATAAGGAGGGAGAGATGGAACATCAGCACAATGTCACACCCACGTCATGATGCGTCTCACATTCCAAACATTTGCATCAAAATAACAAAAACCAACAAACCATGGCATGGTGTGGAGTACCATCGTTACCTCAGGTGAGTGGATGCAGATGGTGCGAGGAGATCTCCATCCTAACTACCTTCTAAATGACTTTAATACACTTTACACTACCCGGGGTCTTTCCCTGCCAAACCATTGGCCTTCTTACACTCTATGCGGTTTTAAGAACCAAATTCCCATTGACCAAACTGTGGTGCTTCCTCAATTTGGGGTCTCACTCCCCCGATTCAACTCCCTGTACCCTTGCACAATTTCAGGACTGGGGCGTGTGGCTCTCCCAACAGGTCTACCCACCTGCACACCTCCACCACTGCAGTTGCCTCCGAGCTTACCTGCTCCTTGACCTAACCTATGTAACTGGGGAAGGCCCTCCTTGGTGCTTACCCCACTCGGTGCCCTCTCTGGCACTGGGCTACCCAGATCCATCCTCCGGATCCTCGGGCCCCATCCACAACAACTCTACCGGCTCCCAGACCCCACCTGCGGCCTCACCTGGCCGACATCCTAACTGTGGCGGAGTGCTCAACCAACTACACACACTAACAGGCCACACGCCCAGTCATTTCCACGACACTAATGCACCCATTCAACCATCATTCTTCCACCACGCACCACAGATGCCAATATCCAACCACAATTTACCTGTACCCTCTACCTAACACTTAGACTACCCTCCCCGGGTATTCGTGATGGGGATCCATCCTCCCCACACACACCTTCGCACCATTAACTCCACTCCACTGTTTCCAACACACTCACTCCACGACCATCCATACTCCATGTATTCCACACAACCATTCTCCATACACCTGCAGTTGCACACCTGTGCAATCTCACCTGGTGCCACCTGCACCCTCCTTCCTCCCAGGCTTCCTCAATCATTCAATACAATGCACCACCAATTATTCCTCATACGCTGCTCCATACACTTCCACGCTCAATACAACTCACTATCACCTCACACTTCCCACAATACACTTCTCAATACACTTTTACACACACACACGGCATCATCTCATCTACCTACTCCCCTCTGAAACTTGCGCTTCCCAGTCGCCCCTTTAAACTATTGCGCTCCCTCATCATTATCATCCAACTACCCTCTCTATGTCCCCGACTACCTGTCCAAAGTCGCTACCTAACCTTACCGTTACCTATGGTCAATCTCTAGGTCCCTACACATTATATCCTAACCCTCCCGGGCTAGTTTTCACTGCCAACCCCATAAAACTAGTGCTCCTTTGCCCCCGCTGTGAGGGATGGCAGAGTTGCCATCCCACCACATCGGGCATCTCTCACTACCACTATCAATTTTGTCATCAAATTTCAATCACAAATTCCCTATCCCAATTTCGGGTCCAAAACACTATCACCATCATCACAGTCCGCTTTATCTGAACCTCGGTGCGTCGTCACATCCCCAAAGCCCGGCTTCGCACAGCCGAACAATGAACGCGGGTGGTTTGGTCGCCTGCAGGTTGAATCCGTCCGGCTTTCGGTTCAAGGGAGGTGGTTTGGTTGGGCCGAGATTCCATGCACCATCTCGGTGCGGCACCTTGCCGTCCCGGGCCCGATGACCGAGGCTCGCCCGGTCGGAACCCCGTCCCCACCAGGGGGCACCATTCCGCTTTCTCTTACCCGCCCCTGAGCCGAACCGGTCGCCTCGCCCGACAAGGCCCGGACTCGGTCGTGCAGGGCGGGGCCAGGCCCGAATCGTGCGTGATGCTCCGAAGCGGGGCGACGCAGCATCGATCCGCGCGAAGCTTCGCATCCAACAATGCGCACCGCGCCCCGCGCCCCGATTGCTCGCCTCGGCTATCCGTCGCCCTAACTGTTAACCCGGTTAACGTCGATGCTTCACTTGCATGCTCACACCACGCGACCCTTTTCACACTCACAAAACCCAGCGTCTCGGTGCCTCCAGTGCATCCCAAACACTCCGTCCATTCCACCACCGCACTCCCTGTTACACACCACACCTCTCGCGCACACTCGCCGTTCGCACACTTCGTTCCACACCTCTCCTCTGTTACGTCCTCCGTAACACTCACCATGGGCGTGCACTCTTGCATCCACCCACTAACGCACTCCGATGTGCCCTGCCGCACACGCGCGACCATTCCAGGTGTGCATTTTCGCACCCGCTCCACCACCACCTCACTCCCCGAGTCACTCTCACACTCGCACGTACACTCCGTATCGCTCTCACTCCCTTTGTCACACTCCGTACACCCCGACGTGCATTCTCGCTCGCAATCGGTATCACTCCCACACTTTATAACACGCTCACTCTTTGACGCACACTTTTTTCTCACACGCGTGCCATTTCCACTCACACGGGACCCCTCACCAACGCCCGGGTGCCATATCGGTCCCAATCGCGCGACAATTCTCTTCGCGCCAAACACTCTGCCGAAAAACCTCTTAGCACCATATACAGCCCGTCTCACCTTTCGGATCCCTCTTCTCCACGCGCACCTGCAAATCTTGATAAGGATTAATGAGCACAGCATCGTGATGTGAGCACGGACTTTGTACAGAATCCATTTCTCCCTCCAACTGTTGCTCTTCTACGTCTGTCGTTTCTACAATTTCAACTATACCCACCACTTTTTCTTTGACGACCGCTGGCTTTATTAAAATTCCCTCTACCTCAGCGGTCGCCGGCTGCCCCATACCCCGGGTCGCGATCTCTATACCCGTCATTTTACCCGCGCTTTTCTCCGCTTCGCTCAACCAGCGCTTCTCGAACCGCGTTACCTCGTCGTGCACCCTGGGGACCCTCTCGCCCAACCTGCGGTCTCTGTCCCTCTCCGCTTCCCTTACTTCATATGCGACTCTGTCCCTCGCCAACCCCTCATTAATTTATTTGGCTCGGTTTCCCAATTGCTTACCCATTTTTTTCAATGACTCCCCCCGTTCGTCTACTTTTGCCATTAATTGGTCCATAAAAAATCGCATGTACCCTGGCATCTCGGGCTCGGCTGCTGCGACCACGGGCACGGCTAAATTTGGTGCCGCTACAACCACATGCACGAGGGCGCCATTTTGCACACCTGATACCTCCTCAACCACCTCCTCATTATCTCCTCCTCCATTTCTTCCCTCTGGTCCTGGATTACCCCTAACCCCTCTTCTAGTTCCCCCACCAGCATCCTGTCGCCTTGATCATCCATGGCGCGACTCAATTTGGGATTTTATAAAACAAAATTTCGGGCCACTCGTAATTGGAGCGCGCTAAGCGCTTCAGGTCCGAATCCCACTCCTGACACCAATTGTTGCGGAACCCAACGTCGGCCTATGGTTCCCCTTTGAGGGGGGATTAGACCCCTTGTTTATTGCTGACCGACGTGGTCCCTGATGCCGTACCGCGACCTCCGGAAAGGCCGGTGCACAGCCCCGTTCGTACCGCGGACAGATGTTAATTGATTGCCGAGCGGTGTTTAGCAACCGCGGCATGAACTATTACCAAGACTAACCCAATTCATAAACGTTGGCCAAATCGTGCCTCAGGTGCCCAATGGAGAAATCACAAAATCGACACTGATGTGAAGAAGAGGAAGACAAAGGCAAAAAGGTTTGAAAATGCTATTATATTTATTCCTACTATTTACAGGACCAAAATAACCAAGGAAGAAGGAAAGATAATAAAATAAAGACAGAAGGAGTCAAGGAGACACAGTGCAACGCTAGCTTACCTACAGTCTTAATTATACCCAGGACGAGACACACAAAATGGACGACAATCAAACTCGCACGAATGGGGAAATGAAGGCAGGAACGATTCGGTGGAAGGAGAGGAAGGTCCAACTGGAACCGGAGCTGGAGCTTGATCCCGCACGGGACGTCGGGCTGGACCTCGACGGCCACCGATGCCCCCGCAATCCGGCTCCCGCGTTGCAGCAGGTCGAAACTGCGTGGTCTCAAAGCTGGTGGTGGTGGACTCCAACTGATGGTGGTGGACTCAAACTGAGGGTGGTGGCCTCTCTCTCGCACCTCTTGCGCGGCACGTATATCGTCTTTTGCGTGGCACGTATATCGTCTCTTCTCTTGCGCGTCTCTGATATCGTCTCTTGCGCGGCATGTATATCGTCTCTTGCGCGGCACGTATATCGTCTTTTGCACGGCAAGAGTATCTCGTCTCCTCTCTTGCGCGTCTCTCTGCAGAACTCAGAACTCATCTGCCATGGGGAGCCTCCCGCTGCGGGTTATATAGGCCCCGCCCTTCAACCTTCGTGAACCGACTCGACGGTTCTCCCCACGCCCTCCCAAAGCCAAACCCCTCGTTCTGGGTTGGTCGGCAAGGGCTGGCTCACTGCTCCCCTCTATGACGAGGTGGAGACATGCCTTTCTTCTCCGAGCCGACCGCGTGCTCAATGGAGGCAAATGCAGTTGGTAATAAATGCAGTTGGCAATAAAGGCTTTGGGAGAATTTGAAAAAGGGGATCTATCTATTTGAATTCGGTGCAATGGAGTATTAATTAATGGAAGACAAAGCCTTAACCTAATACACAGAATAAGGAAATAACTACCAACAAGGAGGAAATCTGATTGGCTAACGTGATTGTATATGACCTAACTAAGGGACACCCTTTGACCTTTATACACAACAACTGGAGGAAGGAGGGTGATATTTTTTACAACAATAAAAAACACAATTCTCATTTCCACAACAATATATATATATATATATTAGGGTGGGCTTCAAAAAATCAAAATGCAGATTTTCTCCGGGACATGGTCTATTTTCGTTCCTTTTGGTGTCAAAGGAAACCACACCAAATGTGAATGGAATCCAATAATATTTAGGGGTGCCACATCAGTGATGAATTTTCCCCCATGCAAAAATAGGAATTCCCATTTTTTGGGCTGTATATACACAAAATAAATACATAATTGTATATATACATTAAATATAATATTAAAAATAAATATATAGTAAATATACATTAAATAATAAAAATACATAAATACACATTATACATTATATATATACAATATATTATACATACAGTTTTGAGACTTCCTATGATCACTATCTGGGCAATTTTCATGCATGTTTTGTACAGGTTCCCGGGGTCAGGGGTACGCTTTTTTAGTGTGTAATATGTAGGCCTAACTTATTGACTGTGGCTCTTTTGTAGAGAGTGACCCTGTGGAGTAAGAATTAACAGGATTTTACCCACATTCTTGCTTATTTTGCAGATATGGCATGTGCTAGTACCAGTGTTTCATTGAAAACTCGGGCTCAGGATAATGTGTATCTCATTGGGTCCACTTCTGGAGATGCCATCAAAGGTGCCAAGCTCCCGACTGTGCATCAATCTCTTGTCCTGTTTTTCCATCACCTGAAGATGGAGAATCGCACTGCCCGGGAGAGTGCAACCCTCACCA
Organism: Myxine glutinosa; assembly: GCF_964187855.1. Lineage (NCBI taxonomy): Eukaryota > Metazoa > Chordata > Myxini > Myxiniformes > Myxinidae > Myxine > Myxine glutinosa. Next base: position 51,893,787 of record NC_136261.1, read on the forward strand.
TTGAAGAGGTTGTGAAGTTCTGGGAAAAAGCTCACCTACCTACAACGACGAAGCAGCACTGCATCCATCGTTTGGAGAGGCTATATGAAGAATGGAGGAGCCTCCAAAAAGGTGCAAAGCGGGGTGGTGCGACCCAAGAGAAAAAGGAAGCATCCTTCAAGGCCTCCTTGGAGAAGACGTTTGATCTTAGGCATGCAGATTCGGAGGCCATAATCACCAACACCGAGGACAGGAAGTTTCTTCACGATCAATTCTCAGAGAGGAAGGCTTCAATGGGATCTGTAGACACTGTGTTGGAAGCAAAAACGAAGCGAAAGAAAGAAAGGGAAGAAAAGGAGAAGACTAAGGCAGAGAAGGAAAATAAGAGACAGGAAATGGTCATGAAGGGTGCTACTGCTATGGAAGTCACAGACTCAGACTCTGACTCTGAGACCACGGCACAGGCTGGTTCTTCATCATCTGATGGTGGGATATCTCGTCCCAAGAAAAGAAGGCCTATCAACATTGTCACTCCTGAAGTCGCAGCATCTTTGGATCATACGAAAACAAGTGACCGAATGGCTGTCCACAACTTGGCATCCATTTGTAGAGCAGTAGGATGGGATCCTGCAGAGCTGGCACTAAACCGATGGACAGTGCGGCGGAATCGCATGATGCATCGATGCAAAACCATGGACGAAATAAAAGAAGCATTTCATCATAATGTGCAAGGTCCTTTAGTGGTCCATTGGGATGGAAAGCTTCTTCCCGATGTCACTGGAGATTTTGTGCATGTGAAGGTGGATCGTCTTCCAATCCTTGTGTCCAACCAGTACCATGGAATGGAGCAGCTGTTGAATGTTCCCAAGTTACCTGACGGGGGAGGAGAAGCTATGGCAACCGCTGTAGTGGACACACTGAAGAGCTGGAACCTTGTGGGCAAGGTGAAGGCTTTGTCTTTTGACACAACGGCCAGCAATTCAGGTGTTCGTGGAGGGGCTGCTGTCCTCATTGAAAAGAAGCTACAGACTGAACTAATTCATTTGGCTTGCCGCCATCATGCGCACGAAATCATTCTGGGAGATGTTTTCACCACTCTTTTCGGTCCTTCATCAGGCCCTGACATCCAGCTTTTTAAGCGCTTTCAGGCGGAGTGGCCGTCCATTGCCCATCACCAACCAAAAAATGGATTCACAGATCCTGATACGGCAGCTGAGTTTGCACAGAACAATGACATGATGGATGAAGCTCTGGAATTTGCTCTTGTGTGTTTGAAAGATCAGCAGCCACGAGATGATTATCGTGAACTCCTAGAACTGACTGTCATCTACATGGGAGGAATCCCACCTCGTGGAATCCGGATCATGGCTCCAGGAGCAATACACAGAGCCAGATGGATGGCAAAAGCACTATATTCACTACAGGTGTTCATGTTTCGGTCAGAGTTCCACTTGACACTTCGAGAGGCGAGAGAACTCCGAGCCTTCAACATTTTTGTCTGCCTTGTGTATGTACAGGCTTGGTTTCGGGCTCCACAAGCTATTGAGGCTCCCCTGAATGACATTAACCTCTTCAAGAAGTTGGAAAAGTTTGAACAAATCAATCAGAAGATGGCTCAGGCAGCCTTGAAGGCACTTGGCCGCCACACGTGGTACATGAGCCCAGTACTAGTGGCATTTGCATTCTTTGACACCAGAATTGACAAAGAAAGCAAGATCAATATGATTGAAGCATTGAAAAATGACGGTGAAAACCCCTCTCCAAAGAGACCAGCTATCAAACGAGGAACCGCCCTGTCAATCGCTGGCCTCATAACAAAACACACCAAGCATTTCTTCAGCATCCTAGGGACCCCAACTGATTGGATGGATAAGGATCCTTGTTCATGGGAGCAAGAAACCAGCTTTCAGGAAGCAAAGAAAGCCGCCAGTGGCTAAGTCGTGGTGAACGACAGGGCAGAAAGGGGTGTCGCATTGATACAAGACTACAATAAGCTCCTTACAAAGGATGAAGAGCAAAAGCAAGCTCTGCTCCAAGTTGTTGCTGCTCACAGGAAGATGTACCCCGATGCCAAGAAGGCAACAGTGGTGAAACAGGCCCAGAAATAGGAGTTACATTTCTCATTATATTTGGGTTTTTTAAATATTATGTGATATGGTGTCTCTTCATTTTATGAACTGAACATTTGGATTGTTATCATTGAATTTGAGTTTTCATAGCAATAAAGTGCTATTTGTGCAGCTATTGTAACTTGTGTTTGCTAGAATACAAAGAAAGTGAGTGGAGGGTGGATTTTCATGAAACAAACTTCTGGTTTTGCTTTCGATCCATATATAGAAAAGTTTTGTAGACACCTTTATTTTGAAGGCTGATGTGGCACCCCTAAATAAAATCAGATTGCTTTCATATTTGGTGTCTTTTCATTTTCGAACAAAAGGAACAACATAAAGCCATGTCCCAGTAAATATTTAAAAAAAATTATTTTGAGCACCACCCTAATATATATATATATATATATATATATATATATATATATATATATATATATATATATATATATATATATATATATATATTGTTACGGATCCGGGGGACGGCACTCCCGTTAGCAAGGGGGGGGGGGGTTTAATCCCCTTGTCTTGTTAATCTGGCCGTCCGACCGATCCTGGTACCTGTAACGCTCTTCTGCGGGATGGGATTGATCAGGGTTATTGGTCCAGGGGTTATCCCGAATACCTTTATCAATCCCTCCGCAGAACAGGGAGACAAGTACCGCTCGAACCACGGACAAAATGGTATTTGCCGAGCGGTTTAGCAATCCGCGGTTCGAGCCGTTATCAAAGGACTAAACCCGATTAAAAGCGGTTCTGCCAAATTCTGCCACAGGTATTCAATTGGGAAAAGACAAAGACGATCGGACAAGAATGAAACCAAAAGAATAAGGAGGAACAGGTATTTATTAACTAACTATACAAAACTAAAGGAAGAGAGGAACGAAAGTAATATACAGAAAAAGAAGACACAGCGCAAATCCTTAAACACTCTTACTTATCCCAGGACAATACAAGCAGCACAAACTCACCTACACGAATGGGAATTGAAGACAGGAATGGCGGGAATGATGAGAAGGGTAGACGGTCCCCAGAACTGGTGGGCAGGGAGGTTCGGGAATCGCGGCATGCCGTTGGTGTCCCGCGTGCACGCACTCGCTCTTTGTTCAGCAACGAACACCCAGTCGTCAGCCTCCTTGCGCGTCTTTCCAGTGCTCCTTTCTCATGGGCCTCCTCACGTGGCTTTTAGTGCTCCTCCCTCATCTGCCTCTGAAGCTCATCTCTGTAAGCAGTCCCTCGCCGTTGCTTTTATGGGCCTTGGCCGTATTAAGCCGCCGGCCCCAATGACACGCCTGCCGGTTCGCTCACCTCGGCGCTGATTGGCTGGCAAGGGCTCTCTGGCTCCACCTTTGGTGACAAGGTGGTGCCACGCCCGTGATCCGGCGGCTCCTCCCCCCTTCTTCTTCGTTCTTGGCCACGTGCGTAATGGAGTCTTGGGGAAGGTGATGCCAATGAAAACAGCCCAATGCAACGGCGGCAAACGCCGCCTTACTGGCCTTACTGGCACTTGCACTTCGAGGAGATGATTGGGGAAATTGAAGGGGGCCTATCTTATTTGATTGATGCAACGTAGGGTCAACTATTGGAAACACAGCCTTACCTGGAACACATAATAATGAAATAACTACAGAGAGGTCCTATGGTTCGCTACGTGTTGCTCGTGGACTAACTAAGGTGCAATCTTTAATTAACAGCCAATTAATGGGACATGTACACAGGGGTCATTTCTAAGGGAATTTACAACTAAATTTACAAAGTGAAGGTTCTAAAAACCATAACACAGCACCCTCATTCCTCCAGGCACGTCTCGGGCCAACTAAACTTTAACTTAATGTGACACTCAGATATAGTTACCCTCTACTATTACCCTGACCCTGAGTGCGACAATTTTAAAACACAAGTATGTCCCTCTGCTACGTTGCATCCTGCCTAACAAATTCACACCCACGGGATAACCGAATTACGGAATTAATTCGCAAACTAAACACTGACGGTGGGGAGCATGTTATTTACAAGTGACACTATTTTGACTATTTACAAAACTGCAAACCCAGGACCTGTCATCTTTGGGACACAAAAAGAATCCTGCGGGAGGGAGGAAAAAGCATGCACTGCACCGATACACCACCCTCACATGCCCGGGGATACCGAATTGATATTGCCATGCATCCCCGAGCATGCAAGCACCAAAGCACCAATAAGCACCAATCAAAGCAAGTACCATCCAGTGCTACATTGCACATACAATAAAATCAAACTGATGGTCTTGGTCTTGCTGCTCCCTCTGCTGGCTGATGTTTTTGATGTCGTTCTTCTTGATGTTGACCTTCTTGTGGCTTGCTGCCTATTTGTAAATAATAAAAAAGGCACAAAATGCGTCCACTTTTTTATTTAGAGCCCACAGGGGCCAACTATGGGCGGTCCACCTGTAAGGCAAAAGGGGCCACCTCGCAGTGGTCTGCAAGCCAACTCTTCCCGGGCCATCATGGCCGGTCCCAGCAGAGGGGCCAGGCCCCAACACATGGGGTCCATCAGTGGTGCTCAGCCACAATGCCATGGTCCATATGGGTGTGGTGCTTAGCCACAAACGTGGGGTTCATAAGGTGGTGCATCGATCCAGGCAGCCGGCAGTGGCGGCTCGGGCACACAAATGCGGCTCCCGCACGCTCTCCCTCAGTGCCTAGAGAGCACGGTCCATGGGTGGGGAAGGAAGACAATGCAAAGTCAGCGAGGTGCAAGGGCGCAAGGGTACACATCAATAAAGGTAATGCAGAGTGAGGTGCGCATGGAAGCGAGCGGAGAAAGCCCGTCCCTAGTGTGTCGGGAAGGGAATCAGATCTCCACCATGAAGAAAGGAGTAACAAGAGTTTTTATTGATCCATCAGGTAGGCAGCTGCGGGAAGGGCCAACATATACTGCACAAACGGGCAGCATGCCTCGTCAACCCTCCTAAAGACCTTGGCGTACAGAGGCCCGTTTATAAAGGAATACTTAATCGGAAAATCTCCGCTGAGAGGGTGCTCGAACAAAGGATTTTGGGCTAATATTCCTCCCACCGAGATCCGTTCCTGTTGCCTCAGGGGAGTGAAGCAAGAGTTGTTATCTCGTGGACCAGATGTCTCTTCAGAACTCAAGGATGACCGGAGGCTGTATTTCACACGTAGGAGTTTACATTCCCAGTCACAGTTGGACTGTAAAGGAGAAAGCGGGCATTCAGCACGTAGGAGAAAGCGGGCATTCTCTTTGGAATATAAATGGTGAAGCAAGCATCTCTTATTAACTACAAAATAACGATTATACTTAGCTATAACAAAAGGTTTATACAACAATAAATCCTGTGACCAACATAACCCCCCTCTTGTCTCGTCGAGGTAACGTATCTCAAGAGACAACATGCCACATCGGGCTTTATTGAAAGAGGATTGTGTAATGTGGGTGTCTCCCAAGGGCATGCCATGCACCCATAGCGCCCCGCCCATGCACTTGAGGGACGTGTCATGTTGTGCGTGTTTGGAACATGAGGGTCCAGAACATGAAAGTCCATTAACGTTTCAGATCCACAACGAAGGCGTCTGGTCCGGATGAGGATGTGCTCCACAGAGGGCCTGCAACCTCCCCTGCGGAACTGGCTCCCCCCACCTTTCACAAACGTGGTCCTTGCAGATCTTCGAAGTTAATCGACGTCCATGGTCATGAGACCTCGTACATGCTGCTGTTCTGAGGAATACATAATATTGTCAGTATCTTGTGTCACGTGTTCCTGGTCAGGGTACAGAGCGTTAAAATCTGAAATGTTCGAAGTGAAGAGAGAGACTTCCTTTATGTCAAAGTCTTCCATGGACGCATAATCAGCTTGTGGATCCAGAGTATCCATGTCGGGTCCCTTGACTGCCAGACCCGGCATCGCAATCAGATCCACAGTTGGATCGGTTTGAGGTGTGCAGCTGAGAGCTTGTAATACATAAGAAGCATTAGCCAGTTCCCGCAAGGGGTTTACAACACAATCATCACAATTAACAAATAAATCAACACAGTCTTCTGAAGCACCGGTCACATCAGCCTCGTCGGTGGGCTCGTTCGGGTCGATGGCCTCTGTGGTCAAGACCATGGTCGTCGTCGGCGGTTTCTTCGTTTTCCATCCTGTAAAATACTTTCTCATGCAGAGGAGGACTAAAGATTTCATTAGTGCCCCCCAGATCACCACCTCGATTATCACTGCCAGTGCGGTCAATAGCCACTTCACTATGAAGCCTGTCCATCCCCGGAACCAGTCAGTGAGCCAGCTAAATTTGTAAGAGTTCTCACGCGCAATCTGATCGATCGTTAAAGCGTGGCTAGTTTTCCTTAATCTCACTATTGCGTCTGACACCCCTTCGGATGGATCAGGTATGTATGTGCAACATTTTCCCTCTACTATCCCGCATACCCCTCCTTTCTCTGCCAGGAGCATGTCCAAAGCCACCCGATTCTGCATCACCATTGTGCGCATATGAACTACTGTGTCCAATACATCATGGGCCGTAGCGGTGTCGTTTGCCACCTTTTCTAGGGCCAAAGCCAACTTATCTATCCGGAAAATATTCATGGCTGTGCCCGCTCCTGGGAATAAGAAACCTAACACCTTTTCCCATACGCTTCCGTGTAGTTTAGTGGTTCCATCTTCATTCCATACTGACCTCCTATGTCGCCTGTCCAGGGACTTTGGATCTAGCTCGTCCAGTATCTCAACGTTGGGAAGGACCGAGCCAAGATAACATGTGCCACCCCAATTATTTGGTAAATAGGGGTAAGCCTTATTGCCGCATATAAACATTGTCCCATGGGGTGGGACCAGGTGGGTGGATAAGCACTGGAGTCCCTTTGTCACCCCATTAATCCTACTAACCCCCCTAGAGAATGTTATAGCCATTATGTTGTGGTTGTGTTTATCTTGCAGTACTATTCGTAGTGTAATCCCGGTGCTCCCCTTTCCCCGCTTCCCGGGGAGAGTGTAGGCCCATTCTGATTCCCCCATAAGCAAGTGGCCGGAACCCTGGAGGCAGACCATCCCTTTCTGCGGTTTGACCCAGACGGAGGCAGGCCTCTCGGCCACATGGGCAATCATTGAAGGGCGATAATTAAATTGCCGATTACAACTCTTGCTGTTGCCAACCCCCTCTCTTTCCAGCATGGTGACTAACCATGGGGAATCGATAGGTTGTGAGCAGAGATCATTAAGGGACAGAGGTAGCACTATCATGTGTATTCCAGTGGCGCCTGCTTGGGGGAAATGCATGCATGACCAGCAGTGTGTCCTATTCTGAATTGTCGCCACCTCTCTTGCTACCTTCCAATATGTGTTTTCACCCTTCTTTGGGGCCTTATCCTGGGGTTGTGGCGTGAGTATGTATTCGACGCATGGTGTGTATATGGTTTTCTGACGTGCCATGCCAGGCGTCCAGACCTCACACTGAATCCGCATAGTCGTGCCCTTTTCTAGGTATGTGCGTGTCTGTAGCCTAAAATCGGGGGTTCCCCATGTGTACCCTGGTTTGGCAGATTCTCTGATGTGGGCTCGTCCCCCCTCAGGGGTCTCGAGTTGCTTGTCCAGTACCGGTTTCCATATGTTTTCCTCCAACGCCACCCAACCCACATTTATCCAATCTTTGTGCAATTTTTCCTCGAAGCATGGTAACGATATCTCCTGTCCCCATGTCACGGTGAGGTTTTGTCTCAGCCTCGCCCACTCCTTTTCCCTCGATACCCACCTCACCTCGCTACCAATACATGCTGCCGCTATCAGTAGCACTACACCAGTACACCTGTAACTAAAAACATCCTTACTAAAAACATCCTTACTGTGGTGTCGTGTCTGGTGCTTGGATAGCCAACTTACAGTGTGTAGCGTGGATCCAGGAGGTCTTGCCCTCACAAAAGACAGCAGTTGGTGTAGTCAGCAATACCTGGACTGGTCCCTTCCACCTTGGTTCCAGGGCATTCTTGCGGGTGAAGTACTCCCCCGTGCACGCGGTCACCGGCTTGGATGGTGTGGATGGCCATGCTTCTATTGGTTCGGGCATAATCTCTTGGGTCAATCAATATTCGTTGTTTGTTGTTTGTTGTCAAACAATTGATTTGTTGTCAAATTGTCAAATTTGTTGTCAAAAAATTGTCAAAACAAATTTGTTGTTAAACAAACGAATTTGTTGTCAAATAACAAAGTCAATTGTTGCATCCCACAGATGCCATTATTCCCATGATTAATTTCAACAAACCAATTTTCCTAATCCACTTTTTCAATTTTCATATCCATTTAAATTCAAGTTTCTCTAATCCCTCTCTTGGCATCCCATTCACCTGTTTCCTACACCTGTTTCTGCCTCTAGCCCAATAGTTGCCCAATATGCCAATATGAATCCCAATATCCCAATATCTAGATTTGAATTATTTCAGCTAGAGTTTCAACTATAATTACCACCAACAAGCTACCATTAACCTCCCCCTGTTATTTATTTATTTTCGTAAACTCATCAAACTAGCATCAAACGTAAGGGTCCCATCAAACTAGCTTGTCCTCAGATCCACAAAATGAAACATGTAACTTACTCAACGAATGCAATTGTCATCCCAATTTTCATTCCCTGTGCAAATTAAAGCACTCTGGACAATTGCAGCCAATGTCAACAACTGAAGTTGTTTCTCTGATTCCAGGCAGTTACATACAGTTACATACCTCCCTGCTTACGTCACACAAGACAGCAGGTAATCCGCTATCAACAGACACCACACCACACAGAAACCTTTGGCAATGCAACAACCGAACTCCCAAGACAACAACAACGAAACATCCAATCCACCTCAATGGCTCACCAAGCAGCTCATTGTGTCCCTGTCTATCTCTTCTTGCATCTACACTGTTCACAGCGAGTCCAATTCATCCTTTAAGTCACATGTACCCAGAGCATATGTAACAACCACTCAAACTTAATCCAGCTACACATACCGATTTCCCAAAAACTCACAGAGCAGTCCAAATCCAGACCAGTCATGCATTTACATGTAAATCCATTCCATACAAGTCATTTCACACAACCATTCTCCATACACCTGGTTTTGCACACCTGTGCCCACACCTGGTGCTTCCTGCACCCTCCTTCCTCACAGTCTTCTTCACGCACTACAATTCACAATCACAATTACTCACTCATACACTGCTCCATCACCTCCTTCCAGTAAAACATTCATCCCAGACCACCCTAGGTCACCGCAGGTGCACCCGAGCTCACCCGTAGCCCTTCTTGGGGGGGGGGGGGGGGGGCATGCTCCACCATGCAGCCCGATCTCTACTTTGTGCGCATCCCCATTATCGGATATCCAACAATACACCTGGGCACACACCCTCTCCAAGAGGGTACCAACCCTCTTGGTACCACGACTTGGACCATGCTTCTTGCGTCTCCTTGCACTCTCTCTACCTGGCGGTAGAGAAACTCCAATTTTCAAACTCCACTGCGCACTGTACTCGGCAATTCAAAGCATACTGTAACGGAAGCTTTCCGGTCGGCACCATAAATCTGTTTATTTTCCTGAGTCCCCCGGAACACCGAATAAAACGTCAACGACAACAACAACAACAAATTCCAGAAATCAATATTCTTCTGTTCTCAAATTACGTACACAATTTCAGTTTCAACAAATTTCAGAAATCAATATTCTTCTTTTCACAAATTACGTACACGATTTCAGTTCAACCAACAATACATCTCCTTCTGTCCCGATCCAAGTTCTATATCATGTCCTTGAATCAACACCCAGCTGGTTGACTCAGCCTCCCAAGGTTAGCAACTTGGTAAATGGCAATCAGCGAGACTCCATATTACAAAATGTAAACACCCGATGAATCAAATAACCGCCCACAATCCGCCCAGGGACTCCCGCCCAAATCCCACAGCCTTTATTGGGAGGCGTGCTCTATCATGCAGCACCCTCTCTACCTGGTGCACACCTTCCGCACCTGTGCTCATTCAACACACATCATTCACCCGGCACAAGCCACATCAATACCGACCGCTGAATACCACAACCATACCGACAACCTCGGTCTTGGGGGAGACGGTCGCAGTGCGTGGCATCCCCTCACGTCACCTACGCCGCCCCCGTCTCCCAGTCCATACAACGGCAGCCCCCAGTGCCCACCAAGAGTGCCCACGGCAGTGTGGAATCTTTGACAAGCAGCCGCACGTCAAGCAGCCAATCCACAACCCACAATTTTCTCAGGGCACACACCTGCCTCTTTGAAATCCATGTTTCAGAAATATAACTCCATGGCCTGCTGGACAGCCAGACAGACACAGCAATGAAACCATAACCTCCGTTCTCCCTCCATGGTGAGTTTGTAACCCCAATTTGTCAAATGTCCATATTGACCCATCCGGGCTTCAAGCAACAATTGCTTGGTCGACCTCAGCCCATCTTGGCCCTCCAAGCCGGAGACAGATAGAGAAACAGAGAGGTTCCATATTATATCCCATATTTTCCTATTTCCCATCCCAGGGACGCAAATCACAAAAGTAAGTTACCAAAATAACTCCCCTCCAGGTCAAAGGTGTGTATTTCGCACCTCTGACAGCATTCCGCCCCATGGCATAATTTCACACCAGCAGAACTTTAATCCTTCTCATTACACAACTCATTGACTCCCATGTCTTGTCAAGCAATGTGCTGCTCCACAATGTGTGCTACATCCTTCGGATGGACGTTAAATGTGGTGTCTTGTCCGTTACATCGGTGTGACAAACATCCCACAGTTTCCTTTTTGAGAGTAGGCAGGTTATCGCCGGCACTCTGAGCAAATTCCATATTCTGAATTTTAATTCAACAAATTCCAAATTCCATGAAGATGGAAAACAAAGAATCCACAACTCCAAGACTGCAGCCAATTAGCAGCGGCACCCGACCAATCCATCCAACAACAATTACAACAACCGCTCCCAAACCGAGGGCCCACCATACAGCACACACGTGACTCGCAGCTCGCTCGGCTCCAGCCCGAATGCACAATAACTCTATTCCCAAACTACGCGCACCTCCCACGGAGCCGCATGGCAGGAACCACAGGCTCGTACCACACAGACAATAAAACCACCAAACCGACCCAAGCACTGCCGCCAAACCATTCATTCACCTCTCATACCCAAAAAATGAAAATCCAGACTCAATTAAGCGAACATCACCAGGGCCCTCGGATAGACGCTAGAATCGACATTCCCGGCATGGATTCCCGCACGTCAAGCAGCCAATTTGCAAAACTTCACACCAAAACCCATCTACTTTGCATATTTCATACAGACAAATAAGTCGGCCAAATACACACGTCAATGACACACATCCGCATCCAATGACACACGCACACAATGACAATGAACACAAATACACACGTTAATGACAAAAATTCGATTTAATTCAAATATGAGATCGCCGATCAACCTGACGCAACCAATTCAACACGATGACATCATGCCGTTTTTGATTCGGTGCGCACTTTCGTGCTTCCATACAAGTTTCAATACCCCCATATTCATTCATTCATTCATATGGTGATGCCTGGAGCCCGGGGACAGGGCCCAGGTCTTGGGAGGGTAGGGGATCTGTTAACTACCTCCCTTTACCTGACTGGAAATTCCAATTCCTGTACTCCAGGATAATCTGCTTCTCTCGAGATTGTTACCTATCGAACCACCTGGCCCCCTACTGTGGGGGCGCCCTTTATTTTCTCTCCAGGTTCACCTGTCCTGGTTTGTTTCTACTTGGATTTATGCTGCTTGCTTCCTCTGCCCCTACAGTTTCAGCACCTTTCCTGCCCTCTTGTCTAGAGTTTTGTCTAGAGCTTCCTGGCTTGACCTCGTAGTTGCCACTACCCTCTTGTCAAGCCTACCTGGTACCTGCGCATTTCCTTTTTCCTGGCCATGTTCCTTGGGTCTTCTACATTAGCCGCAGCCCATTCTTTCCCTGGCATGCAATGGCATACCCCATCTTGTCTCTGGGCTGGTCCTTCCTTTGAAAGTTATTGGTCATCGGCGCAGCCTATGGCTGTCCGACCTCACCTTCCCCTTCTCTTTGCTAACTGTAATGTTACCCGCAGCGTTACCCTTTTGATAGATCTATCCTTAACGTTACCCTGGTGGATCAACAATCAACCCGTTACTCCATAGCCAAAACAGCCTTTACTTACAATTTCGTTTGAGGTGCAGGCAGAGGCGGATGACGAAGGAGCGGACAAAACCCGCCCGAGGGAGAGAGGTTCGAATTTGGAGAAATAACCCTTTGATAAAAAATTCTCACCTTAAAACAAATCAGCGTGCCGGCCGGCCCCAGGCGACCTCTTCTGCCGTGCAGAGTCTGCTCCTCTGGCCTCCACCTGCTGCTGTCACCCCACTCCTGGTACCATTAATGTCGGGAAGGGAATCAGATCTCCACCACGAAGAAAGGAGTAAGAAGAGCTTTTATTGATCCATCAGGTATGCAGCTGCGGGAAGGGCCAACATATACTGCACAAACGGGCAGCGTGCCTCGTCAACCCTCCTAAAGCCCTCGGCGGACAGGCCCGTTTATAAAGGAATACTTAATCGGAAAATCTCCGCTGAAAGGGTGCTCGCACAAAGGATTTTGGGCTAATATTCCTCCCACCGAGATCCGTTCCTGTTGCCTCAGGGGAGTGAAGCAAGAGTTGTTATCTCGTGGACCAGATGTCTGGTGTGGAGTGAGTGTGGTGGAAACTGTGGAGCGGGGTGGATGGTGCGAAGGTGTGAATGGGGGGGGGGGGGTTGAACCCCTATCACGAATACCCGGGGAGGGTAGTTTAAGAGTTAGGTAGAGGTTATAGGTAAATTGTAGTTGGATACTGGCATCTGTGGTGTGGGTGGAAGAATGGTGTTTGGATGGGTGCATTTGTGACGTGGAAATGGCTGGGCATGTGGCCTGTTAGTGTGTGTAGTTAAATGGGCACTCCACCACTGTCAGGATGTCGGCCAGGTGAGGCCGCAGGTAGGCTCTGGGAGCCAGTAGAGTTGTTGTGGATGGGGCCCGAGGATCCGGAGGATGGACCCGGTTAGCCCAGTGCCAGAGAGGGCACCGAGGGGGTAAGTGCCAGGGAGGGCCTTCCCCATTTAGATAGGTTGGGTAAAGGAGCAGGTAAGCTCGGAGGCAACTGCAGTGGCGGAAGTGTGCAGGTGGGTAGACCTGCTGGGAGAGCCACACGACTCAGCCCAGAAATTGTGCGAAGGCACAGGGAGTTGAACCGGGGGAGTGAGACCCCAAATTGATGAAGCACCACAGTTTGGTCAATGGGAATTTGTTTTTAGAACCGCATAGAGTAAGATGGCCAATGGTTTGGCAAGGAAAGACCCCTGGTAGTGTAAAGTGTGTTAAAGTCATTTAGAAGGTAGTTAGGATTGAAATCTCCTCGCACCATCTGCATCCACTCACCTGAGGTAACAGAACTCCACACCGTGCCATGGTTTGTTGTTTTATTTTTGTGCAGATGTTTTGGAAATGTGAGACGCATCATGACGTGGGTGTGACATTGTGCTGGATACTCCATCTCTTCCCTCCTTAAGAGGGATTGATGATGAATTGGTGATGGCAAATTTAGACATTGGGATTGCAACGAATTTGGATTAGGGGAGATATGGGGAAGACGTGACGGTAGTGACGAATTTGTAAATGTGTAAATTGTTTTGTAAATATGGGGTAAGGGCAGGGGTAGAGTAGGTGACAGGGGGGGTGACGTACGGTAGGGACGAGCTTTCTCACTTCGCTCTCCGTGTGCACCACGTTCTGCATTGCCTCAATTGATGTGTACCCTTGCACCCTTGTCCTCGCTAACGCTGCCATCTGTCTTCCTTCCCCGACCCATGGATCGTGCTCTCTGGGCACTGAGGGGGAGCGTGCGGGAGGCCGCGTCTGTGTGCCCGGATCCCCGCAACCAGCTGCTTGCATCAATGCACCACTTTATGGACCGCCGTTTTGCGGCCAAGCACCACAATATGGACCACGGTACTGTGGCCGAGCACCACTCATGGACCCCAAGTTTTGGGGCCTGGCCCCTCTGCTGGGACCGGCCGTTGCGGCCAAAAGCCTTGCTTACGGACCTCGGTGAGGTGGCACCAGGCCATACAGGTGAACCACCCCTAGTCGGCCCCTCTTGGCCAAAAATAAAAAGACAACCGGACACGTTTTGTGCATTTTTGCTTTATATTTCCAAATAGGCAGCAAGCCAGAAGACCAAGGAAGACCAGACCAGCGGCAGAACATCGGCCGGCTGAAGGGGGCGCCAGTGAGAACTTTTTAACATCTTTACTGTGCATTTTGGTGCTTTGGTGCTTTGGTGTTTATTGGTGCTGGTGCGTCGATGCAGTGCATGCTGTCTCCTCCCCTCCCACAGGATTTTCTTTTTGTTCCCCCCAAAAGAAAAACAACAGGTCCTGGGTAGCGTTTTGTAAATACTCAAATAACGTAACTTGTAAATAATGCTCCCCACTGTTCATGTTTAGTTTGAGAATTAATTCCGCAATTCGGTTATCCTGTGGGCATGAATCTGTTAGGCAGGGTGCCATGCAACAGCGGGACATACTTATTTGTGTTTTAAAATTGACGCCCTCAGGGTCAGATTAATTGTAGAGGGAATTACACCTACGTGCCACATTAAGTAAAGTTTTATAGGCCCGGGACGTGCCTGGAGGAGGAAGGGGGGCAGTGTAACGGTTTTGGGAAACCGTGCACTGTGTGTGTAAATGATTGTAAATATACCCCCTTTTGTAGTTTTTGTAAATGTCATGATCCTTGTAAATACCTCCATTTGTGTAAAGGTCAAAGGTTGTCCCTTTAGCTAGTCCATCGCATACACGTAGCAAATCATAGGCTTCCCTCAATAGTTATTTCTTTATTCGATGTCAGTATAAGGCTGTTTTTCCACTAGTTCATTGCATTGCACCGAATCAAATAACGTAGAATCCCCTTTTAATTGCCCAAGAAACTGCATTACCAACTGCATTCGCCGCCATGCCATGTGCTCTAACTCAGGGAAGAAGGGTGTGCCCGCCCATCGTCATCGGGGCGAGGAGTCAGCCAAGCGCTAGGAACAAGGCGTGGCTTGGCCAACGCCTCATCAAGGGGCGGGATCGGTGATCCCTCGCGACCAATAAAGGCCGAGGCGAGCTCACCGATGGGCATTTCCAAAAGCCCGGTGGCTGGATCGCCATGCGCCTCATAAAAGGAGGTTGAGAGGGACTGCTGGAAGAGAGGTGTGAAGGACGAGAGAATTGAGGGAGCCAGAGAATTGAAGGAGCCCGAATCGAGAGTTCTGTGAAGAGGGACGTGCAACCTGCGGGAGTACGAGTGAGGGAGACGCTGTTCCAACCAGCCTTGCCATGACAAGCTCCGACGCTCTGCTGCGAGCATCCCGGCAGTGTGGACCTGAGGGTGGAGAGTCGGCGGCTGCTCGCTCCCGGCCCGGCCATTCTGCAGTCCCACCTGAACCTTCCTCCCCTTCCAGCCATTCATTCCTGCCTTCATTCCCCATTCGTGTAAGTCTGCCTGTCGTCTGTCTGTCTGTGTTGTCTGGGGTTTAAGTTAAGCTTGTTATAAGGATTGCACTGTGTCTTCTGCTTCTTCTGTAAGTTACTTTCGTTTCTTTCCTTCTCCCTTGGTTTCTTTGGTTTTGTACAATAGTAATAATAAATACTTGTTCTTCCTACCTTTGCCTTCTTTCCTTCACATCCGTTCGTTTTAGAGGTTTCCACATTGAGTTCCTGTGGTGCGATTTCGGCCAATGCTCAGGATCGGGTTTAGTCTTTGTTAATGGCTCGAACCGCAGGCTGCTAAAACCGCTCGGCAAAATACCATCTTGTCCGTGGTTTCGAGCGGAGTTACCCACCTGCTTTGTGGAGGGATTGGCGGGGGTGTACGGGAATCCCTTGACCAATTGCCTCGGCCAATCCCACCCCACAAGGGAGCGGGGTAGCTTCAGGATCGGAGACGGCCAGTGCAAATAGAAGGGGGATTAACCCCCCCCCACCCCCCCTGCTAAGGGGAGAGCCGTCCTCCGGGCCGTCCTCCGTCCTCTATATATATATACAGGGGGCTGCAAAAGTAGGTATACAGTAATGAAAAACAAAACGTGCGCACAAAATGTATTTCATTGATTATACAAGCATATCAATAATAACATATCAATAATAAACATATCTATAATAAACATATTAATCCCTCAAATGTTCAAACTGTTTGCCCCCGGCATTCACACACTCCACTATTCGAGTGTGGACACCCATGCACACATCTGGCACAAAGGTTTTTATCAGCATCAATTTCCTGGCAAGCCTCCCGTATGAACTGAATCATGGCATCAACAGAACGTGGCTTGCGTGCGAAAACCCTGCCTTTTACACATCCCCAGAAAAATAAGTCCATAGGGGTGAGATCCGGCGAACGTGGTGGCCAATCAACGGCTCCCCGACGTCCAATCCACCTGTTGTTGGTATAATCCTTACTGTATACCTACTTTTGCAGCCCCCTGTATATATATATATATATATATATATATATATATATATATATATATATATATATATATATATATATATATATATATATATATATATATATATATATATATATATATATATATATATATATTGTTACGGGTCGCGGACAAGATGTTACTTTGGGCCGAGCGGATGGTCAACCGCGACCATTACAGGATCCCCGATTGGCCCGACTCCCCCAACGTTGACCAGATCGCGCCACAGATATTCAACTTGGAAACCTCGAAAGCGACCGAAAGAGAAGGAAGAGAGAAGAAGACAGAGTACGGAGGAATAACAGGATTTATTATACACACAAGCAAAAAGAAAGCAGTCACGTTTATTTACAACACATAAGACGCAGGTGACACAGTGCAAATACTAGCTTACCTACAGTCTTAATTAACCCAGGGACAGAACAAACAAAAGACAGACTCACGCAGGGAATGCTGACAGGAATCGCAGGAGGTGGATGGCTGGAGGTGAACGCTTGGTGGAGCCAACGCGGAGCTTGGTGGAGCTTTGGTGGAGCTGAACACTTGGTGGAGCCAACGCGGAGCTTGGTGGAGCCTTGGTGGAGGTGAACGTTTGGTGGAGCCAACGCGGAGCTTGGTGGAGGTGAACGCTTGGTGGAGCCAACGCGGCTGGTGGGGGGTTGGTGTGACAGGTTCTCTCTCCTTCCCTCACAAGCTTCAGGACTCTTTCTCTCTCTTTCTTAGTCCCACCCAGTCCAACAACTTCCTCTCTTGCTTAGTCCAACTCAAGGCCTTCCTGTCTTCTGATCTCCTCCCTCCTCGACTCTGTAAAAGCTCATCTCCTTGGGAAACGCCCTGCCGTGGGTTATATAGGCCCCGCCCCTCAACCTTTGCGAACCTCCCCGATCGCTCTTCCTCCGCCCTCTCTAGCCAAACCCCTGGCTCATGGTTGGTCAAGTGGGGCTGGCTCACTCCTCCCCTCTATGACGAGGTGGAGACACGCCTTTCTTCTCCGACCCTGCCTCGTGGTCAATGGCGGTTGAAGAGAAAACCGCCCAAAATGCAGTTGGCAATTGGAAGGGAGGTAATTTTCAATGGGAATGGAAGTTTTGGGAGTGGGAATGAAGTTTTGGGAGTGGGAATGAAGGGAATCTATCTCTTTCACTGGTGCAATGGAGTATTTCAATTAATGGGAGACACAGCCTTACCCTAAAACACAGAATAAGATATAACTATCGAACAGGGGTATTCTATTATTGGCTGACGTGTATGCTTGTGGACTAATTATGGGACGCCCTTTTGACCTTTACACAGCTCCGGAGGCAGGAGGCGCAGACTCAAGCAATATTCATCACCAATTTACCACAATACAACACAATCAAAAAAAAAAAAATACAGTCCTCATATCCGCAACACTGCACCCTCCTCCTCTTAGGCACGGCACGGGCCTACAACTTTTTATTTAGTGTGACACGTAGGTGTAGTTCCCTCTACTTTTAACCTGACCCTGAGTGCGACCGTTTTTAAAACATAAATAAATGTGTCCCGCTGCTCCATTGCACCCTGCCTAACAGACTTACGCCCACAGTTAACCGAATTGCGGAATGGTCTTCAAACTATACACTGACGGTGGGGAGCATTATTTACACTTGACGCTACTTTTATTTACAAGACTAACCCAGGACCTGTAATTGTTCTTTCTGGGGGGAGACAGTCTGCTCTGCATCAATGCACCATGAAAGCACTCAAAAACGCACTAATACAAGCACCCTCAAGCACCAATCGGTGCAGTCACCATAGTTCATCAATGTTCAACAATAAAAAATAAATCAACAACCCCTAACCCTGCAGGTGGTCTCTTGCTCTTCGGCTCCCTCTGCTGGCTATTATTATGTCTTCCAGTTGTTGTCATTCTCTCTCATTTTCTTACTGGCGGCCTATTTGCAATAAAGTGTGCCCAACGTGTCCATTTTATTTTCTTTATTTATGGCCCACAGGGCCGACTACGTGTGGTTCACCTGTGGGGCATCGGTGCCCTGTGGCCAAGGTCCGCCATCAAGATTTCGGGCCCTCATGGCCGGTTCCAGCAGAGGGGCCATGCCCCAACCCATGGGGTCCATAAGTGGTGCTCGGCCACAGACATGTGGTTCATAATGTGGTGCATCGATGCAGACAGCTGGTTCTGAGAGTGCCGGGCGCACAATGGCTGACTCACGCACGCTCCCCTCGGCGCCAAATGGCGCACAGGTCATGTGGGAGACAAAAGAGACTAATGAGCGAGGGGTAAGGTCACAAGGGTACACATCAATAAGGCAATGCAAGGCGAAATGCGTACGGAGGGCGAAGTGAGAAAGCTCGTCCCTACCGTACGTCACCCCCCTGTCATCTACACTACCCTTGCCCTTACCCCATATGTACAAAATCTACACATTACCAATCCGTCGCTACTGTCACGTCTCCCCATATTTCCTCTATACCACATTTGTCACCACAATCCCTCTAACCAAAATTTGACATCACCCAATTCATCATCAGTCCTCATAAGGAGGAGAGATGGAACATCAAGCACAATGTCACACCCACGTCATGATGCGTCTCACATTCCAAACATTTGCACAGTAAAAAAATAATCAAAACATGGCATGGTGTGGAGTACCTGTCACCTCAGGTGAGTGGATGCAGATGGTGCGAGGAGATCCTTCTTCCTAACTATCCTCTAAATGACTTTAACACACTTTACACTACCCGGGGTCTTTCCCTGCCAATCCATTGGCCACTTACACTATGGGTTCTAAAAACCAATTCCCATTGACCTAATTGTGGTGCTTCTCAATTTGGGGTCTCACTCCCCCGATTCATCTCCCGGTGCCCTCGCACAATTTCTGGGCTGTGACGTGTAGCTCTCCCAGCAGATCTACCCACCTGCACACCTCCACCACTGTAGTTGCCACCCGAGCTTACCTGCTCCTCACCCTAACCTATCTAACTGGGGAAGGCCCCTCCTGGCTCTGTCACCCCTTGGTGCCCTCTGGCACTGGGCTACCCGGGTCCGTCCTCCGGATCCTCGGGCCCCATCCACAACAACTACCAGCTCCCAGAGCCCACCTGCGGCCTCACCTGGCCGACATCCTCACAGTGGTGGAGTGCTCAAACCAACTACACACACTAACAGGCTACACGCCCAGCCATTTCCACAACACTAATGCACCCATCCAAACATCATTCTTCCAACCGCACCACAGATGCCAATATCCAACCACAATTTACCTGTACCCTCTACCTAACACTTACACTACCCGCCCCGGGTATTCGTGATGGGGGTCCATCTTTCCCCCATTGACACCTTCGCACCATCCACTCCACTCCATTGTTTCCACCATACTCACTCCACGACCATCCACCCTAATACTCCAGATATTCCACACTACCATTTATTCCATACACCTGTTCCTCATACCTGTTGTTGCACACCTGTGCACTCACACCTGGCGCCACCTGCACCCTCCTCCTCTTCCTGGACCCTTCAGTCAGCACAATACACAATCACCTTTACTCACTCATACACTGCTCCACACACCTGTTCAGTTGCACACCTGTGCAATCACACCTGTTCAATCACACCTGTTCAATCCTCACACACACGGCATCATCTCAGCTAACTACTCCCCTCTGAAACTTGCGCTTCCCAGTCGCCCCTTTAAACTATTGCGCTCCCACGTCATTATCATCCACTCTACTCTACCTGCGTCCCCACTACAGGTGTCATTGTCACTAACTAATCTTAACGTTACCTAATGTCATCTTCTAGGGCCCTACACACAATATCCTAACCCACCCGGGCTAGTTTTCACTGCCATCAACCCCATAAACCTAGTGCTCCTTTGCCCCCCCGCTGTGAGGGATGGCAAGGTTGCCATCCCACCACATCGGGGAGGTCCCACTATAAATTTTGCACACCTAATCCAACAAATCAAAAATTTGCCAATCATCTGCCAATCACTGTACCATTACCAATCATCACTCTGCCAATCCTTTGCCAATCATTAATTTTCGCCTTTTTCTAATTTTGGGTCCAAAACACTAACCTCATCACCCGTCTACTTATTAGATCCTCTCGGTGCGCCAATTCCCTTCTAAAGCTCGGCTTCGTACAGCCGAGCAATGAATGCGGGTTGTTTTGTGCCAGCGGCTGGATACGTCCCGCATTCGGGGCAGGGACGGGGGCTTACCTGGGCCGAGATCCCACGCACCACCTCGGCGTGGAGCCATCCAATGTCCCGATCTCGACCTGCCGGCACGTCTCAACAAAAAGTGGTCGCCATGACGACCCTTCCTATCGAGCTGCCCGCTCCGCCTAGTTGAGCACGGACGCGGCCATTCCAAGCGAGGCCCAGCATGGATCGCGTACCGCGGTCCTTTCGAACCCGCCGTGGCTCGGATCCCCGTTGGTTCTCGCGGCACGCGAAGCCCGGCACGCACCGAGGGCCCGATTTGGCTAAAGGTCGCTCTAACCGCTAACCCGGTTACCGTCGATGCCTCACCTGCATGCTTACACGCATACGCTACCCCTTTCTTGCTCATACCTCCAGCTGTTCCCATGCTCCTTGTACCTTTCCTTACACACCTCGGTACACTCATTCCGCTCACAGACTTGGTCACACACCTGACCACCGAACACCTTGGCACACATTCGTCGCTCGCACACCTCACCAACACACCTCTTCGCGCCCCCTCCTCGGTCACCTCCTCTGTGACAATCACAGGTGTGCTCTCACTCGCACACCCAACCACGTGCCTCACGACCAACTCAAGTGTGCATTCCCACACATGCTCTACCATTCCAGGTGTGCATCCTTCCATTCCAGGTGTACATCCTCGCTCACCTGTCACAACCAACTCACGCTCCGTGTCACTCTCACTACTCTCACCTCCACTCTCGGTCGTGCACTCACCCTTACTCTCGACAGCGCACTCTTTCCTCATGCACCTGTCCGTTACACACCTTTCTCGCGCACACTCTTGCGCACACTCTCCCGTTACACCCTCTGTAACACTCACCACAGGCGTGCATTCCCCCTTACTCTTGACAGCGCACTCTTTCCCCATGCACCTGTCCGTTACACACCTTTCTCGCGCATCCTCTTGCGCACACTCTTTCGTTACTTCCTCCGTAACACTTACCACACCGCGCTTCCATGTACCCCCTCGCACACGCGCTACGACCGACTCACTCTCGACAGCACACTCACTGGTCGGCGCGCCCTTTTTCCTCACACACCCCATGGTCGGACATTCTCGCACACCTCTTTTTTCGCACACCTGACCTGTCACACACTTCACCAACGGCCTCTCACGAACACCCGGATCCATAGCAACCCCCAAGCCGACTGAAGCTTTCCTCACATCATATACATTGCCGAATATTTCGCCACTCACCTTGGCACCTCGTCTCCGCACCTCTTTTGCCACATGCAAACTCTTTATTTGGTTAGTAAGCAGCACATCATGAGTTGAGCACCGACCTTGTACCAATTCCATTACCTCCTCCCGTATTTCTCTCTTAGTTTCTGTCCGTCTCTTCTTAATTTCACTCACCTCTTCTTCCACTTCCTCTAATTTTTGCTTCACCTGTTTTATTTCCCAGTGCGTCTCCTCAAGTTCGTCCTCTAAGGCTACCGTTACCGTCTCTATGTGCATCCTCACCTGCCGGTCCTTTGTCTCCATTACCTCTGTCACCTCGTCCAACCTCATTGTCAGTCCCTCATGTACCATCTGACATTGCCTCTGTGTCGCTATTAACTCATTTTTAATTTCTTTTTGTGTCGCCTTTAACCCTCCTAGTACCGCAGTGTTCCTTTGAACCTGCTCCACTAACTCCGTTTGTCCCTCTGTCAGCTGTTCCACCTCCTCCG
>NC_136261.1:51923824-52166324 GCF_964187855.1 Myxine glutinosa
CCAAAAGCCCAGATGACCCAAAAGTCCCTGAGGACCAAAATGACCCAAAAGTCCCCAAATACCAAAAAGACCCAGATGACTCAAAAGTACCCGAACACCCAAAAAGTCCCCGAAGACCCAAAAGTCCCAGAAGATCCAAAAGTTCCCAATTAAAATTTGGCCCAATGGACCAACGGGCCCACTAGTTTAATAAATATTTGAACTGACATTTAGTGTTCCTTTCATCTTTGTTTTGGCATACTGCATCGACTGAAGTGGTCAATGGTCAATTAATTTATATTTAAATATAAAGATCCTAGTTTCCGTATGTCTATGCCCTATTACCTATGGCTGCTGGAGTTGAGGATTTCGGAGAGGGAGGTGAAAGCAGCGGGTGGAGGGGGAAAAATGATGTTATAAAAAAAATAATTCAAAATCATGCCAGACCCCTCAGTACGCCAATGGTAAGCAAGTCTATAAAGTTTGTACGACAACATTTAGAATCAGGAGTAGAACATCAACTACTGAAATATGATAATAATTATTCAGATGGTGTACTTCTCAGCTGGGCCTCTCTCAATGGCAATGACTGGAGTTTTGCATTTCGAGTGTATAATAAATTTTATTGACACTTCAAGTAAGCAAAACAGTAAAAACCACGAGAGTGACTTTCACGTCCGGCCGTGCATAAATACCTCTCAAGAGGCTCCGCCCCTCCCCTCTTTCCCCACCCTATTGGTTAGAGGGAAACCACACCAGTTATTTTGGCATTTCTAAGTGCAGGTCCTTGTGTGGCCTGAGGCTGGATGAAGACATTACTCTTTGAGAAACGAGCAATAAGACAGAGCAGCAAGATACAGTGAGGGTTATGTAAGACAATATAGGAACACATGTGCAGTGTTTGACTTTGCTGATTAAGATATTGTTGCAGTTTTGAGTCTGTCAAGTGAGTTTAATAAAGGTTAAAATTTGCCAAAAAAAATAGTTAGTCACACAAGCAACATGTAGCCTCGCGATAGTATAGTTATGTCTTAGTATTTGTAAGCTTAGTCCTTTGCCTTTGTTAGTCTGTGTTGAGTAGAGCCAGGAGAATAGGACCTACTTCCACCGACAATCCTACGTCCGTAGCCTCATGCCCTTTTGCGTCAACGTTGGGTTCATTTTGGGCGAGTAACACGAGGCAGGCTCGGAAGGTCAGGAGGACCGAGGCGGAGCAGCAGAAGTGATGACGGTAAGCACGAGCCGCCAATCAGAGCTCAGAGGTGGTAACGGCGGCGTTGCGTCACAGGGTGTGGCGAGACGGATCGAGAGTGTTCCAGAAGGTTCGGGGGGCGTAGCTATAAGACCCGTTTTCCCAAAGCCCTCGACAGGACTGAAGCGAAGGACTGCAGCAAAGAGAGAGGACTTGCTGCGAGAGAACAGGACTCGATGTACACATTAGACTCGATGTGCAGGACTTACAGTGAAGGACTGAAGCGAAAGATTGCAGCAAAGAGAGAGGACTCGTGAGAGAGGGACGTGCATAAAAGAGGACTCGCGGCAGTTGAGGAACTTGATGACTTGATGAACTTCACGCACTTGCACGAGAACGGTACAGATACGCGGGCGCAGCCAGACGCGCTTGAACCGAATACAGTACATTTGAGACGCGCGAGTGAGAACGGCTGAGCAACCGCAAGCCGCGCTAAAGTCCGCCCTTTGCCGTTCCGCCCCAACATCTGCCTTGTTCGGGAGACGTGCTACGAGTCCCTGCCTTCGCCTGCCACCATCTTCGCGGGACTTGTCGGGGACCGTGGAGAGCCGGACGGGGACCATCTCTGGACGACCACGGAGATGCGTGGGGAACATCTACCCATCTGCAATTCCCTGTGTGAGTGTGAGACGGGCCCGTTGTCCAAGGGATAAGTTAAGACTGCTTAAGGTTGCTCTGTGTCTCTGCGTCCCTGAACCTTGTATATATGTGTGGGAAATAATTAAACCGTTTGTTCTTCCTTTCTTCTTGATTCGATCGTTCCTGTGGTTTCCTAATTTGAGTAAGCGTGGCCCGAATAGGATCGCTCTAATCGGGTCCCAATATCTAGGTAACTGCGCGGACCACGTGTACGCAATCCGCTCGGCGTACTCAAATCACACATGGTTCGTGCGAGGCTTGTTTCCTCGCTCCCAGGGCAGCGCGGGGAATTAGGTATGAGCGAGAAGTGGTCCCGAAACCCTACTCCGCGTCTGTCCGGAAGGGACGTTGCAAGTCTCGGTTCCGCCAAAGCCCAGTAAAGACAAGGAGATTAATCCCCCCTTGGTAAGGGGAAGAAGGGCGGCGTAGAGAACCGCAACAATATCTTTGCACTTTTGCTCCAAGATTGGGTATCCTCTGAGTACCGTACCATTGTGTTATTCCACATTGTAAAAAATTACAGAAACAAGTGAATAAAAATTGTTATGCTGAATTAAAAAGGAAATGTAGGGATGACAAACTACAGTCTAAAAAAGGTCCGAAACAAGAAAGGGATGATGTTGGTTTAGACTTTAGAGAGTAGCTAACAGTATTTCCATCACATAACAATCCCTACATCACTGCCTCATTTACCCTTCATCAGTTATTGCTTCAAGCTTCGACAAACACTTCACTGGTTACACCAGTACTTGATTACTTTTGTAGTGCAGCCACATATTGAGACTACAAATTAGCAGCCTGAATGCAATGTTTTTATTTCAGTTCATGATCATCAACTTATGTGGGGTTTTCATTGATTTCCCTGTCCTGATGGTAGCAGCAGCGACACACTGTGACCCATTTCCAGTCCTGACAGCTAACTGTCTGAGTTTGGAGGATCTGTTATCATAATATTCAATGCATGTTTGACCTTGCAAAACATTCTTTCCCGATGAGGCTTTGACTTGCCAACTCTGTACAAATTTCTCTTTGAGACGGCAGTCCATGGGGAGGGACACGAGATGTTGTTTGGAGTTATCCTGACCCTAGGGGAAAGTTTATCAAGCCGAATACGGGTTCTGGCTCGCTGAGATGTTGGTGCGGGCTGTGCATGATTGTAATGACAGTGATGTCATCCATACTGGTGTTACTGTCCTAGTGTCCTACACACCACTTTAGCATCTTCGGTGCATGTATTATTTTTATAATTAATAAACCTCTTGTACACTGTCCGAGTATTTGAGACGAGTTGCTTATAAAACCCACGACACTTCTTCCAAACTGCATGAACATCTGTAATAACAGAGTAACCAATCACAAATTCAGATAATTATAAAATGCTAAGTTGATAAAAATAAAAGTAGGAAAGACAACTGAAGCTGCAAGAAGTCCCTGAAATTATACAGGAGCTTCTTATACTTATGCAGAAATGAAATATAGGAGCTTCTAATACTTTTAGCTCGGCCTAGCCCAAGACAATAGTCTGGAGGCAGTGATGTAGGGATTGTTATGTGATGGCAATACTGTTAGCTACTCTCTACAGTCTAAATCAATATCATCCCTACAGTGTGGATTATCCTACAAAGATAATCCCGTAGGATTTGTTTGTTAAAAATCTTTTTTTTGCATTTTCAGTTTGATTTGGAATCTAGATGTTGAAAAATTATGGGGTTCAAATTTTCCTGTCCCGAGATCTCATTCTGGAGCCCCCTCCCCCGTCTTCTGGGAGGCCACCCCAATCTGGGACTGAACTCATGTCTATCTCCCCTGATAATAAATTTTAGGAATGTTGTTTTATTTTGAGGAACTTTTGGAACATGCTAATGCTGGTTTTTTTCCCTGTTTCAGGGGAGACATTCTAATCATCATGTCAAGCAGTGTGTGCATCATCTGCAATGAGGGTGCTACCCCAAGCAAGAGACTGGTGAATAACCCAAATAAGATTGAAGATCTCATTGTTTGCTGTAATGAACGACTCTGTTTGGGTCAGCTTGATATGAAACAACTTAGTGACCGCTTAGGTAGCTTGAGTGAAGCGGCACGCAAATCTGTGCGTTATCATACTGAATGTCAGAAACCCATCGTCAACAAGAGCATGATTGAAAAGCTCAGAGGTAAACTAACCCGGCCTGATTCCCCTGCATGTTCCTCTCGAGGGCCTGGGCGACCTTCCAGTGCAACTGATTCTTCCCGCGCTAAAAGGACAAAAACCACACCAAAGGCACAGGTGTCTTTGTTCTTATCCTGCAGCTTTTGTCCTGACACAGATGTCCTGACCAGACTTTTCAGACTTACACCTGATCAGACTTTGACCAGATGTGCTGACCAGACTGACTGCTTTGTCCTGGCCCAGACTCAAGATGACCGTGTAAGAACTTTTGTATCTGAGTTAGAGAGCGCCGGGGATGCTTCTGCTCTTGAAAGTACTATCAGAGGAAATGCTTGAGTTATGCAAAGCGCACCTTCACTCCATTAGATTACAGTAATGCCAAGCTCATCCGCTCTGTATGTGATGAACAGCTACTCCTCTCCATTCAAAACACCCTCTCTGACGATGATGTTACCCTAAACATGACTGAGGTGAATGATGCATACTTGTAAATTTTGAAGACTAGCAACGGTACCCGCCCTATGGGCGGGGCCTCAATTGGGGAGCCCAAATGAAAAGGCAAAATATCAGAAATTGGAGGTTTATTTTATTTTAAATGATTCATATAAACATCCGTTGAATCATATCACACGCAAATCATCAAAATCTAAACAGTATCTTTAGAATTTCAATAAAAGCCACATCACTAATCATATCGGTAAATATTATTCCATCATGTTTCAAATCGTGATAGATACACTATGATCGTGATGATCGTGATCGTGAATTGTGACCAATAATCGTGTTCACAATTGCTATGTACTCCCGATACGTGTACCAAATTCCCGATATGTGTAACTGTACCAAATCAACAGTTGAAAGGATTTTGAGCTGATAGTTGTTACGGCCTTGGCAAGATCGATGGAGACAGCAATCTGTTAGCGATCGATGGAGACAGCGATCTGTTAGCGTATTCACCGCCCAAATAGCTATGTGGAATTCTCTCATGTCGAGATTAAACGTTACGGCTGTTACGGCCTTGGCAAGATCGATGGAGACAGCGTTTATTATACTTTTAATGAAGGCCACTGTCTCAAGCCCCAGTCCCCATCACGGATGGGGCTCAGCGGTTTACCCGAGCCTGACGGCGAAGGGCAAGGTACACGCTGGCCCGTCCAGTGTAGCGCGCGTGCTGCCCCGGACATCGAAGGGCATTAAACGTTCATTAAACATTAAACGTTCATTAAACATTAAACGTTCATTAAAGGATTACGAAACGAAAAACATTACGAAATTACGTTCACACGGTCACGTCAAACACTACCGTGAACACATACATCGTCACAATGAGAACATCGTCACAATGGACGTTATGCGAACGTGAATGTTATGCGGGAGTCCAAACCTGAGAATACTGGAGACCAAAGCTGAAATTGGAAAAACTAAATAGCCTATTTTACTCCTGGAGATCCCAGGATTACCCACACAAAATATCGTTTCGATCAGTTGAGCCGTTTTTGCGGTACCTTCGAACAGACAGACAGACATTTGGTGAATTATAGTAAGATGTATCAGGTGGAGGTTAATGAGATAGAAAACTACCGCAAGCATCTGAAAAAACTGATATCTGAATGGCTTCCTAATGTCCAGTTTGTCAAATCGCTACGCAAAAATGAGCCTGACAATCTCGTCCTCCCAACAGCAGTTAGCATTGCTATGGAACTTCGGTCTGCGATGCTGGATAATGACGACACAATTGACCACTTGAAGAGCATGGCAAACATTCTACGAGAGGAGATGATGGAGTTCCAAAACTAGTCATTCAATGGTAGCTTTGAAGACTTTGAGAATCCTCCACTACTCCAGTTCTTCCTCACTCATCTCCACTTTGGCCATCATGTTCTCAAAGTTTCTGGAATTTGCAATGAAGAAGTAGACAAAGTTATTGACGTCGCTTGCCAGTTCCTCATCCAAAATACTCGAACTGATCGTCAGGTGAAGCATCAACCAAAGAAGGAAGATGGGTTTCAGCAGACTGTCCAGACACCTCTCTCAAGTGGCCTACCCCTCACCATTCATTCTAGGGTGCACGATAAGTATCTCGTTAATAAACTTTCAGAAGTCTGTATCGGCAGTGACTACCAGAAGATCCTTGACCTCGAAAAACGCGTGGAACAAGGTGTTCTTCATGGGATGAAGGAGACTGGTGGATTTTGTCTTCCAGATTTTGTCAAGAAAGGGGTAAACATCTGGTTCGCTGTTGATAATATTGATCTCCTGAAAGACATGCCTACTGGACAGAACACATTCCATGGCACAGTGATCGTGATCAACCAGCGAGCACAAGATGGAGAGCCCATCAACCAACCTCTTGTCGTTCCAGAGAAGCTTCTCTCATCAAACCTACTTGCATTTGAAGTCAAATACCTACTGGAGCAAGTAATCAAGACAAAACCAATGTGATTTGAGGAACACCAGCTTGGAAGGCGAAAGGGTATGATTTCAAATGACTTCACTCACACTTGGGCTCTTGCTACCTACTTTGCTACTGATGACATAAGTTGTGAGAATACAAACGATGGACAAGTAGAGAATAGAGAACAGCAGAAGATGGAGGAGCAGCAAGAACAACATGAGCCTAATCCAGATGACTCTATTCTCTCAGTGAAAGAACGCTCCCATAAGGGTAAGAAGTTAGCAAAGCAAGAAGTGATGCCAACTTGGGCTGCTACAAAATCTCTGTTGTTATCATGCAACTCTCAGAGTCACAGCTGGACAAACTCAGAAGTGGTTGCTCTATTGTTCAAGATCTCCCCAACTGACTATGCAACCATGTACACTGTTTTGATGTTGACACAGAGCATCTCTGCTTTTGTGGTCGTTCCAGAGAGATGAACCATAATTACACACGACCTGGATCTATATAGCCAAGCACTCCAGATTCAACAGACAGTGGGTAACACCAACTGGATTCTCCGGGCAGGGGTTTTGCATATTGCCTTTGCTGCCTTGCATGCTCTTGGCAAAACGATTGATGGAAGTGGTATCGACACATGTGCCATTGAAAGCAGAATATACACCTCCACAACCCTTAGTGGGATCTATGGTGGTGTGGAATTGTAAAGGACATAAAGAGGCAAGTTATTGCCAACTGTTAAAATTGTATTAAAGACAGAATGTGCTTTCAAAGCTTGCAGCCTGAGCAATGCAGTGAAAATGGAACCAGGACGATAAGCGGTCATCTGTAAGATTGAACCTTTACCCGTTAATGGAAAGGCTTAGGGCAGAGTGTTGACTTAGCCCAGGTTTGAATGCAAGAGTCAACTATCTGAGATTGAATTTGTCAGAGAGTGTTGACCTTTTCGGCCCAATCAATGACCTTGTGCCCTTATTCCCATGATAGCCATTTTTTGTAAACCACTTAGTGGCTCCATAATAGAAACCAGATGGCTTTTGGCGCCAGAAAGACAGAGCCTTGGCAAGTTTCGTGGTGGACCCAGATTCCAAGCAAAGAAGTTCAAAGAAGATTGCTGCTATATAATGGAACACTGCGAAGCTTGGAGAGAGAGAATACTTCAACCGAACGACGCGTCGTATCTTGTCTGTATTTTGTGTAAAGTCCTCTCCGCAAATCGGAATAAATCGCGATTTAAACTGAGTGAGTCTCGCTGAGTCTGATTGAGTTTAGCTAAGAAAGGTGTCCAAAAGAAGCCACAACAATTGGGGACTCGTCCATGTTTGCGACACTGGAAGAGATTAGCATCGGTCCGAACACGTCCAGGTGCATTTTCAAGGTATGAGAAATCTGCCTGTGTACACGATGTTTTGTTGTATCCTGCCAGTCTTGAAAAGGGTCTGCAATAAACCTGGTGGGGTTGAATTTGGACGCAGATAGTATCGAGATTTGTACAGTTATTGTTTATTTCAATTGCGTATTATGTTGTAGAAATGTGGTTGGTGGGCAGCTCCATAAGGCATTATGCAGAAAGCCCAGGAAAATACAGATATATACACACTTCAGGAAGGGTGCCATGAATTTCTTTGTGTTTTTGTTTTATTTTTTTGTGTTTTTTTTGTGGTTTTTTTTCGTTGTTTTTTAAGGCCAAAGATCCACTAAAAGACCTTTTTCGTCTTTAGCAATGGTGCTGTGCTTTTTTTTCATAAAGATCCACTAAAGACCTTTTTTCGTCTTTAGTAATGGTGCTGTGTTTTTTTTTTTTCATGAAGATCCACTGAGTGGGCGAGTGAGTGGGCGAGTGAGTCAGCGAGTGGGCGCCGAATGGTCAGATTGACATGCGCGTTCGCACGAACACAAAAATATTAATATCTCTGAAATGGCTGGTTAGATTTTCATAAAATAAATTTCATTTTGTAGAGCAGACCCACGAGTCACCAACGATATCAATCGCGATGTTGAAAGACTCGTTTTGCGCCAGCAAATGCAATTTTACACAAGCGATGGCCATCATGCTGCATGCCGGCACTTATTGTGACGTCATTCTCTATGCGCTCAAACAGGGACGCAAAGTGCGTTCGCACATACCAACATGCTCAGTACTGCTTCGCGGTTCATTTGACACGGACGGGACATTTCGTGCACGCACCTGCATGCACCTGCACGTACATAGCGCACGTACATAACTCACCCGAGCGGGTACAACACGCACTCGAGTTTTGCACAGTCGTTCAAATGCCCGCCAAACGTGCATGAGACGCGTGGCATCTAGAGATATATATTTGTTATTTTTTTTCTTTCCCAACTTGGAATAGGCCATGGGGCATACCATTAAAATCCACTTTTTCGTGCAACAGGAATGGGGATTACTTGATTTATTCATGAAAATCAGCAAAATATTCGTTCCATTCGATATAATAATGTCCCCAATAAATATACCTGCACATTAAAATACAAATAAAGAAAGAATTTCGATAAAAAAATCAGGTTTAAAATTCGTGGACAAGGTTGTTCACGTGATAAATTCAGCGAATGAGCGCTCCAGATACGTCAGGTGCCGTAATTGGCCAATCACGCAGCTCATACTAAGCTCCGTTCGGTAGCTGACAAACCAAGATGGCGACGCCCATTGCTTCGGCAGTGACAGGAAAACCTGTTCAATTTTCGTCCAAATTTTGCGTGATGCATGTTGTCCATAAAACTAAAAGCAATTTCATTCAATTCAATGATAAAAACTGGGCCCGCTTTGTTGAATTTGCGAGTAAATGGTTGCTCTATGACTGTAAAGAACGCGATTTACTGGCCGACTGTGCGGTAAAGCTGGGGCTTGATTTTGCCGATACACAATCCTGCATTGAAGCCAAACCAGAAAATCCCAACATTGGCTACCATTATGATTGTTCACGTCGCTTTTGTGACATCAGTAAAGTTAACAGGCTGAAGGAGAAAAAGACCGAAACATCTACATCTCATGGTAAGTTAATATGATTATGTACATGTGGACTTTTATGTTAATAACATGTGGACTTTGTTCTAAACAGTTTCTCAAAAAATCCAGGAAGACGGCGGAGCTATCGACAATTTTTTGTGCACAGTGTGCATGTATACTTTTAAGGTGCAAATGTTTACTTGCACAGTTACTTTGAGTGTGACCGCTATTTTGTCAATGCATGGATGATGCTGCCGGCTTTATTTGGGGCAAATACCAACGTGAGATGGCACAAGTTTTTATTGTTGCATCAAATTGCACGTTCCATCCCATGATATCCTGAAGGCCAAACAAAAATATAATTGTTGTATTATATATATATTTAAATATATTGTCAGAAAAAATTGGGTATACAAGTAACTGGAAGAAAAAAAATGAAAACAATTGTGTATATTTATGTTTAGACAATAATTCAATGGTTGGTAGGTAGGAAGAAAATAACTACATGTTTCATATTTGTTGAAAAAAAGTTAAATTCTAATCACTCAAAATTTGTTTCTTCCTTCTGTTTAATGCAGATGCCGGGACAGACATGAACGAACTTGACGATGGTCCAGTTGTAGTTAGTGAAAGCAGTGGAGAGCCCAGCAGAAAGAGAATGTTGCGTTCCTCAGATGCAAACAGCAGCCAAAGAGATTGGAGCAGGCGACATATGTTTCCTGAAGAGTGCATTTTCTGCCATAGCAACCAATACAAGCGCAGTCACATCTCAGGAAAGAGGTCAATGGTAAGGCTAGTAAAATGTGAACTCATCAGTGGAGGTCAACTTCTAAAGGCTGCAAAAGCAAAAGAGGATGTACAAATGCTGCATCAAATAGAAGGGGAGGACTTGGTTGCCAGGGAGCTTCAGTACCATCATGGCTGCTACAAGAACTACACAAGATTTTTGAGTAAACCTGGCAAGCCATTGACCCCAGTTCAAAATGGCTATATTGATGCTTTTGACAAATTCAGCCAAAACACCATCAGAAAGCGTCTAATTTATAGGCAAAAAAATTCTTACATTGAGTAAACTCAATAAGATATTTATCCGCGCCATTAAAGATGTCAGCGGCATCGATGCACCATATCGAACATGGCATCTGAAGACGCGACTACAGAAAAGCTTTCCACAGTTAGTCTTCATCAAAGCCAAAAGTAGAAACATGAGTGACATTGTGTTTAGTGAGTGTCTATCAGCAGAAGATTTGGCCGAGGACTTGGTAGACGATACAGCAGGGAGTTTAACAGATGACAGCACAGATAATGAAGAGGAGAGTATACCAACTGTTTCAGAATCCAAAGTACCACCCACAAATGACGACTTACGCATGCTGTATAGCGCTGCACTTATCATAAAGGCTGCTGTCTCCAATAAGCCATCTTCACCACCACCATGGCCACCTACTTCTGACGACCTAACACAAGATAAAGTAAAGGCAGAGGTTCCTATCACCAATATCACCAATAAGTGTAAGGAAATGGCTGGGAAGGAAAACCAAGCAAGATCCAGGAAAGACCTTGATCAAACTCGTGTCAGACGTGACGAACAAGATGTTGAAGCTGTCGTCAACACAATACGAAGTATGGTCAATCCATTTGAAGTTGACGGTAATGAGCTGATTTATCTGTCTTCAGGCGTTGTAGCATCCGACAAGATACAAGAAGACCTACTGGAAGCTTATGATAAAGGTACTAAGAGCTTTACTTTGTTTTGCAAAGATCGTCTACAGGTGGAAAACGACTCTTTCTTCGATCCAATAAAGCGAATGAAGCTTGCTACGTTTGAGACGGCAAAAAAGACAACCACAACTACAGTGAAGGGGAAAACTATCACCTTGAAAGCAGACAGAAAACTTTTTGCAAGACTGATATTTATTTCCAAGGTGCGTAAAGTTGATTTACGCCACATGATGACCTACTGCCTTGGTCCGCTGCCATTACCTATAGCAACAGAACTAGGAACTTTAGTGAAGACAGACAAGGCTTCAATCATGCACCATCTGCAGAAATCTGCTGAGCCAACAGTGATTGTGGACAGCATTCCACAAGAAAGTGTTTGGATCATAGATGGTATGGCTATGCTACAGGCATTGCGTTCATCTGCACCAGCTACCTTTCATCTGTTAGCAAAAGATTTGTTTGATAAAGTGGTGAAGCTAGCAGTACGTCAGAATTCCAAAGAGATTCATTTTGTCACTGACACTTACCCAAGAATGAGCATCAATAATGCAGAAAGAAAGCGGCGTGCTGCTACAGGAGTTCAGATTATACGGATTCAGGTGGACAACACCAACCAGAAGCGACCAATCCAATGGAAGAAGTTCCTCAGTGCCAGTGAGAACAAGGAAGCATTCGTGGAGTATCTTCTACATGTTTGGCAACAGTGCCCTCCTGACTCTTACAGAAATGTGAAGGTGTACATCGCACATGGAGAGCTATGTCATGCCCTCCTGATTGAGAATGGCATGGTAGTCTCAGAAGTAATTCCAGAGCTTCGTTGCAGTCATGAGGAAGCGGACACCAGAATCCTCTTGCATGCCGATTATGCACAGAAAAGGCTACAAGAAACTGACACAGCGCATATAACGCATTCACCAGCAATTGTCATCAAATGCCAGGACACTGATGTCTTCATAATTAGTTTAGGTTGTGCTCATCAGTTTACTGTGCCTCTACTGTTTCACACCGGTGTCAAAGATAAGGTACGAACTCTTGATATGACATCTCTACAGAGCCAGCTGGGAACTGATGTAACATCTGCGCTTGTGGGATTTCACCCGTTTACTGGTTGCGACTCAGTTAGCGCCTTCAGAGGAAAAGGGAAAGTCACACCTTACAAGCTAATGATTAAGTATGACAAGTACAAAGAAACCTTTCAAGAGCTTGGGGTGTCATTCACTCCATCAGATGACCTAATTGCTAGACTGGAGCGACTTGCTTGCCATGTATATGGGCAGGAGAAAGCAGAAACCGTCAACGAGGCCAGATATGATAAGTTTCGACTTGGTGTCCATGCTGGAGAATCCCTTCCACCAAACAGAGATTCTCTCATCAAACACATCATGCATGCTAATTACCAAGCTGGTATATTTCGTCGTTGCCTAGAACAGCTGCCAGAAATTCCAGCTCCCAGTGAATCAGGATGGAAAGTTGAAGAGATTGATGGAACACCTTCTCTGGAAGTGGACTGGTGTAGTCTTCCACCTGCTCCTGATGACATCCTGGAGCTAGTACACTGTAGCTGCAAGAAGGGAAAATGTAAGCGTGCACTCAAAGATGACGTGCAGTCAGTGGCTGACGTAACATGCTGCAGTGAGCTTGGTATGCAATGTACAGAACTCTGTAGATGCACTGGATGCGAGAATGGTGAAATTGTATCCGATGAACCAGTTGCTGAGCCAGAGGAAGGAGCTGGTTCTGATGAAGAAGAATATTGAGGTGAAGTTCCTTTTTTGAGATCATATGAATTTATCAATCTTCATTTTTAAAGTGTCTTTTAGGTCAAGTGCACAAATATCTTCTGCATAATTTGCGAAGCTGGCCCCTCCTAGGAATAAAATTAATTTATTCTTAAGTACAATCATTTTTTAAATGAAAGTCCTGTGTTCATGATCTCGACCTTATACCTGTGAATATAGTTAATACTACAAATTTCTCAAACTTGAAAGCTGTAAATTGAACAATGATGTAAATTATAATGTTGTAGCGGTTACCGCTGGATGTACATAATCGCCTTGCACCGGCCAGAACACGGCCAGACGCGCCTCTCCCGGGCATGCCCAGACTCACTGTTCCCGGGCACGCCCGAACCTCCCGGGCACGCCCGGTCTCGTCTTTCCCGGGCATGCCCGCTCTCGCCTTTCCAGGGCTCGCCCAGAGCGTCCGGGCATGCCCGCTATCGCCTTTCCAGGGCACGCCCAGAGCGTCCGGGCATGCCCGCTATCGCCTTTCCAGGGCTCGCCCAGAGCGTCCGGGCATGCCCGCTATCGCCTTTCCAGTGCTCGCCCAGAGCGCCCGGGCACGCCCAGCTTCGACTTGCCAGGCCGCAGCCAAACACGCCCGGGCAGGTCCAGACTCGCCTTTCCAAGGCTCGCCCTTGATACCCGGGCATGCCCGGTATAGCTTTTGCCGGGCAAACTTCCCGAGATAAATGTGTATATATATTGTTGCCCGAAAAACGGGCTTGTCAGAATACCTGAGCTGTTTGGTTTCAATAAAGCAACTCGGACGAATTCCATCTTTGGTCGTGTCAATTCTTTCGACTCGCGTTGGAGCGCAGTTCCTTCATTGGTGACCTACCGACATGGATACGGCAGTGACGCTTAAACTGCCTACCTTCTGGGAGACTCATGCGGCTGTTTGGTTCGCCCAGGCGGACTCCCAGTTCGCCCTGCGAGGCATCACCGCGGACGACACCCGCTTCCACCATGTTGTGGCGGCGCTCGGTTCCACCACCGCGGCCCGCGCCTTGAGCCTCCTCCAGCACCCGCCGGCTGCTGACAAATACGACGCGCTGAAGACGCTCCTCCTCGGCGCTTTCGCCCTCTCACCGGCAGCACGCGCACGGCGCCTGCTTGACCTGCCCGAGCTCGGCGACACGCGCCCGTCCGAGCGCATGGACTATATGCTCTCGTTGCTCGGCGAGCACTCTCCGGCATTCCTGTTCCGGGAGCTGTTCCTCCGTCAGCTGCCTAACCCGGTACGCCTCGCCCTGGCTGGCACGTTGATCACGGATTCCCGCGCCCTCGCCAGGGAAGCCGATAAGATCTCCTCGGCGGGCCAGCACATCGGCGCGGTTACCTGGAGCCCGCCGCTGTCCGAGGCGACTCCCACGACGCCCGAGCGCCCTGCGCGGTTGGAGGCCGAACTGCCGGTGCAACTGGCGGCCGCCACGCCGCACCGCCCGCTTCCGACACGACGGCCGGGGCCTCCACCTGACCGGGCGTGGTGTTATTACCACGCCAGGTTCGGACACAAGGCTCGGACGTGCCGGCCCCCGTGCACTTTCGGCAGGTCGGGAAACGGCCGGGCCGGCGTTCATTCCCAGCCATGAGCGCCGGCCACTCGGGCAACTTGCTGTTTATTCGGGACAAAGCGTCTGGACGGCGTTTCCTGTGCGACACCGGCGCCCAACTGAGCGTCATACCTGCCTCCGAGCAGGACAGGCTGGACGCAGTTTGCGGCCCCTCTTTGGTCGCTGCTAATGGCTCGGCCATACGCACTTTCGGCCCACGCGTCGTCACCCTCTGCTTCGGCAGCCAGCGCTTTCAATGGACTTTTGTTACCTCCAGCGTCCCCGTGGCTTTGCTGGGCGCCGACTTCCTCTGCGCGCACGGGCTGCTGGTCGACGTCAAACGACGTCGCCTTGTCCACGCCGAGACCTTCAGCTCCCTGGCGTGCACAATGAGCAGCTCCGCGCCGACCGAACTGGCGTGCGCCCTCCCGGCAACGAACGAGTTCGCTCGCCTGCTCGTGGAATTCCCGGCCCTCACGCGGCCGACGTTTTCGGCCGTCGCGGTGCGGCACGGGATCGAGCACCACATACCCACTACGGGCCCGCCAGTCTACGCCAGGGCCCGCCGCCTCGACCCAGCCAAGCTCGCCGTGGCAAAGGCCGAATTCGACGCGTTGGAGCACCTCGGCATCGTGCGGCGCTCCGATAGCGCGTGGGCCTCGCCACTGCACATCATGCCAAAGCCGGGGGGTGGATGGCGTCCGTGTGGCGACTACCGCTGTCTCAATGACGCTACCACCCCCGACAGGTACCCGATCCCGCATATTCAGGACTTTTCCGCCCGTTTGGCGGGACGGGTCATCTTTTCGAAAATTGACCTGATACGGGGCTACCACCAGGTACCTGTCCGGGCGGCCGACGTCCCGAAGACGGCCGTCATCACGCCGTTCGGCCTGTTCGAATTTTTGCGGATGCCGTTTGGCCTCAAAAACGCGGCCCAGGCGTTCCAGCGCTTGATGGACGGCGTGCTGCGCGACCTGCCGTTTCTTTTCGTCTATCTGGACGACATCCTCGTCGCCAGCACGTCCCGCGCCGAGCACCTCCTCCACCTCCGAACACTGTTCGGTCGCCTCAGCGAGCACGGCTTAATTGTCAACCCGGTCAAATGCCACTTCGGCGCGACGACCGTTGATTTTTTGGGCCACCGCATCACCAAGACCGGGGCCGTGCCGCTGCCGACCAAGGTCGAGGCCATCACCACGTTCCCGCGTCCCCGTTCCATCAAGGCCCTCCAAGAGTTCCTCGGCATGGTGAATTTTTATCACTGATTCGTGCCCCGCGCTGCTCAGCTCATGCGGCCCCTTTACGAGGCCCTCCGGGGCAAGCCGGCCAAGCATGACATTGTTTGGTCCGCGGCCATGGACGCGGCCTTCGCCAGTGCCAAACGGGCCCTCGCCGACGCAACGCTGCTGGCTCACCCGGTGCTCAACGCGCCCATCGCCCTCACTACGGACGCCTCCAACTACGCGGTGGGCGCCGTCCATGAGCAATGGGTGGACGGGGTTTGGCAGCCACTCGCTTTTTTCAGCCGGCAACTCCGGCCGAACGAGTTAAACTACAGCACGTTCGACCGTGAGCTGCTCGGGCTATTCCTGGCCGTTCGCCATTTCCGACACCTCCTGGAGGGCCGCCCGTTCACGGCTTTCGTCGACCACAAGCCGTTGGTCTACGCAATGGCTAAGGTCACGGAGCCGTGGTCGGCCCGCCAGCAGCGCCACCTCTCCGCCGTGTCGGAGTTCACCACGGACATCCAGCACGTCGCCGGCAAAGACAACGCCGTGGCCGACTGCCTTTCGCGGGCCAGCGCGAACGCGGTCCACCTCGGCGTGGACTTCACGCTCATGGCGGCCGACCAGACCACCGACGCCTCGGTGCAGGCACTCCGCGTGGCGGACACGGGCCTCCGCCTGGCCGACATCCCCTTCGCGGGCACCGTCCTGCTCTGCGACGTCTCCCAGGGCCAGCCTCGCCCCATCGTGCCCGTTTCCTGGCAGCGCCGCATCTTCGCCTCCATCCACGGCCTTTCTCACCCGGGCCGGAAAGCTTCTCAGAAGCTGGTGTCGGCGCGTTTCGTCTGGCACGGCCTTCGACGAAACATCCGCGACTGGGCCAATGCCTGCACGGCCTGCCAGCGAGCCAAGGTCCACCGCCACACCCAGGCCCCGCTGGCACCTTTCGCCGTGCCTGAACGGCGTTTCGACCACGTCCACGTGGACCTGGTGGGTCCCCTGCCCCCCTCGCGGGGGTTCACCCACCTGCTCACCATGGTGGACAGGGCCACCAGGTGGCCGGAGGCCGTGCCCCTCACCTCCACCACCACCGCCGACGTGGCGCAGGCGTTCATCGCCACCTGGGTCGCGCGCTTCGGCGCACCAGCGGACATCTCGTCCGACCGCGGCCCACAGTTCACGTCTGAGCTTTGGGGCGCGGTCGCCCGTTCGTTGGGGGGTCACGCTGCACCGCACCACGGCCTACCACCCCCAAGCCAATGGGTTGTGCGAGCGGTTTCACCGCTCCATGAAGGCCGCACTCATGGCCGGCCTTCAGGACGACGGTTGGGCCGACCGGCTGCCGTGGGTCCTTTTGGGCCTTCGCACGGCCCCCAAGGAAGACCTCCAGGCGTCCGCCGCCGAGCTCGTCTACGGCCAGCCACTCCGCGTCCCGGGCGAATTCGTGCCTGATGCTACCAGTCCCTGGTCCGCCGCTCGCCAGCGCTCGGACCTCCAGGAGGCCGCCCGACGATTTGCCCCCGTGCCGACGTCCCGCCATGGTGGCCCCCAGTCCTACGTCCCCCCGGCGCTTCGCACAGCGGAGTACGTCTTTGTGCATCATGACGCGCACCGGGGGCCACTCCGGCCGCCGTACGACGGGCCCTTCCGGGTCCTGCGACGGGGCGACAAGTCTTTCATCGTCGACTTCGGCGGCCGGCCGGACCGGATTTCTGTGGACCGCCTCAAACCGGCGCACATGGACGTCGACTGACCACCACGGTTGGCCCTTCCTCCGCGGCGAGGCCGCCCCCCGTCCACAGTTCCCCCCGCTCGACCACCCACCACCACGTCAGACCCCTCCCCACGACCCTCCAGGGGTCGCTTCGGCCGGGTCATCCGGACCCCCCTTAAATTGACCCTGCCGGTGCAGGTCGATTCTGGAGGGGCGTGTGTAGCGGTTACCGCTGGATGTACATAATCGCCTTGCACCGGCCAGAACACGGCCAGACGCGCCTCTCCCGGGCATGCCCGGACTCACTGTTCCCGGGCACGCCCGAACCTCCCGGGCACGCCCGGTCTCGTCTTTCCCGGGCATGCCCGCTCTCGCCTTTCCAGGGCTCGCCCAGAGCGTCCGGGCATGCCCGCTATCGCCTTTCCAGGGCTCGCCCAGAGCGTCCGGGCATGCCCGCTATCGCCTTTCCAGGGCACGCCCAGAGCGTCCGGGCATGCCCGCTATCGCCTTTCCAGGGCTCGCCCAGAGCGTCCGGGCATGCCCGCTATCGCCTTTCCAGTGCTCGCCCAGAGCGCCCGGGCACGCCCAGCCTCGACTTGCCAGGCCGCAGCCAAACACGCCCGGGCAGGTCCAGACTCGCCTTTCCAAGGCTCGCCCTTGATACCCGGGCATGCCCGGTATAGCTTTTGCCGGGCAAACTTCCCGAGATAAATGTGTATATATATTGTTGCCCGAAAAACGGGCTTGTCAGAATACCTGAGCTGTTTGGTTTCAATAAAGCAACTCGGACGAATTCCGTCTTTGGTCGCGTCAATTCTTTCGACTCG
The DNA here is from genome assembly GCF_964187855.1 of Myxine glutinosa. Taxonomy (NCBI): domain Eukaryota; kingdom Metazoa; phylum Chordata; class Myxini; order Myxiniformes; family Myxinidae; genus Myxine; species Myxine glutinosa. The sequence continues at coordinate 51,942,033 of NC_136261.1, forward strand.
CGTTGGAGCGCAGTTCCTTCAATGTAATGGATATCATAAACAAATTTGATTGTCTCAATTATTTATGTCTGTCTGCCTTATCCTGGCATGTATACATTATGTATTGAACATGGAAACGAAGCAAAAGTAACAGTACTCTTAAACACTGTTAATCATGCAAGCACTTTCCATGACATGCGTAATGTATACATGTTGTACTGTTTTAAATAAATAAGTTGAAAATGAATCTTCTAAAAAGTAAAAGGAGTCAGCCGTCAACTGCCACTCATTGCCATTCTTCAAATCAAAGAAGATGAACTGATCATAGAAGGTAGAAGTGAGAAGTTAATTTAAAAAAAGTAAAATAAAAATGATTTATTTGCGGCACAACATGTGTTTCAGCTGCGGCGGACCATATTTTCAGATTGGATTCATTTTCAACTTATCGCTATGACTATCTAGATACAAAAATATCATGTTTATTGGTGTATTTTAGTGAAAAGGAGGTCTAGAAACAATATCACAATCAATTTTTTTCATTTTACTCCTCAAACTATCCAGAAATAAAAGAAAATGCAGTAACGTATAGTTGATGAATATATATTTACTTGCATTTTCATCAAGTGCGCGTTAAAAATTAATGAGCACCCCTGGTGTCTGGGGACATGGTGTTTCTTGTTCAGGAGCACATCCCCAACCCATCTATAGCAATTTTAAGTAATCCCCTGCGTTGTTGCACGAAATTGTCAAATTGAGCACATTTTAGCCCTATGCCCCATGGCCTAAATGCACTGGGACGAGACCTGGTGGCCCAGGTTCCAATCCCGCCAGCCGTATTTTTATTATTTTTGGACATATCGTTCATTTTATGCAGTTATTTTATACAAATCTCTGGCAGTTAGGGGAAAAAATGGAATATGAACATATTCCATGTTCGGCTAGAGTGATAAATTTGATGGAAGTCGTTGTTTTTGGTGAAGGCGTCGGTATACGAATCTAGATGGCGTTTGCAAGCCATGATGGGGTACTGAACGATCCGGTTTTTTTTGAAGAAAAAATATTTGTTTCGTATCTTTTCACCGATTGATAAACATGATAGGCCGATAGGGGGATAAATTACAACTTTGATACAACGTAATAATCTTCCAGAAGACGTTTTTGTCTTGGGAAAAAGACCAAAATTGTATGAGGAGACTTTGTTGTCGCTGTTCATATATTACATACGGAATCGGAAGCGAAAGTTTTTTTTTCCATGTAAACTTTGTCCCTCTCTCCCTCTCTCTCCCTCCGTCTCTCCCCATCTTTCCATCTTTCCCTCTTCCCTTGTCCCAACCACATCTTGACCTCCGCACCTCTCCACCTCCACCCTACCCCAACTTTTATCACCGGACACCCTAACAATTACCCCACCACCATGCCTCCACCCAACCTTCCTACCCCCCCACCCCCCATCCACCCCCATCTCGTTTGCTCATATGGGAGGTGTACGTGGCGCTGTCCCATCTCCAACCCCAATCCCTTTACCCCACTTATGTCCCACCTCCACCCCCAATTCCTACCCCTCCGCCCCCACCATTCTACCTCTCCTCTGTCTCTCACACCTCACGTCAATCGCCAATGGGGTTCATAGATAGGATGGCATTCGCTGTGTGAACATTTTGATACGGTAAAAAAAAAAAAATTTTTTTTACGAAAGAAAACATCAAAACTGTGTCAAAGTAAATATCCCGAAGTACATTATATCCATGTGTTTGACGTCATCACGTTTTTGATATGCCAGTCAATTTGTGTGGATTTCACTGTTAAACATAATAAATATTCATTATTTTCACGAGTAGATGACTTTATGAGATATAATTTAATGTTTTCCATTAAATGTGCATTGATTTAAGTCAAAACTCCTTAATACCCATGAATGTCACGGGGTCTGAGCAGGGGAAAAGATGATAGGTTTTAGATTTGCGCTCAAACCTACGTTGGCATCTATCTTAGATGGCAGTGGAGGTTTACCTGACAGGAGTAAATTCCCTGTCAGAGGATCAAGGGGTCTTACTCCTATTGAGAGGAGTGGTCCCAAGTGAATGACCATGCATTGTGGCCCCTCGGGGGCATGATGCATGTGTTTGAATGACCATGCGCTTCCCCCTCGGGGTTGAGGCGCATGTGTATTGTTATGGGGACAGCCTTGTTGACGTTGTGCCTTGGCCAAGGGGTCAAGGTGCACGTCCGAGGCTTTTCGAATGTTTGACTTTTTACCTTTTTTCATTGTAAAAAAGGCAGGCCTTGACTGGGGCCCTAAAACAGTGGAGGTTTACCTGACAGGAGTAAATTCCCTGTCAGTGGATCAAGGGGTCTTACTCCTATTGAGAGGAGTGGTCCCAAGTGAATGACCATGCATTGTGGCCCCTCGGGGGCATGATGCATGTGTTTGAATGACCATGCGCTTCCCTCTTGGGGTTGAGGCGCATGTGTATTGTTATGGGGACAGCCTTGTTGATGTTGTGCCTTGACCATGGGGTCAAGGTGCACGTCCGAGGCTGTTCAAATGTTTGGACTTTTTACCTTTTTTCACACGCAAAAAAGGCAGGCCTTGACTGGGGCCCTAAAACAGTGGAGGTTTACCTGACAGGAGGAAATTCCCTGTCAGTGGATCAAGGGGTCTTACTCCTATTGAGAGGAGTGGTCCCAATTGTATGACCATGCATTGTGGCCCCTCGGGGGCATGATGCGTGCGTTTGAATGACCATGTGCTTCCCCCTCGGGGTTGAGGTGCATGTGTATTGTTATGGGGACAGCCTTGTTGACGTTGTGCCTTGGCCATGGGGTCAAGGTGCACGTCCGAGGCTGTTCAAATGTTTGGACTTTTTACCTTTTTTCACACGTAAAAAAGGCAGGCCCTGACTGCGGCCCTAAACCAGTGGAGGTTTACCTGACAGGAGTAAATTCCCTGTCAGAGGATCAAGGGGTCTTACTCCTATTGAGAGGAGTGGTCCCAATTGTATGACCATGCATTGTGGCCCTTCGGGGGCATGATGCATGTGTTTGAATGACCATGTGCTTTCCTCTCGGGGTTGAGGCGCATGTGTATTGTTATGGGGACAGCCTTGTTGACGTTGTGCCTTGGCCATGGGGTCAAGGTGCACGTCCGAGGCTGTTCGAATGTTTGACTTTTTACCTTTTTTCACAAGCAAAAAAGGCAGGCCTTGACTGGGGCCCTAAAACAGTGGAGGTTTAAATGACAGGAGTAAATTCCCTGTCAGAGGATCAAGGGGTCTTACTCCTATTGAGAGGAGTGGTCCCAAGTGAATGACCATGCATTGTGGCCCCTCGGGGGCATGATGCATGTGTTTGAATGACCATGCGCTTCCCCCTCGGGGTTGAGGCACATGTGTATTGTTATGGGGACAGCCTTGTTGACGTTGTGCCTTGGCCAAGGGGTCAAGGTGCACGTCCGAGGCTGTTCGAATGTTTGACTTTTTACCTTTTTTCATTGTAAAAAGGGCAGGCCTTGACTGGGGCCCTAAAACAGTGGAGGTTTACCTGACAGGAGTAAATTCCCTGTCAGTGGATCAAGGGGTCTTACTCCTATTGAGAGGAGTGGTCCCAAGTGAATGACCATGCATTGTGGCCCCTCGGGGGCATGATGCATGTGTTTGAATGACCATGCGCTTCCCTCTTGGGGTTGAGGCGCATGTGTATTGTTATGGGGACAGCCTTGTTGATGTTGTGCCTTGACCATGGGGTCAAGGTGCACGTCCGAGGCTGTTCAAATGTTTGGACTTTTTACCTTTTTTCACACGCAAAAAAGGCAGGCCTTGACTGGGGCCCTAAAACAGTGGAGGTTTACCTGACAGGAGGAAATTCCCTGTCAGTGGATCAAGGGGTCTTACTCCTATTGAGAGGAGTGGTCCCAATTGTATGACCATGCATTGTGGCCCTTCGGGGGCATGATGCGTGCGTTTGAATGACCATGTGCTTCCCCCTCGGGGTTGAGGTGCATGTGTATTGTTATGGGGACAGCCTTGTTGACGTTGTGCCTTGGCCATGGGGTCAAGGTGCACGTCCGAGGCTGTTCAAATGTTTGGACTTTTTACCTTTTTTCACACGTAAAAAAGGCAGGCCCTGACTGCGGCCCTAAACCAGTGGAGGTTTACCTGACAGGAGTAAATTCCCTGTCAGAGGATCAAGGGGTCTTACTCCTATTGAGAGGAGTGGTCCCAATTGTATGACCATGCATTGTGGCCCTTCGGGGGCATGATGCATGTGTTTGAATGACCATGTGCTTTCCTCTCGGGGTTGAGGCGCATGTGTATTGTTATGGGGACAGCCTTGTTGACGTTGTGCCTTGGCCATGGGGTCAAGGTGCACGTCCGAGGCTGTTCGAATGTTTGACTTTTTACCTTTTTTCACAAGCAAAAAAGGCAGGCCTTGACTGGGGCCCTAAAACAGTGGAGGTTTAAATGACAGGAGTAAATTCCCTGTCAGAGGATCAAGGGGTCTTACTCCTATTGAGAGGAGTGGTCCCAAGTGAATGACCATGCATTGTGGCCCCTCGGGGGCATGATGCATGTGTTTGAATGACCATGCGCTTCCCCCTCGGGGTTGAGGCACATGTGTATTGTTATGGGGACAGCCTTGTTGACGTTGTGCCTTGGCCAAGGGGTCAAGGTGCACGTCCGAGGCTGTTCGAATGTTTGACTTTTTACCTTTTTTCATTGTAAAAAAGGCAGGCCTTGACTGGGGCCCTAAAACAGTGGAGGTTTACCTGACAGGAGTAAATTCCCTGTCAGTGGATCAAGGGGTCTTACTCCTATTGAGAGGAGTGGTCCCAAGTGAATGACCATGCATTGTGGCCCCTCGGGGGCATGATGCATGTGTTTGAATGACCATGCGCTTCCCTCTTGGGGTTGAGGCGCATGTGTATTGTTATGGGGACAGCCTTGTTGATGTTGTGCCTTGACCATGGGGTCAAGGTGCACGTCCGAGGCTGTTCAAATGTTTGGACTTTTTACCTTTTTTCACACGCAAAAAAGGCAGGCCTTGACTGGGGCCCTAAAACAGTGGAGGTTTACCTGACAGGAGGAAATTCCCTGTCAGTGGATCAAGGGGTCTTACTCCTATTGAGAGGAGTGGTCCCAATTGTATGACCATGCATTGTGGCCCTTCGGGGGCATGATGCGTGCGTTTGAATGACCATGTGCTTCCCCCTCGGGGTTGAGGTGCATGTGTATTGTTATGGGGACAGCCTTGTTGACGTTGTGCCTTGGCCATGGGGTCAAGGTGCACGTCCGAGGCTGTTCAAATGTTTGGACTTTTTACCTTTTTTCACACGTAAAAAAGGCAGGCCCTGACTGCGGCCCTAAACCAGTGGAGGTTTACCTGACAGGAGTAAATTCCCTGTCAGAGGATCAAGGGGTCTTACTCCTATTGAGAGGAGTGGTCCCAATTGTATGACCATGCATTGTGGCCCTTCGGGGGCATGATGCATGTGTTTGAATGACCATGTGCTTTCCTCTCGGGGTTGAGGCGCATGTGTATTGTTATGGGGACAGCCTTGTTGACGTTGTGCCTTGGCCATGGGGTCAAGGTGCACGTCCGAGGCTGTTCAAATGTTTGGACTTTTTACCTTTTTTCACACGTAAAAAAGGCAGGCCCTGACTGCGGCCCTAAACCAGTGGAGGTTTACCTGACAGGAGTAAATTCCCTGTCAGAGGATCAAGGGGTCTTACTCCTATTGAGAGGAGTGGTCCCAATTGTATGACCATGCATTGTGGCCCTTCGGGGGCATGATGCATGTGTTTGAATGACCATGTGCTTTCCTCTCGGGGTTGAGGCGCATGTGTATTGTTATGGGGACAGCCTTGTTGACGTTGTGCCTTGGCCATGGGGTCAAGGTGCACGTCCGAGGCTGTTCGAATGTTTGACTTTTTACCTTTTTTCACAAGCAAAAAAGGCAGGCCTTGACTGGGGCCCTAAAACAGTGGAGGTTTAAATGACAGGAGTAAATTCCCTGTCAGAGGATCAAGGGGTCTTACTCCTATTGAGAGGAGTGGTCCCAAGTGAATGACCATGCATTGTGGCCCCTCGGGGGCATGATGCATGTGTTTGAATGACCATGCGCTTCCCCCTCGGGGTTGAGGCGCATGTGTATTGTTATGGGGACAGCCTTGTTGACGTTGTGCCTTGGCCAAGGGGTCAAGGTGCACGTCCGAGGCTGTTCGAATGTTTGACTTTTTACCTTTTTTCATTGTAAAAAAGGCAGGCCTTGACTGGGGCCCTAAAACAGTGGAGGTTTACCTGACAGGAGTAAATTCCCTGTCAGTGGATCAAGGGGTCTTACTCCTATTGAGAGGAGTGGTCCCAAGTGAATGACCATGCATTGTGGCCCCTCGGGGGCATGATGCATGTGTTTGAATGACCATGCGCTTCCCTCTTGGGGTTGAGGCGCATGTGTATTGTTATGGGGACAGCCTTGTTGATGTTGTGCCTTGACCATGGGGTCAAGGTGCACGTCCGAGGCTGTTCAAATGTTTGGACTTTTTACCTTTTTTCACACGCAAAAAAGGCAGGCCTTGACTGGGGCCCTAAAACAGTGGATGTTTACCTGACAGGAGGAAATTCCCTGTCAGTGGATCAAGGGGTCTTACTCCTATTGAGAGGAGTGGTCCCAATTGTATGACCATGCATTGTGGCCCCTCGGGGGCATGATGCGTGCGTTTGAATGACCATGTGCTTCCCCCTCGGGGTTGAGGTGCATGTGTATTGTTATGGGGACAGCCTTGTTGACGTTGTGCCTTGGCCATGGGGTCAAGGTGCACGTCCGAGGCTGTTCAAATGTTTGGACTTTTTACCTTTTTTCACACGTAAAAAAGGCAGGCCCTGACTGCGGCCCTAAACCAGTGGAGGTTTACCTGACAGGAGTAAATTCCCTGTCAGAGGATCAAGGGGTCTTACTCCTATTGAGAGGAGTGGTCCCAATTGTATGACCATGCATTGTGGCCCTTCGGGGGCATGATGCATGTGTTTGAATGACCATGTGCTTTCCTCTCGGGGTTGAGGCGCATGTGTATTGTTATGGGGACAGCCTTGTTGACGTTGTGCCTTGGCCATGGGGTCAAGGTGCACGTCCGAGGCTGTTCGAATGTTTGACTTTTTACCTTTTTTCACAAGCAAAAAAGGCAGGCCTTGACTGGGGCCCTAAAACAGTGGAGGTTTAAATGACAGGAGTAAATTCCCTGTCAGAGGATCAAGGGGTCTTACTCCTATTGAGAGGAGTGGTCCCAAGTGAATGACCATGCATTGTGGCCCCTCGGGGGCATGATGCATGTGTTTGAATGACCATGCGCTTCCCCCTCGGGGTTGAGGCACATGTGTATTGTTATGGGGACAGCCTTGTTGACGTTGTGCCTTGGCCAAGGGGTCAAGGTGCACGTCCGAGGCTGTTCGAATGTTTGACTTTTTACCTTTTTTCATTGTAAAAAGGGCAGGCCTTGACTGGGGCCCTAAAACAGTGGAGGTTTACCTGACAGGAGTAAATTCCCTGTCAGTGGATCAAGGGGTCTTACTCCTATTGAGAGGAGTGGTCCCAAGTGAATGACCATGCATTGTGGCCCCTCGGGGGCATGATGCATGTGTTTGAATGACCATGCGCTTCCCTCTTGGGGTTGAGGCGCATGTGTATTGTTATGGGGACAGCCTTGTTGATGTTGTGCCTTGACCATGGGGTCAAGGTGCACGTCCGAGGCTGTTCAAATGTTTGGACTTTTTACCTTTTTTCACACGCAAAAAAGGCAGGCCTTGACTGGGGCCCTAAAACAGTGGAGGTTTACCTGACAGGAGGAAATTCCCTGTCAGTGGATCAAGGGGTCTTACTCCTATTGAGAGGAGTGGTCCCAATTGTATGACCATGCATTGTGGCCCTTCGGGGGCATGATGCGTGCGTTTGAATGACCATGTGCTTCCCCCTCGGGGTTGAGGTGCATGTGTATTGTTATGGGGACAGCCTTGTTGACGTTGTGCCTTGGCCATGGGGTCAAGGTGCACGTCCGAGGCTGTTCAAATGTTTGGACTTTTTACCTTTTTTCACACGTAAAAAAGGCAGGCCCTGACTGCGGCCCTAAACCAGTGGAGGTTTACCTGACAGGAGTAAATTCCCTGTCAGAGGATCAAGGGGTCTTACTCCTATTGAGAGGAGTGGTCCCAATTGTATGACCATGCATTGTGGCCCTTCGGGGGCATGATGCATGTGTTTGAATGACCATGTGCTTTCCTCTCGGGGTTGAGGCGCATGTGTATTGTTATGGGGACAGCCTTGTTGACGTTGTGCCTTGGCCATGGGGTCAAGGTGCACGTCCGAGGCTGTTCGAATGTTTGACTTTTTACCTTTTTTCACAAGCAAAAAAGGCAGGCCTTGACTGGGGCCCTAAAACAGTGGAGGTTTAAATGACAGGAGTAAATTCCCTGTCAGAGGATCAAGGGGTCTTACTCCTATTGAGAGGAGTGGTCCCAAGTGAATGACCATGCATTGTGGCCCCTCGGGGGCATGATGCATGTGTTTGAATGACCATGCGCTTCCCCCTCGGGGTTGAGGCACATGTGTATTGTTATGGGGACAGCCTTGTTGACGTTGTGCCTTGGCCAAGGGGTCAAGGTGCACGTCCGAGGCTGTTCGAATGTTTGACTTTTTACCTTTTTTCATTGTAAAAAAGGCAGGCCTTGACTGGGGCCCTAAAACAGTGGAGGTTTACCTGACAGGAGTAAATTCCCTGTCAGTGGATCAAGGGGTCTTACTCCTATTGAGAGGAGTGGTCCCAAGTGAATGACCATGCATTGTGGCCCCTCGGGGGCATGATGCATGTGTTTGAATGACCATGCGCTTCCCTCTTGGGGTTGAGGCGCATGTGTATTGTTATGGGGACAGCCTTGTTGATGTTGTGCCTTGACCATGGGGTCAAGGTGCACGTCCGAGGCTGTTCAAATGTTTGGACTTTTTACCTTTTTTCACACGCAAAAAAGGCAGGCCTTGACTGGGGCCCTAAAACAGTGGAGGTTTACCTGACAGGAGGAAATTCCCTGTCAGTGGATCAAGGGGTCTTACTCCTATTGAGAGGAGTGGTCCCAATTGTATGACCATGCATTTTGGCCCTTCGGGGGCATGATGCGTGCGTTTGAATGACCATGTGCTTCCCCCTCGGGGTTGAGGTGCATGTGTATTGTTATGGGGACAGCCTTGTTGACGTTGTGCCTTGGCCATGGGGTCAAGGTGCACGTCCGAGGCTGTTCAAATGTTTGGACTTTTTACCTTTTTTCACACGTAAAAAAGGCAGGCCCTGACTGCGGCCCTAAACCAGTGGAGGTTTACCTGACAGGAGTAAATTCCCTGTCAGAGGATCAAGGGGTCATACTCCTATTGAGAGGAGTGGTCCCAATTGTATGACCATGCATTGTGGCCCTTCGGGGGCATGATGCATGTGTTTGAATGACCATGTGCTTTCCTCTCGGGGTTGAGGCGCATGTGTATTGTTATGGGGACAGCCTTGTTGACGTTGTGCCTTGGCCATGGGGTCAAGGTGCACGTCCGAGGCTGTTCGAATGTTTGACTTTTTACCTTTTTTCACAAGCAAAAAAGGCAGGCCTTGACTGGGGCCCTAAAACAGTGGAGGTTTAAATGACAGGAGTAAATTCCCTGTCAGAGGATCAAGGGGTCTTACTCCTATTGAGAGGAGTAGTCCCAAGTGAATGACCATGCATTGTGGCCCCTCGGGGGCATGATGCATGTGTTTGAATGACCATGCGCTTCCCCCTCGGGGTTGAGGCACATGTGTATTGTTATGGGGACAGCCTTGTTGACGTTGTGCCTTGGCCAAGGGGTCAAGGTGCACGTCCGAGGCTGTTCGAATGTTTGACTTTTTACCTTTTTTCATTGTAAAAAAGGCAGGCCTTGACTGGGGCCCTAAAACAGTGGAGGTTTACCTGACAGGAGTAAATTCCCTGTCAGTGGATCAAGGGGTCTTACTCCTATTGAGAGGAGTGGTCCCAAGTGAATGACCATGCATTGTGGCCCCTCGGGGGCATGATGCATGTGTTTGAATGACCATGCGCTTCCCTCTTGGGGTTGAGGCGCATGTGTATTGTTATGGGGACAGCCTTGTTGATGTTGTGCCTTGACCATGGGGTCAAGGTGCACGTCCGAGGCTGTTCAAATGTTTGGACTTTTTACCTTTTTTCACACGCAAAAAAGGCAGGCCTTGACTGGGGCCCTAAAACAGTGGAGGTTTACCTGACAGGAGGAAATTCCCTGTCAGTGGATCAAGGGGTCTTACTCCTATTGAGAGGAGTGGTCCCAATTGTATGACCATGCATTGTGGCCCCTCGGGGGCATGATGCGTGCGTTTGAATGACCATGTGCTTCCCCCTCGGGGTTGAGGTGCATGTGTATTGTTATGGGGACAGCCTTGTTGACGTTGTGCCTTGGCCATGGGGTCAAGGTGCACGTCCGAGGCTGTTCAAATGTTTGGACTTTTTACCTTTTTTCACACGTAAAAAAGGCAGGCCCTGACTGCGGCCCTAAACCAGTGGAGGTTTACCTGACAGGAGTAAATTCCCTGTCAGAGGATCAAGGGGTCTTACTCCTATTGAGAGGAGTGGTCCCAATTGTATGACCATGCATTGTGGCCCTTCGGGGGCATGATGCATGTGTTTCAATGACCATGTGCTTCCCTCTCGGGGTTGAGGCGCATGTGTATTGTTATGGGGACAGCCTTGTTGACGTTGTGCCTTGGCCATGGGGTCAAGGTGCACGTCCGAGGCTGTTCGAATGTTTGACTTTTTACCTTTTTTCACAAGCAAAAAAGGCAGGCCTTGACTGGGGCCCTAAAACAGTGGAGGTTTAAATGACAGGAGTAAATTCCCTGTCAGAGGATCAAGGGGTCTTACTCCTATTGAGAGGAGTGGTCCCAAGTGAATGACCATGCATTGTGGCCCCTCGGGGGCATGATGCATGTGTTTGAATGACCATGCGCTTCCCCCTCGGGGTTGAGGCGCATGTGTATTGTTATGGGGACAGCCTTGTTGACGTTGTGCCTTGGCCAAGGGGTCAAGGTGCACGTCCGAGGCTGTTCGAATGTTTGACTTTTTACCTTTTTTCATTGTAAAAAAGGCAGGCCTTGACTGGGGCCCTAAAACAGTGGAGGTTTACCTGACAGGAGTAAATTCCCTGTCAGTGGATCAAGGGGTCTTACTCCTATTGAGAGGAGTGGTCCCAAGTGAATGACCATGCATTGTGGCCCCTCGGGGGCATGATGCATGTGTTTGAATGACCATGCGCTTCCCTCTTGGGGTTGAGGCGCATGTGTATTGTTATGGGGACAGCCTTGTTGATGTTGTGCCTTGACCATGGGGTCAAGGTGCATGTCCGAGGCTGTTCAAATGTTTGGACTTTTTACCTTTTTTCACACGCAAAAAAGGCAGGCCTTGACTGGGGCCCTAAAACAGTGGAGGTTTACCTGACAGGAGTAAATTCCCTGTCAGTGGATCAAGGGGTCTTACTCCTATTGAGAGGAGTGGTCCCAATTGTATGACCATGCATTGTGGCCCTTCGGGGGCATGATGCATGTGTTTGAATGACCATGTGCTTCCCTCTCGGGGTTGAGGCGCATGTGTATTGTTATGGGGACAGCCTTGTTGACGTTGTGCCTTGGCCATGGGGTCAAGGTGCACGTCCGAGGCTGTTCGAATGTTTGACTTTTTACCTTTTTTCACAAGCAAAAAAGGCAGGCCTTGACTGGGGCCCTAAAACAGTGGAGGTTTAAATGACAGGAGTAAATTCCCTGTCAGAGGATCAAGGGGTCTTACTCCTATTGAGAGGAGTGGTCCCAAGTGAATGACCATGCATTGTGGCCCCTCGGGGGCATGATGCATGTGTTTGAATGACCATGCGCTTCCCCCTCGGGGTTGAGGCGCATGTGTATTGTTATGGGGACAGCCTTGTTGACGTTGTGCCTTGGCCAAGGGGTCAAGGTGCACGTCCGAGGCTGTTCGAATGTTTGACTTTTTACCTTTTTTCATTGTAAAAAAGGCAGGCCTTGACTGGGGCCCTAAAACAGTGGAGGTTTACCTGACAGGAGTAAATTCCCTGTCAGTGGATCAAGGGGTCTTACTCCTATTGAGAGGAGTGGTCCCAAGTGAATGACCATGCATTGTGGCCCCTCGGGGGCATGATGCATGTGTTTGAATGACCATGCGCTTCCCTCTTGGGGTTGAGGCGCATGTGTATTGTTATGGGGACAGCCTTGTTGATGTTGTGCCTTGACCATGGGGTCAAGGTGCACGTCCGAGGCTGTTCAAATGTTTGGACTTTTTACCTTTTTTCACACGCAAAAAAGGCAGGCCTTGACTGGGGCCCTAAAACAGTGGAGGTTTACCTGACAGGAGTAAATTCCCTGTCAGTGGATCAAGGGGTCTTACTCCTATTGAGAGGAGTGGTCCCAATTGTATGACCATGCATTGTGGCCCCTCGGGGGCATGATGCATGTGTTTGAATGACCATGCGCTTCCCCCTTGGGGTTGAGGCGCATGTGTATTGTTATTGGGACAGCCTTGTTGACGTTGTGCCTCGACCATGGGGTCAAGGTGCACGTCCGAGGCTGTTCAAATGTTTGACTTTTTACCTTTTTTCACAAGCAAAAAAGGCAGGCCTTAGCTGTGGCCCCAAAACAGTGGAGGTTTACCTGACAGGAGTAAATTCCCTGTCAGTGGATCAAGGGGTCTTACTCCTATTGAGAGGAGTGGTCCCAATTGTATGACCATGCATTGTGGCCCTTCGGGGGCATAATGCATGTGTTTGAATGACCATGTGCTTCCCCCTCGGGGTTGAGGCGCATGTGTATTGTTATGGGGACAGCCTTGTTGACGTTGTGCCTTGGCCATGGGGTCAAGGTGCACGTCCGAGGCTGTTCGAATGTTTGACTTTTTACCTTTTTTCACAAGCAAAAAAGGCAGGCCTTGACTGGGGCCCTAAAACAGTGGAGGTTTAAATGACAGGAGTAAATTCCCTGTCAGAGGATCAAGGGGTCTTACTCCTATTGAGAGGAGTGGTCCCAAGTGAATGACCATGCATTGTGGCCCCTCGGGGGCATGATGCATGTGTTTGAATGACCATGTGCTTCCCCCTCGGGGTTGAGGCGCATGTGTATTGTTATGGGGACAGCCTTGTTGACGTTGTGCCTTGGCCAAGGGGTCAAGGTGCACGTCCGAGGCTGTTCGAATGTTTGACTTTTTACCTTTTTTCATTGTAAAAAAGGCAGGCCTTGACTGGGGCTCTAAAACAGTGGAGGTTTACCTGACAGGAGTAAATTCCCTGTCAGTGGATCAAGGGGTCTTACTCCTATTGAGAGGAGTGGTCCCAATTGTATGACCATGCATTGTGGCCCTTTGGGGGCATGATGCATGTGTTTGAATGACCATGTGCTTCCCCCTCGGGGTTGAGGCGCATGTGTATTGTTATGGGGACAACCTTGTTGACGTTGTGCCTTGGCCATGGGGTCAAGGTGCACGTCCGAGGCTGTTCAAATGTTTGGACTTTTTACCTTTTTTCACACGTAAAAAAGGCAGGCCCTGACTGGGGCCCTAAAACAGTGGAGGTTTACCTGACAGGAGTAAATTCCCTGTCAGTGGATCAAGGGGTCTTACTCCTATTGAGAGGAGTGGTCCCAAGTGAATGACCATGCATTGTGGCCCCTCGGGGGCATGATGCATGTGTTTGGATGACCATGCGCTTCCCTCTTGGGGTTGAGGCGCATGTGTATTGTTATGGGGACAGCCTTGTTGATGTTGTGCCTTGACCATGGGGTCAAGGTGCACGTCCGAGGCTGTTCAAATGTTTGGACTTTTTACCTTTTTTCACACGCAAAAAAGGCAGGCCTTGACTGGGGCCCTAAAACAGTGGAGGTTTACCTGACAGGAGTAAATTCCCTGTCAGTGGATCAAGGGGTCTTACTCCTATTGAGAGGAGTGGTCCCAATTGTATGACCATGCATTGTGGCCCCTCGGGGGCATGATGCATGTGTTTGAATGACCATGCGCTTCCCCCTTGGGGTTGAGGTGCATGTGTATTGTTATTGGGACAGCCTTGTTGACGTTGTGCCTCGACCATGGGGTCAAGGTGCACGTCCGAGGCTGTTCAAATGTTTGACTTTTTACCTTTTTTCACAAGCAAAAAAGGCAGGCCTTAGCTGTGGCCCCAAAACAGTGGAGGTTTACCTGACAGGAGTAAATTCCCTGTCAGTGGATCAAGGGGTCTTACTCCTATTGAGAGGAGTGGTCCCAATTGTATGACCATGCATTGTGGCCCTTCGGGGGCATAATGCATGTGTTTGAATGACCATGTGCTTCCCCCTCGGGGTTGAGGCGCATGTGTATTGTTATGGGGACAGCCTTGTTGACGTTGTGCCTTGGCCATGGGGTCAAGGTGCACGTCCGAGGCTGTTCGAATGTTTGACTTTTTACCTTTTTTCACAAGCAAAAAAGGCAGGCCTTGACTGGGGCCCTAAAACAGTGGAGGTTTAAATGACAGGAGTAAATTCCCTGTCAGAGGATCAAGGGGTCTTACTCCTATTGAGAGGAGTGGTCCCAAGTGAATGACCATGCATTGTGGCCCCTCGGGGGCATGATGCATGTGTTTGAATGACCATGTGCTTCCCCCTCGGGGTTGAGGCGCATGTGTATTGTTATGGGGACAGCCTTGTTGACGTTCTGCCTTGGCCAAGGGGTCAAGGTGCACGTCCGAGGCTGTTCGAATGTTTGACTTTTTACCTTTTTTCATTGTAAAAAAGGCAGGCCTTGACTGGGGCTCTAAAACAGTGGAGGTTTACCTGACAGGAGTAAATTCCCTGTCAGTGGATCAAGGGGTCTTACTCCTATTGAGAGGAGTGGTCCCAATTGTATGACCATGCATTGTGGCCCTTTGGGGGCATGATGCATGTGTTTGAATGACCATGTGCTTCCCCCTCGGGGTTGAGGCGCATGTGTATTGTTATGGGGACAACCTTGTTGACGTTGTGCCTTGGCCATGGGGTCAAGGTGCACGTCCGAGGCTGTTCAAATGTTTGGACTTTTTACCTTTTTTCACACGTAAAAAAGGCAGGCCCTGACTGCGGCCCTAAACCAGTGGAGGTTTACCTGACAGGAGTAAATTCCCTGTCAGAGGATCAAGGGGTCTTACTCCTATTGAGAGGAGTGGTCCCAATTGTATGACCATGCATTGTGGCCCTTTGGGGGCATGATGCATGTGTTTGAATGAACATGTGCTTCCCCCTCGGGGTTGAGGTGCATGTGTATTGTTATGGGGACAGCCTTGTTGACGTTGTGCCTTGGCCATGGGGTCAAGGTGCACGTCCGAGGCTGTTCAAATGTTTGGACTTTTTACCTTTTTTCACACGTAAAAAAGGCAGGCCCTGACTGCGGCCCTAAACCAGTGGAGGTTTACCTGACAGGAGTAAATTCCCTGTCAGAGGATCAAGGGGTCTTACTCCTATTGAGAGGAGTGGTCCCAATTGTATGACCATGCATTGTGGCCCTTCGGGGGCATGATGCATGTGTTTGAATGACCATGTGCTTCCCTCTCGGGGTTGAGGCGCATGTGTATTGTTATGGGGACAGCCTTGTTGACGTTGTGCCTTGGCCATGGGGTCAAGGTGCACGTCCGAGGCTGTTCGAATGTTTGACTTTTTACCTTTTTTCACAAGCAAAAAAGGCAGGCCTTGACTGGGGCCCTAAAACAGTGGAGGTTTAAATGACAGGAGTAAATTCCCTGTCAGAGGATCAAGGGGTCTTACTCCTATTGAGAGGAGTGGTCCCAAGTGAATGACCATGCATTGTGGCCCCTCGGGGGCATGATGCATGTGTTTGAATGACCATGTGCTTCCCTCTCGGGGTTGAGGCGCATGTGTATTGTTATGGGGACAGCCTTGTTGACGTTGTGCCTTGGCCATGGGGTCAAGGTGCACGTCCGAGGCTGTTCGAATGTTTGACTTTTTACCTTTTTTCACAAGCAAAAAAGGCAGGCCTTGACTGGGGCCCTAAAACAGTGGAGGTTTAAATGACAGGAGTAAATTCCCTGTCAGAGGATCAAGGGGTCTTACTCCTATTGAGAGGAGTGGTCCCAAGTGAATGACCATGCATTGTGGCCCCTCGGGGGCATGATGCATGTGTTTGAATGACCATGCGCTTCCCCCTCGGGGTTGAGGCACATGTGTATTGTTATGGGGACAGCCTTGTTGACGTTGTGCCTTGGCCAAGGGGTCAAGGTGCACGTCCGAGGCTGTTCGAATGTTTGACTTTTTACCTTTTTTCACACGTAAAAAAGGCAGGCCCTGACTGCGGCCCTAAACCAGTGGAGGTTTACCTGACAGGAGTAAATTCCCTGTCAGAGGATCAAGGGGTCTTACTCCTATTGAGAGGAGTGGTCCCAATTGTATGACCATGCATTGTGGCCCTTCGGGGGCATGATGCATGTGTTTGAATGACCATGTGCTTCCCTCTCGGGGTTGAGGCGCATGTGTATTGTTATGGGGACAGCCTTGTTGACGTTGTGCCTTGGCCATGGGGTCAAGGTGCACGTCCGAGGCTGTTCGAATGTTTGACTTTTTACCTTTTTTCACAAGCAAAAAAGGCAGGCCTTGACTGGGGCCCTAAAACAGTGGAGGTTTAAATGACAGGAGTAAATTCCCTGTCAGAGGATCAAGGGGTCTTACTCCTATTGAGAGGAGTGGTCCCAAGTGAATGACCATGCATTGTGGCCCCTCGGGGGCATGATGCATGTGTTTGAATGACCATGTGCTTCCCTCTCGGGGTTGAGGCGCATGTGTATTGTTATGGGGACAGCCTTGTTGACGTTGTGCCTTGGCCATGGGGTCAAGGTGCACGTCCGAGGCTGTTCGAATGTTTGACTTTTTACCTTTTTTCACAAGCAAAAAAGGCAGGCCTTGACTGGGGCCCTAAAACAGTGGAGGTTTAAATGACAGGAGTAAATTCCCTGTCAGAGGATCAAGGGGTCTTACTCCTATTGAGAGGAGTGGTCCCAAGTGAATGACCATGCATTGTGGCCCCTCGGGGGCATGATGCATGTGTTTGAATGACCATGCGCTTCCCCCTCGGGGTTGAGGCGCATGTGTATTGTTATGGGGACAGCCTTGTTGACGTTGTGCCTTGGCCAAGGGGTCAAGGTGCACGTCCGAGGCTGTTCGAATGTTTGACTTTTTACCTTTTTTCATTGTAAAAAAGGCAGGCCTTGACTGGGGCCCTAAAACAGTGGAGGTTTACCTGACAGGAGTAAATTCCCTGTCAGTGGATCAAGGGGTCTTACTCCTATTGAGAGGAGTGGTCCCAAGTGAATGAACATGCATTGTGGCCCCTCGGGGGCATGATGCATGTGTTTGAATGACCATGCGCTTCCCTCTTGGGGTTGAGGC
This sequence comes from Myxine glutinosa, assembly GCF_964187855.1. NCBI lineage: Eukaryota > Metazoa > Chordata > Myxini > Myxiniformes > Myxinidae > Myxine > Myxine glutinosa. The sequence continues at coordinate 51,959,480 of NC_136261.1, forward strand.
GCATGTGTATTGTTATGGGGACAGCCTTGTTGATGTTGTGCCTTGACCATGGGGTCAAGGTGCACGTCCGAGGCTGTTCAAATGTTTGGACTTTTTACCTTTTTTCACACGCAAAAAAGGCAGGCCTTGACTGGGGCCCTAAAACAGTGGAGGTTTACCTGACAGGAGGAAATTCCCTGTCAGTGGATCAAGGGGTCTTACTCCTATTGAGAGGAGTGGTCCCAATTGTATGACCATGCATTGTGGCCCCTCGGGGGCATGATGCGTGCGTTTGAATGACCATGTGCTTCCCCCTCGGGGTTGAGGTGCATGTGTATTGTTATGGGGACAGCCTTGTTGACGTTGTGCCTTGGCCATGGGGTCAAGGTGCACGTCCGAGGCTGTTCAAATGTTTGGACTTTTTACCTTTTTTCACACGTAAAAAAGGCAGGCCCTGACTGCGGCCCTAAACCAGTGGAGGTTTACCTGACAGGAGTAAATTCCCTGTCAGAGGATCAAGGGGTCTTCCTCCTATTGAGAGGAGTGGTCCCAATTGTATGACCATGCATTGTGGCCCTTTGGGGGCATGATGCATGTGTTTGAATGACCATGTGCTTCCCCCTCGGGGTTGAGGTGCATGTGTATTGTTATGGGGACAGCCTTGTTGACGTTGTGCCTTGGCCATGGGGTCAAGGTGCACGTCCGAGGCTGTTCAAATGTTTGGACTTTTTACCTTTTTTCACACGTAAAAAAGGCAGGCCTTGAGTGGGGCCCTAAAACAGTGGAGGTTTACCTGACAGGAGGAAATTCCCTGTCAGTGGATCAAGGGGTCTTACTCCTATTGAGAGGAGTGGTCCCAATTGTATGACCATGCATTGTGGCCCCTCGGGGGCATGATGCGTGCGTTTGAATGACCATGTGCTTCCCCCTCGGGGTTGAGGTGCATGTGTATTGTTATGGGGACAGCCTTGTTGACGTTGTGCCTTGGCCATGGGGTCAAGGTGCACGTCCGAGGCTGTTCAAATGTTTGGACTTTTTACCTTTTTTCACACGTAAAAAAGGCAGGCCCTGACTGCGGCCCTAAACCAGTGGAGGTTTACCTGACAGAAGTAAATTCCCTGTCAGAGGATCAAGGGGTCTTACTCCTATTGAGAGGAGTGGTCCCAATTGTATGACCATGCATTGTGGCCCTTCGGGGGCATGATGCATGTGTTTGAATGACCATGTGCTTCCCTCTCGGGGTTGAGGCGCATGTGTATTGTTATGGGGTCAGCCTTGTTGATGTTGTGCCTTGGCCATGGGGTCAAGGTGCACGTCCGAGGCTGTTCGAATGTTTGACTTTTTACCTTTTTCACAAGCAAAAAAGGCAGGCCTTGACTGGGGCCCTAAAACAGTGGAGGTTTAAATGACAGGAGTAAATTCCCTGTCAGAGGATCAAGGGGTCTTACTCCTATTGAGAGGAGTGGTCCCAAGTGAATGACCATGCATTGTGGCCCCTCGGGGGCATGATGCATGTGTTTGAATGACCATGCGCTTCCCCCTCGGGGTTGAGGCGCATGTGTATTGTTATGGGGACAGCCTTGTTGACGTTGTGCCTTGGCCAAGGGGTCAAGGTGCACGTCCGAGGCTGTTCGAATGTTTTACTTTTTACCTTTTTTCATTGTAAAAAAGGCAGGCCTTGACTGGGGCCCTAAAACAGTGGAGGTTTACCTGACAGGAGTAAATTCCCTGTCAGTGGATCAAGGGGTCTTACTCCTATTGAGAGGAGTGGTCCCAAGTGAATGACCATGCATTGTGGCCCCTCGGGGGCATGATGCATGTGTTTGAATGACCATGCGCTTCCCTCTTGGGGTTGAGGCGCATGTGTATTGTTATGGGGACAGCCTTGTTGATGTTGTGCCTTGACCATGGGGTCAAGGTGCACGTCCGAGGCTGTTCAAATGTTTGGACTTTTTACCTTTTTTCACTCGCAAAAAAGGCAGGCCTTGACTGGGGCCCTAAAACAGTGGAGGTTTACCTGACAGGAGGAAATTCCCTGTCAGTGGATCAAGGGGTCTTACTCCTATTGAGAGGAGTGGTCCCAATTGTATGACCATGCATTGTGGCCCCTCGGGGGCATGATGCGTGCGTTTGAATGACCATGTGCTTCCCCCTCGGGGTTGAGGTGCATGTGTATTGTTATGGGGACAGCCTTGTTGACGTTGTGCCTTGGCCATAGGGTCAAGGTGCACGTCCGAGGCTGTTCAAATGTTTGGACTTTTTATCTTTTTTCACACGTAAAAAAGGCAGGCCCTGACTGCGGCCCTAAACCAGTGGAGGTTTACCTGACAGGAGTAAATTCCCTGTCAGAGGATCAAGGGGTCTTACTCCTATTGAGAGGAGTGGTCCCAATTGTATGACCATGCATTGTGGCCCTTCGGGGGCATGATGCATGTGTTTGAATGACCATGTGCTTTCCACTCGGGGTTGAGGCGCATGTGTATTGTTATGGGGACAGCCTTGTTGACGTTGTGCCTTGGCCATGGGGTCAAGGTGCACGTCCGAGGCTGTTCGAATGTTTGACTTTTTACCTTTTTTCACAAGCAAAAAAGGCAGGCCTTGACTGGGGCCCTAAAACAGTGGAGGTTTAAATGACAGGAGTAAATTCCCTGTCAGAGGATCAAGGGGTCTTACTCCTATTGAGAGGAGTGGTCCCAAGTGAATGACCATGCATTGTGGCCCCTCGGGGGCATGATGCATGTGTTTGAATGACCATGCGCTTCCCCCTCGGGGTTGAGGCACATGTGTATTGTTATGGGGACAGCCTTGTTGACGTTGTGCCTTGGCCAAGGGGTCAAGGTGCACGTCCGAGGCTGTTCGAATGTTTGACTTTTTACCTTTTTTCATTGTAAAAAAGGCAGGCCTTGACTGGGGCCCTAAAACAGTGGAGGTTTACCTGACAGGAGTAAATTCCCTGTCAGTGGATCAAGGGGTCTTACTCCTATTGAGAGGAGTGGTCCCAAGTGAATGACCATGCATTGTGGCCCCTCGGGGGCATGATGCATGTGTTTGAATGACCATGCGCTTCCCTCTTGGGGTTGAGGCGCATGTGTATTGTTATGGGGACAGCCTTGTTGATGTTGTGCCTTGACCATGGGGTCAAGGTGCACGTCCGAGGCTGTTCAAATGTTTGGACTTTTTACCTTTTTTCACACGCAAAAAAGGCAGGCCTTGACTGGGGCCCTAAAACAGTGGAGGTTTACCTGACAGGAGGAAATTCCCTGTCAGTGGATCAAGGGGTCTTACTCCTATTGAGAGGAGTGGTCCCAATTGTATGACCATGCATTGTGGCCCCTCGGGGGCATGATGCGTGCGTTTGAATGACCATGTGCTTCCCCCTCGGGGTTGAGGTGCATGTGTATTGTTATGGGGACAGCCTTGTTGACGTTGTGCCTTGGCCATGGGGTCAAGGTGCACGTCCGAGGCTGTTCAAATGTTTGGACTTTTTACCTTTTTTCACACGTAAAAAAGGCAGGCCCTGACTGCGGCCCTAAACCAGTGGAGGTTTACCTGACAGGAGTAAATTCCCTGTCAGAGGATCAAGGGGTCTTACTCCTATTGAGAGGAGTGGTCCCAATTGTATGACCATGCATTGTGGCCCTTCGGGGGCATGATGCATGTGTTTGAATGACCATGTGCTTCCCTCTCGGGGTTGAGGCGCATGTGTATTGTTATGGGGACAGCCTTGTTGACGTTGTGCCTTGGCCATGGGGTCAAGGTGCACGTCCGAGGCTGTTCGAATGTTTGACTTTTTACCTTTTTTCACAAGCAAAAAAGGCAGGCCTTGACTGGGGCCCTACAACAGTGGAGGTTTAAATGACAGGAGTAAATTCCCTGTCAGAGGATCAAGGGGTCTTACTCCTATTGAGAGGAGTGGTCCCAAGTGAATGACCATGCATTGTGGCCCCTCGGGGGCATGATGCATGTGTTTGAATGACCATGCGCTTCCCCCTCGGGGTTGAGGCGCATGTGTATTGTTATGGGGACAGCCTTGTTGACGTTGTGCCTTGGCCAAGGGGTCAAGATGCACGTCCGAGGCTGTTCGAATGTTTGACTTTTTACCTTTTTTCATTGTAAAAAAGGCAGGCCTTGACTGGGGCCCTAAAACAGTGGAGGTTTACCTGACAGGAGTAAATTCCCTGTCAGTGGATCAAGGGGTCTTACTCCTATTGAGAGGAGTGGTCCCAAGTGAATGACCATGCATTGTGGCCCCTCGGGGGCATGATGCATGTGTTTGAATGACCATGCGCTTCCCTCTTGGGGTTGAGGCGCATGTGTATTGTTATGGGGACAGCCTTGTTGATGTTGTGCCTTGACCATGGGGTCAAGGTGCACGTCCGAGGCTGTTCAAATGTTTGGACTTTTTACCTTTTTTCACACGCAAAAAAGGCAGGCCTTGACTGGGGCCCTAAAACAGTGGAGGTTTACCTGACAGGAGTAAATTCCCTGTCAGTGGATCAAGGGGTCTTACTCCTATTGAGAGGAGTGGTCCCAATTGTATGACCATGCATTGTGGCCCCTCGGGGGCATGATGCGTGCGTTTGAATGACCATGTGCTTCCCCCTCGGGGTTGAGGTGCATGTGTATTGTTATGGGGACAGCCTTGTTGACGTTGTGCCTTGGCCATGGGGTCAAGGTGCACGTCCGAGGCTGTTCAAATGTTTGGACTTTTTACCTTTTTTCACACGTAAAAAAGGCAGGCCCTGACTGCGGCCCTAAACCAGTGGAGGTTTACCTGACAGGAGTAAATTCCCTGTCAGAGGATCAAGGGGTCTTACTCCTATTGAGAGGAGTGGTCCCAATTGTATGACCATGCATTGTGGCCCTTCGGGGGCATGATGCATGTGTTTGAATGACCATGTGCTTCCCTCTCGGGGTTGAGGCGCATGTGTATTGTTATGGGGACAGCCTTGTTGACGTTGTGCCTTGGCCATGGGGTCAAGGTGCACGTCCGAGGCTGTTCGAATGTTTGACTTTTTACCTTTTTTCACAAGCAAAAAAGGCAGGCCTTGACTGGGGCCCTAAAACAGTGGAGGTTTACCTGACAGGAGTAAATTCCCTGTCAGTGGATCAAGGGGTCTTACTCCTATTGAGAGGAGTGGTCCCAAGTGAATGACCATGCATTGTGGCCCCTCGGGGGCATGATGCATGTGTTTGAATGACCATGCGCTTCCCTCTTGGGGTTGAGGCGCATGTGTATTGTTATGGGGACAGCCTTGTTGATGTTGTGCCTTGACCATGGGGTCAAGGTGCACGTCCGAGGCTGTTCAAATGTTTGGACTTTTTACCTTTTTTCACACGCAAAAAAGGCAGGCCTTGACTGGGGCCCTAAAACAGTGGAGGTTTACCTGACAGGAGGAAATTCCCTGTCAGTGGATCAAGGGGTCTTACTCCTATTGAGAGGAGTGGTCCCAATTGTATGACCATGCATTGTGGCCCCTCGGGGGCATGATGCGTGCGTTTGAATGACCATGTGCTTCCCCCTCGGGGTTGAGGTGCATGTGTATTGTTATGGGGACAGCCTTGTTGACGTTGTGCCTTGGCCATGGGGTCAAGGTGCACGTCCGAGGCTGTTCAAATGTTTGGACTTTTTACCTTTTTTCACACGTAAAAAAGGCAGGCCCTGACTGCGGCCCTAAACCAGTGGAGGTTTACCTGACAGGAGTAAATTCCCTGTCAGAGGATCAAGGGGTCTTACTCCTATTGAGAGGAGTGGTCCCAATTGTATGACCATGCATTGTGGCCCTTCGGGGGCATGATGCATGTGTTTCAATGACCATGTGCTTCCCTCTCGGGGTTGAGGCGCATGTGTATTGTTATGGGGACAGCCTTGTTGACGTTGTGCCTTGGCCATGGGGTCAAGGTGCACGTCCGAGGCTGTTCGAATGTTTGACTTTTTACCTTTTTTCACAAGCAAAAAAGGCAGGCCTTGACTGGGGCCCTAAAACAGTGGAGGTTTAAATGACAGGAGTAAATTCCCTGTCAGAGGATCAAGGGGTCTTACTCCTATTGAGAGGAGTGGTCCCAAGTGAATGACCATGCATTGTGGCCCCTCGGGGGCATGATGCATGTGTTTGAATGACCATGCGCTTCCCCCTCGGGGTTGAGGCGCATGTGTATTGTTATGGGGACAGCCTTGTTGACGTTGTGCCTTGGCCAAGGGGTCAAGGTGCACGTCCGAGGCTGTTCGAATGTTTGACTTTTTACCTTTTTTCATTGTAAAAAAGGCAGGCCTTGACTGGGGCCCTAAAACAGTGGAGGTTTACCTGACAGGAGTAAATTCCCTGTCAGTGGATCAAGGGGTCTTACTCCTATTGAGAGGAGTGGTCCCAAGTGAATGACCATGCATTGTGGCCCCTCGGGGGCATGATGCATGTGTTTGAATGACCATGCGCTTCCCTCTTGGGGTTGAGGCGCATGTGTATTGTTATGGGGACAGCCTTGTTGATGTTGTGCCTTGACCATGGGGTCAAGGTGCACGTCCGAGGCTGTTCAAATGTTTGGACTTTTTACCTTTTTTCACACGCAAAAAAGGCAGGCCTTGACTGGGGCCCTAAAACAGTGGAGGTTTACCTGACAGGAGTAAATTCCCTGTCAGTGGATCAAGGGGTCTTACTCCTATTGAGAGGCGTGGTCCCAATTGTATGACCATGCATTGTGGCCCCTCGGGGGCATGATGCGTGCGTTTGAATGACCATGTGCTTCCCCCTCGGGGTTGAGGTGCATGTGTATTGTTATGGGGACAGCCTTGTTGTCGTTGTGCCTTGGCCATGGGGTCAAGGTGCACGTCCGAGGCTGTTCAAATGTTTGGACTTTTTACCTTTTTTCACACGTAAAAAAGGCAGGCCCTGACTGCGGCCCTAAACCAGTGGAGGTTTACCTGACAGGAGTAAATTCCCTGTCAGAGGATCAAGGGGTCTTACTCCTATTGAGAGGAGTGGTCCCAATTGTATGACCATGCATTGTGGCCCTTCGGGGGCATGATGCATGTGTTTGAATGACCATGTGCTTCCCTCTCGGGGTTGAGGCGCATGTGTATTGTTATGGGGACAGCCTTGTTGACGTTGTGCCTTGGCCATGGGGTCAAGGTGCACGTCCGAGGCTGTTCGAATGTTTGACTTTTTACCTTTTTTCACAAGCAAAAAAGGCAGGCCTTGACTGGGGCCCTAAAACAGTGGAGGTTTAAATGACAGGAGTAAATTCCCTGTCAGAGGATCAAGGGGTCTTACTCCTATTGAGAGGAGTGGTCCCAAGTGAATGACCATGCATTGTGGCCCCTCGGGGGCATGATGCATGTGTTTGAATGACCATGCGCTTCCCCCTCGGGGTTGAGGCGCATGTGTATTGTTATGGGGACAGCCTTGTTGACGTTGTGCCTTGGCCAAGGGGTCAAGGTGCACGTCCGAGGCTGTTCGAATGTTTGACTTTTTACCTTTTTTCATTGTAAAAAAGGCAGGCCTTGACTGGGGCCCTAAAACAGTGGAGGTTTACCTGACAGGAGTAAATTCCCTGTCAGTGGATCAAGGGGTCTTACTCCTATTGAGAGGAGTGGTCCCAAGTGAATGACCATGCATTGTGGCCCCTCGGGGGCATGATGCATGTGTTTGAATGACCATGCGCTTCCCTCTTGGGGTTGAGGCGCATGTGTATTGTTATGGGGACAGCCTTGTTGATGTTGTGCCTTGACCATGGGGTCAAGGTGCACGTCCGAGGCTGTTCAAATGTTTGGACTTTTTACCTTTTTTCACACGCAAAAAAGGCAGGCCTTGACTGGGGCCCTAAAACAGTGGAGGTTTACCTGACAGGAGTAAATTCCCTGTCAGTGGATCAAGGGGTCTTACTCCTATTGAGAGGAGTGGTCCCAATTGTATGACCATGCATTGTGGCCCCTCGGGGGCATGATGCATGTGTTTGAATGACCATGCGCTTCCCCCTTGGGGTTGAGGCGCATGTGTATTGTTATTGGGACAGCCTTGTTGACGTTGTGCCTCGACCATGGGGTCAAGGTGCACGTCCGAGGCTGTTCAAATGTTTGACTTTTTACCTTTTTTCACAAGCAAAAAAGGCAGGCCTTAGCTGTGGCCCCAAAACAGTGGAGGTTTACCTGACAGGAGTAAATTCCCTGTCAGTGGATCAAGGGGTCTTACTCCTATTGAGAGGAGTGGTCCCAATTGTATGACCATGCATTGTGGCCCTTCGGGGGCATAATGCATGTGTTTGAATGACCATGTGCTTCCCCCTCGGGGTTGAGGCGCATGTGTATTGTTATGGGGACAGCCTTGTTGACGTTGTGCCTTGGCCATGGGGTCAAGGTGCACGTCCGAGGCTGTTCGAATGTTTGACTTTTTACCTTTTTTCACAAGCAAAAAAGGCAGGCCTTGACTGGGGCCCTAAAACAGTGGAGGTTTAAATGACAGGAGTAAATTCCCTGTCAGAGGATCAAGGGGTCTTACTCCTATTGAGAGGAGTGGTCCCAAGTGAATGACCATGCATTGTGGCCCCTCGGGGGCATGATGCATGTGTTTGAATGACCATGTGCTTCCCCCTCGGGGTTGAGGCGCATGTGTATTGTTATGGGGACAGCCTTGTTGACGTTGTGCCTTGGCCAAGGGGTCAAGGTGCACGTCCGAGGCTGTTCGAATGTTTGACTTTTTACCTTTTTTCATTGTAAAAAAGGCAGGCCTTGACTGGGGCTCTAAAACAGTGGAGGTTTACCTGACAGGAGTAAATTCCCTGTCAGTGGATCAAGGGGTCTTACTCCTATTGAGAGGAGTGGTCCCAATTGTATGACCATGCATTGTGGCCCTTTGGGGGCATGATGCATGTGTTTGAATGACCATGTGCTTCCCCCTCGGGGTTGAGGCGCATGTGTATTGTTATGGGGACAACCTTGTTGACGTTGTGCCTTGGCCATGGGGTCAAGGTGCACGTCCGAGGCTGTTCAAATGTTTGGACTTTTTACCTTTTTTCACACGTAAAAAAGGCAGGCCCTGACTGCGGCCCTAAACCAGTGGAGGTTTACCTGACAGGAGTAAATTCCCTGTCAGAGGATCAAGGGGTCTTACTCCTATTGAGAGGAGTGGTCCCAATTGTATGACCATGCATTGTGGCCCTTTGGGGGCATGATGCATGTGTTTGAATGACCATGTGCTTCCCCCTCGGGGTTGAGGTGCATGTGTATTGTTATGGGGACAGCCTTGTTGACGTTGTGCCTTGGCCATGGGGTCAAGGTGCACGTCCGAGGCTGTTCAAATGTTTGGACTTTTTACCTTTTTTCACACGTAAAAAAGGCAGGCCCTGACTGCGGCCCTAAACCAGTGGAGGTTTACCTGACAGGAGTAAATTCCCTGTCAGAGGATCAAGGGGTCTTACTCCTATTGAGAGGAGTGGTCCCAATTGTATGACCATGCATTGTGGCCCTTCGGGGGCATGATGCATGTGTTTGAATGACCATGTGCTTCCCTCTCGGGGTTGAGGCGCATGTGTATTGTTATGGGGACAGCCTTGTTGACGTTGTGCCTTGGCCATGGGGTCAAGGTGCACGTCCGAGGCTGTTCGAATGTTTGACTTTTTACCTTTTTTCACAAGCAAAAAAGGCAGGCCTTGACTGGGGCCCTAAAACAGTGGAGGTTTAAATGACAGGAGTAAATTCCCTGTCAGAGGATCAAGGGGTCTTACTCCTATTGAGAGGAGTGGTCCCAAGTGAATGACCATGCATTGTGGCCCCTCGGGGGCATGATGCATGTGTTTGAATGACCATGTGCTTCCCTCTCGGTGTTGAGGCGCATGTGTATTGTTATGGGGACAGCCTTGTTGACGTTGTGCCTTGGCCATGGGGTCAAGGTGCACGTCCGAGGCTGTTCGAATGTTTGACTTTTTACCTTTTTTCACAAGCAAAAAAGGCAGGCCTTGACTGGGGCCCTAAAACAGTGGAGGTTTAAATGACAGGAGTAAATTCCCTGTCAGAGGATCAAGGGGTCTTACTCCTATTGAGAGGAGTGGTCCCAAGTGAATGACCATGCATTGTGGCCCCTCGGGGGCATGATGCATGTGTTTGAATGACCATGCGCTTCCCCCTCGGGGTTGAGGCACATGTGTATTGTTATGGGGACAGCCTTGTTGACGTTGTGCCTTGGCCAAGGGGTCAAGGTGCACGTCCGAGGCTGTTCGAATGTTTGACTTTTTACCTTTTTTCACACGTAAAAAAGGCAGGCCCTGACTGCGGCCCTAAACCAGTGGAGGTTTACCTGACAGGAGTAAATTCCCTGTCAGAGGATCAAGGGGTCTTACTCCTATTGAGAGGAGTGGTCCCAATTGTATGACCATGCATTGTGGCCCTTCGGGGGCATGATGCATGTGTTTGAATGACCATGTGCTTCCCTCTCGGGGTTGAGGCGCATGTGTATTGTTATGGGGACAGCCTTGTTGACGTTGTGCCTTGGCCAAGGGGTCAAGGTGCACGTCCGAGGCTGTTCGAATGTTTGACTTTTTACCTTTTTTCATTGTAAAAAAGGCAGGCCTTGACTGGGGCCCTAAAACAGTGGAGGTTTACCTGACAGGAGTAAATTCCCTGTCAGTGGATCAAGGGGTCTTACTCCTATTGAGAGGAGTGGTCCCAATTGTATGACCATGCATTGTGGCCCTTTGGGGGCATGATGCATGTGTTTGAATGACCATGTGCTTCCCCCTCGGGGTTGAGGCGCATGTGTATTGTTATGGGGACAACCTTGTTGACGTTGTGCCTTGGCCATGGGGTCAAGGTGCACGTCCGAGGCTGTTCAAATGTTTGGACTTTTTACCTTTTTTCACACGTAAAAAAGGCAGGCCCTGACTGCGGCCCTAAACCAGTGGAGGTTTACCTGACAGGAGTAAATTCCCTGTCAGAGGATCAAGGGGTCTTACTCCTATTGAGAGGAGTGGTCCCAATTGTATGACCATGCATTGTGGCCCTTTGGGGGCATGATGCATGTGTTTGAATGACCATGTGCTTCCCCCTCGGGGTTGAGGTGCATGTGTATTGTTATGGGGACAGCCTTGTTGACGTTGTGCCTTGGCCAAGGGGTCAAGGTGCACGTCCGAGGCTGTTCAAATGTTTGGACTTTTTACCTTTTTTCACACGTAAAAAAGGCAGGCCCTGACTGCGGCCCTAAACCAGTGGAGGTTTACCTGACAGGAGTAAATTCCCTGTCAGAGGATCAAGGGGTCTTACTCCTATTGAGAGGAGTGGTCCCAAGTGAATGACCATGCATTGTGGCCCCTCGGGGGCATGATGCATGTGTTTGAATGACCATGCGCTTCCCCCTCGGGGTTGAGGCACATGTGTATTGTTATGGGGACAGCCTTGTTGACGTTGTGCCTTGGCCATGGGGTCAAGGTGCACGTCCGAGGCTGTTCGAATGTTTGACTTTTTACCTTTTTTCACAAGCAAAAAAGGCAGGCCTTGACTGGGGCCCTAAAACAGTGGAGGTTTAAATGACAGGAGTAAATTCCCTGTCAGAGGATCAAGGGGTCTTACTCCTATTGAGAGGAGTGGTCCCAAGTGAATGACCATGCATTGTGGCCCCTCGGGGGCATGATGCATGTGTTTGAATGACCATGCGCTTCCCCCTCGGGGTTGAGGCGCATGTGTATTGTTATGGGGACAGCCTTGTTGACGTTGTGCCTTGGCCAAGGGGTCAAGGTGCACGTCCGAGGCTGTTCGAATGTTTGACTTTTTACCTTTTTTCATTGTAAAAAAGGCAGGCCTTGACTGGGGCCCTAAAACAGTGGAGGTTTACCTGACAGGAGTAAATTCCCTGTCAGTGGATCAAGGGGTCTTACTCCTATTGAGAGGAGTGGTCCCAAGTGAATGACCATGCATTGTGGCCCCTCGGGGGCATGATGCATGTGTTTGAATGACCATGCGCTTCCCTCTTGGGGTTGAGGCGCATGTGTATTGTTATGGGGACAGCCTTGTTGATGTTGTGCCTTGACCATGGGGTCAAGGTGCACGTCCGAGGCTGTTCAAATGTTTGGACTTTTTACCTTTTTTCACACGCAAAAAAGGCAGGCCTTGACTGGGGCCCTAAAACAGTGGAGGTTTACCTGACAGGAGGAAATTCCCTGTCAGTGGATCAAGGGGTCTTACTCCTATTGAGAGGAGTGGTCCCAATTGTATGACCATGCATTGTGGCCCCTCGGGGGCATGATGCGTGCGTTTGAATGACCATGTGCTTCCCCCTCGGGGTTGAGGTGCATGTGTATTGTTATGGGGACAGCCTTGTTGACGTTGTGCCTTGGCCATGGGGTCAAGGTGCACGTCCGAGGCTGTTCAAATGTTTGGACTTTTTACCTTTTTTCACACGTAAAAAAGGCAGGCCCTGACTGCGGCCCTAAACCAGTGGAGGTTTACCTGACAGGAGTAAATTCCCTGTCAGAGGATCAAGGGGTCTTCCTCCTATTGAGAGGAGTGGTCCCAATTGTATGACCATGCATTGTGGCCCTTTGGGGGCATGATGCATGTGTTTGAATGACCATGTGCTTCCCCCTCGGGGTTGAGGTGCATGTGTATTGTTATGGGGACAGCCTTGTTGACGTTGTGCCTTGGCCATGGGGTCAAGGTGCACGTCCGAGGCTGTTCAAATGTTTGGACTTTTTACCTTTTTTCACACGTAAAAAAGGCAGGCCTTGAGTGGGGCCCTAAAACAGTGGAGGTTTACCTGACAGGAGGAAATTCCCTGTCAGTGGATCAAGGGGTCTTACTCCTATTGAGAGGAGTGGTCCCAATTGTATGACCATGCATTGTGGCCCCTCGGGGGCATGATGCGTGCGTTTGAATGACCATGTGCTTCCCCCTCGGGGTTGAGGTGCATGTGTATTGTTATGGGGACAGCCTTGTTGACGTTGTGCCTTGGCCATGGGGTCAAGGTGCACGTCCGAGGCTGTTCAAATGTTTGGACTTTTTACCTTTTTTCACACGTAAAAAAGGCAGGCCCTGACTGCGGCCCTAAACCAGTGGAGGTTTACCTGACAGGGGTAAATTCCCTGTCAGAGGATCAAGGGGTCTTACTCCTATTGAGAGGAGTGGTCCCAATTGTATGACCATGCATTGTGGCCCTTCGGGGGCATGATGCATGTGTTTGAATGACCATGTGCTTCCCTCTCGGGGTTGAGGCGCATGTGTATTGTTATGGGGTCAGCCTTGTTGACGTTGTGCCTTGGCCATGGGGTCAAGGTGCACGTCCGAGGCTGTTCGAATGTTTGACTTTTTACCTTTTTTCACAAGCAAAAAAGGCAGGCCTTGACTGGGGCCCTAAAACAGTGGAGGTTTAAATGACAGGAGTAAATTCCCTGTCAGAGGATCAAGGGGTCTTACTCCTATTGAGAGGAGTGGTCCCAAGTGAATGACCATGCATTGTGGCCCCTCGGGGGCATGATGCATGTGTTTGAATGACCATGCGCTTCCCCCTCGGGGTTGAGGCGCATGTGTATTGTTATGGGGACAGCCTTGTTGACGTTGTGCCTTGGCCAAGGGGTCAAGGTGCACGTCCGAGGCTGTTCGAATGTTTGACTTTTTACCTTTTTTCATTGTAAAAAAGGCAGGCCTTGACTGGGGCCCTAAAACAGTGGAGGTTTACCTGACAGGAGTAAATTCCCTGTCAGTGGATCAAGGGGTCTTACTCCTATTGAGAGGAGTGGTCCCAAGTGAATGACCATGCATTGTGGCCCCTCGGGGGCATGATGCATGTGTTTGAATGACCATGCGCTTCCCTCTTGGGGTTGAGGCGCATGTGTATTGTTATGGGGACAGCCTTGTTGATGTTGTGCCTTGACCATGGGGTCAAGGTGCACGTCCGAGGCTGTTCAAATGTTTGGACTTTTTACCTTTTTTCACACGCAAAAAAGGCAGGCCTTGACTGGGGCCCTAAAACAGTGGAGGTTTACCTGACAGGAGGAAATTCCCTGTCAGTGGATCAAGGGGTCTTACTCCTATTGAGAGGAGTGGTCCCAATTGTATGACCATGCATTGTGGCCCCTCGGGGGCATGATGCGTGCGTTTGAATGACCATGTGCTTCCCCCTCGGGGTTGAGGTGCATGTGTATTGTTATGGGGACAGCCTTGTTGACGTTGTGCCTTGGCCATGGGGTCAAGGTGCACGTCCGAGGCTGTTCAAATGTTTGGACTTTTTACCTTTTTTCACACGTAAAAAAGGCAGGCCCTGACTGCGGCCCTAAACCAGTGGAGGTTTACCTGACAGGAGTAAATTCCCTGTCAGAGGATCAAGGGGTCTTACTCCTATTGAGAGGAGTGGTCCCAATTGTATGACCATGCATTGTGGCCCTTCGGGGGCATGATGCATGTGTTTGAATGACCATGTGCTTCCCTCTCGGGGTTGAGGCGCATGTGTATTGTTATGGGGTCAGCCTTGTTGACGTTGTGCCTTGGCCATGGGGTCAAGGTGCACGTCCGAGGCTGTTCGAATGTTTGACTTTTTACCTTTTTTCACAAGCAAAAAAGGCAGGCCTGGACTGGGGCCCTAAAACAGTGGAGGTTTAAATGACAGGAGTAAATTCCCTGTCAGAGGATCAAGGGGTCTTACTCCTATTGAGAGGAGTGGTCCCAAGTGAATGACCATGCATTGTGGCCCCTCGGGGGCATGATGCATGTGTTTGAATGACCATGCGCTTCCCCCTCGGGGTTGAGGCGCATGTGTATTGTTATGGGGACAGCCTTGTTGACGTTGTGCCTTGGCCAAGGGGTCAAGGTGCACGTCCGAGGCTGTTCGAATGTTTGACTTTTTACCTTTTTTCATTGTAAAAAAGGCAGGCCTTGACTGGGGCCCTAAAACAGTGGAGGTTTACCTGACAGGAGTAAATTCCCTGTCAGTGGATCAAGGGGTCTTACTCCTATTGAGAGGAGTGGTCCCAAGTGAATGACCATGCATTGTGGCCCCTCGGGGGCATGATGCATGTGTTTGAATGACCATGCGCTTCCCTCTTGGGGTTGAGGCGCATGTGTATTGTTATGGGGACAGCCTTGTTGATGTTGTGCCTTGACCATGGGGTCAAGGTGCACGTCCGAGGCTGTTCAAATGTTTGGACTTTTTACCTTTTTTCACACGCAAAAAAGGCAGGCCTTGACTGGGGCCCTAAAACAGTGGAGGTTTACCTGACAGGAGGAAATTCCCTGTCAGTGGATCAAGGGGTCTTACTCCTATTGAGAGGAGTGGTCCCAATTGTATGACCATGCATTGTGGCCCCTCGGGGGCATGATGCGTGCGTTTGAATGACCATGTGCTTCCCCCTCGGGGTTGAGGTGCATGTGTATTGTTATGGGGACAGCCTTGTTGACGTTGTGCCTTGGCCATGGGGTCAAGGTGCATGTCCGAGGCTGTTCAAATGTTTGGACTTTTTACCTTTTTTCACACGTAAAAAAGGCAGGCCCTGACTGCGGCCCTAAACCAGTGGAGGTTTACCTGACAGGAGTAAATTCCCTGTCAGAGGATCAAGGGGTCTTACTCCTATTGAGAGGAGTGGTCCCAATTGTATGACCATGCATTGTGGCCCTTCGGGGGCATGATGCATGTGTTTGAATGACCATGTGCTTCCCTCTCGGGGTTGAGGCGCATGTGTATTGTTATGGGGTCAGCCTTGTTGACGTTGTGCCTTGGCCATGGGGTCAAGGTGCACGTCCGAGGCTGTTCGAATGTTTGACTTTTTACCTTTTTTCACAAGCAAAAAAGGCAGGCCTTGACTGGGGCCCTAAAACAGTGGAGGTTTAAATGACAGGAGTAAATTCCCTGTCAGAGGATCAAGGGGTCTTACTCCTATTGAGAGGAGTGGTCCCAATTGTATGACCATGCATTGTGGCCCCTCGGGGGCATGATGCGTGCGTTTGAATGACCATGTGCTTCCCCCTCGGGGTTGAGGTGCATGTGTATTGTTATGGGGACAGCCTTGTTGACGTTGTGCCTTGGCCATGGGGTCAAGGTGCATGTCCGAGGCTGTTCAAATGTTTGGACTTTTTACCTTTTTTCACACGTAAAAAAGGCAGGCCCTGACTGCGGCCCTAAACCAGTGGAGGTTTACCTGACAGGAGTAAATTCCCTGTCAGAGGATCAAGGGGTCTTACTCCTATTGAGAGGAGTGGTCCCAATTGTATGACCATGCATTGTGGCCCTTCGGGGGCATGATGCATGTGTTTGAATGACCATGTGCTTCCCTCTCGGGGTTGAGGCGCATGTGTATTGTTATGGGGTCAGCCTTGTTGACGTTGTGCCTTGGCCATGGGGTCAAGGTGCACGTCCGAGGCTGTTCGAATGTTTGACTTTTTACCTTTTTTCACAAGCAAAAAAGGCAGGCCTTGACTGGGGCCCTAAAACAGTGGAGGTTTAAATGACAGGAGTAAATTCCCTGTCAGAGGATCAAGGGGTCTTACTCCTATTGAGAGGAGTGGTCCCAAGTGAATGACCATGCATTGTGGCCCCTCGGGGGCATGATGCATGTGTTTGAATGACCATGCGCTTCCCCCTCGGGGTTGAGGCGCATGTGTATTGTTATGGGGACAGCCTTGTTGACGTTGTGCCTTGGCCAAGGGGTCAAGGTGCACGTCCGAGGCTGTTCGAATGTTTGACTTTTTACCTTTTTTCATTGTAAAAAAGGCAGGCCTTGACTGGGGCCCTAAAACAGTGGAGGTTTACCTGACAGGAGTAAATTCCCTGTCAGTGGATCAAGGGGTCTTACTCCTATTGAGAGGAGTGGTCCCAAGTGAATGACCATGCATTGTGGCCCCTCGGGGGCATGATGCATGTGTTTGAATGACCATGCGCTTCCCTCTTGGGGTTGAGGCGCATGTGTATTGTTATGGGGACAGCCTTGTTGATGTTGTGCCTTGACCATGGGGTCAAGGTGCACGTCCGAGGCTGTTCAAATGTTTGGACTTTTTACCTTTTTTCACACGCAAAAAAGGCAGGCCTTGACTGGGGCCCTAAAACAGTGGAGGTTTACCTGACAGGAGGAAATTCCCTGTCAGTGGATCAAGGGGTCTTACTCCTATTGAGAGGAGTGGTCCCAATTGTATGACCATGCATTGTGGCCCCTCGGGGGCATGATGCGTGCGTTTGAATGACCATGTGCTTCCCCCTCGGGGTTGAGGTGCATGTGTATTGTTATGGGGACAGCCTTGTTGACGTTGTGCCTTGGCCATGGGGTCAAGGTGCACGTCCGAGGCTGTTCAAATGTTTGGACTTTTTACCTTTTTTCACACGTAAAAAAGGCAGGCCCTGACTGCGGCCCTAAACCAGTGGAGGTTTACCTGACAGGAGTAAATTCCCTGTCAGAGGATCAAGGGGTCTTACTCCTATTGAGAGGAGTGGTCCCAATTGTATGACCATGCATTGTGGCCCTTCGGGGGCATGATGCATGTGTTTGAATGACCATGTGCTTTCCTCTCGGGGTTGAGGCGCATGTGTATTGTTATGGGGACAGCCTTGTTGACGTTGTGCCTTGGCCATGGGGTCAAGGTGCACGTCCGAGGCTGTTCGAATGTTTGACTTTTTACCTTTTTCACAAGCAAAAAAGGCAGGCCTTGACTGGGGCCCTAAAACAGTGGAGGTTTAAATGACAGGAGTAAATTCCCTGTCAGAGGATCAAGGGGTCTTACTCCTATTGAGAGGAGTGGTCCCAAGTGAATGACCATGCATTGTGGCCCCTCGGGGGCATGATGCATGTGTTTGAATGACCATGCGCTTCCCCCTCGGGGTTGAGGCACATGTGTATTGTTATGGGGACAGCCTTGTTGACGTTGTGCCTTGGCCAAGGGGTCAAGGTGCACGTCCGAGGCTGTTCGAATGTTTGACTTTTTACCTTTTTTCATTGTAAAAAAGGCAGGCCTTGACTGGGGCCCTAAAACAGTGGAGGTTTACCTGACAGGAGTAAATTCCCTGTCAGTGGATCAAGGGGTCTTACTCCTATTGAGAGGAGTGGTCCCAAGTGAATGACCATGCATTGTGGCCCCTCGGGGGCATGATGCATGTGTTTGAATGACCATGCGCTTCCCTCTTGGGGTTGAGGCGCATGTGTATTGTTATGGGGACAGCCTTGTTGATGTTGTGCCTTGACCATGGGGTCAAGGTGCACGTCCGAGGCTGTTCAAATGTTTGGACTTTTTACCTTTTTTCACACGCAAAAAAGGCAGGCCTTGACTGGGGCCCTAAAACAGTGGAGGTTTACCTGACAGGAGGAAATTCCCTGTCAGTGGATCAAGGGGTCTTACTCCTATTGAGAGGAGTGGTCCCAATTGTATGACCATGCATTGTGGCCCCTCGGGGGCATGATGCGTGCGTTTGAATGACCATGTGCTTCCCCCTCGGGGTTGAGGTGCATGTGTATTGTTATGGGGACAGCCTTGTTGACGTTGTGCCTTGGCCATGGGGTCAAGGTGCACGTCCGAGGCTGTTCAAATGTTTGGACTTTTTACCTTTTTTCACACGTAAAAAAGGCAGGCCCTGACTGCGGCCCTAAACCAGTGGAGGTTTACCTGACAGGAGTAAATTCCCTGTCAGAGGATCAAGGGGTCTTACTCCTATTGAGAGGAGTGGTCCCAATTGTATGACCATGCATTGTGGCCCTTCGGGGGCATGATGCATGTGTTTGAATGACCATGTGCTTCCCTCTCGGGGTTGAGGCGCATGTGTATTGTTATGGGGACAGCCTTGTTGACGTTGTGCCTTGGCCATGGGGTCAAGGTGCACGTCCGAGGCTGTTCGAATGTTTGACTTTTTACCTTTTTTCACAAGCAAAAAAGGCAGGCCTTGACTGGGGCCCTACAACAGTGGAGGTTTAAATGACAGGAGTAAATTCCCTGTCAGAGGATCAAGGGGTCTTACTCCTATTGAGAGGAGTGGTCCCAAGTGAATGACCATGCATTGTGGCCCCTCGGGGGCATGATGCATGTGTTTGAATGACCATGCGCTTCCCCCTCGGGGTTGAGGCGCATGTGTATTGTTATGGGGACAGCCTTGTTGACGTTGTGCCTTGGCCAAGGGGTCAAGGTGCACGTCCGAGGCTGTTCGAATGTTTGACTTTTTACCTTTTTTCACACGTAAAAAAGGCAGGCCCTGACTGCGGCCCTAAACCAGTGGAGGTTTACCTGACAGGAGTAAATTCCCTGTCAGAGGATCAAGGGGTCTTACTCCTATTGAGAGGAGTGGTCCCAATTGTATGACCATGCATTGTGGCCCTTCGGGGGCATGATGCATGTGTTTGAATGACCATGTGCTTCCCTCTCGGGGTTGAGGCGCATGTGTATTGTTATGGGGACAGCCTTGTTGACGTTGTGCCTTGGCCAAGGGGTCAAGGTGCACGTCCGAGGCTGTTCGAATGTTTGACTTTTTACCTTTTTTCATTGTAAAAAAGGCAGGCCTTGACTGGGGCCCTAAAACAGTGGAGGTTTACCTGACAGGAGTAAATTCCCTGTCAGTGGATCAAGGGGTCTTACTCCTATTGAGAGGAGTGGTCCCAATTGTATGACCATGCATTGTGGCCCTTTGGGGGCATGATGCATGTGTTTGAATGACCATGTGCTTCCCCCTCGGGGTTGAGGCGCATGTGTATTGTTATGGGGACAACCTTGTTGACGTTGTGCCTTGGCCATGGGGTCAAGGTGCACGTCCGAGGCTGTTCAAATGTTTGGACTTTTTACCTTTTTTCACACGTAAAAAAGGCAGGCCCTGACTGCGGCCCTAAACCAGTGGAGGTTTACCTGACAGGAGTAAATTCCCTGTCAGAGGATCAAGGGGTCTTACTCCTATTGAGAGGAGTGGTCCCAATTGTATGACCATGCATTGTGGCCCTTTGGGGGCATGATGCATGTGTTTGAATGACCATGTGCTTCCCCCTCGGGGTTGAGGTGCATGTGTATTGTTATGGGGACAGCCTTGTTGACGTTGTGCCTTGGCCAAGGGGTCTAGGTGCACGTCCGAGGCTGTTCAAATGTTTGGACTTTTTACCTTTTTTCACACGTAAAAAAGGCAGGCCCTGACTGCGGCCCTAAACCAGTGGAGGTTTACCTGACAGGAGTAAATTCCCTGTCAGAGGATCAAGGGGTCTTACTCCTATTGAGAGGAGTGGTCCCAAGTGAATGACCATGCATTGTGGCCCCTCGGGGGCATGATGCATGTGTTTGAATGACCATGCGCTTCCCCCTCGGGGTTGAGGCACATGTGTATTGTTATGGGGACAGCCTTGTTGACGTTGTGCCTTGGCCATGGGGTCAAGGTGCACGTCCGAGGCTGTTCGAATGTTTGACTTTTTACCTTTTTTCACAAGCAAAAAAGGCAGGCCTTGACTGGGGCCCTAAAACAGTGGAGGTTTAAATGACAGGAGTAAATTCCCTGTCAGAGGATCAAGGGGTCTTACTCCTATTGAGAGGAGTGGTCCCAAGTGAATGACCATGCATTGTGGCCCCTCGGGGGCATGATGCATGTGTTTGAATGACCATGCGCTTCCCCCTCGGGGTTGAGGCGCATGTGTATTGTTATGGGGACAGCCTTGTTGACGTTGTGCCTTGGCCAAGGGGTCAAGGTGCACGTCCGAGGCTGTTCGAATGTTTGACTTTTTACCTTTTTTCATTGTAAAAAAGGCAGGCCTTGACTGGGGCCCTAAAACAGTGGAGATTTACCTGACAGGAGTAAATTCCCTGTCAGTGGATCAAGGGGTCTTACTCCTATTGAGAGGAGTGGTCCCAAGTGAATGACCATGCATTGTGGCCCCTCGGGGGCATGATGCATGTGTTTGAATGACCATGCGCTTCCCTCTTGGGGTTGAGGCGCATGTGTATTGTTATGGGGACAGCCTTGTTGATGTTGTGCCTTGACCATGGGGTCAAGGTGCACGTCCGAGGCTGTTCAAATGTTTGGACTTTTTACCTTTTTTCACACGCAAAAAAGGCAGGCCTTGACTGGGGCCCTAAAACAGTGGAGGTTTACCTGACAGGAGGAAATTCCCTGTCAGTGGATCAAGGGGTCTTACTCCTATTGAGAGGAGTGGTCCCAATTGTATGACCATGCATTGTGGCCCCTCGGGGGCATGATGCGTGCGTTTGAATGACCATGTGCTTCCCCCTCGGGGTTGAGGTGCATGTGTATTGTTATGGGGACAGCCTTGTTGACGTTGTGCCTTGGCCATGGGGTCAAGGTGCACGTCCGAGGCTGTTCAAATGTTTGGACTTTTTACCTTTTTTCACACGTAAAAAAGGCAGGCCCTGACTGCGGCCCTAAACCAGTGGAGGTTTACCTGACAGGAGTAAATTCCCTGTCAGAGGATCAAGGGGTCTTACTCCTATTGAGAGGAGTGGTCCCAATTGTATGACCATGCATTGTGGCCCTTCGGGGGCATGATGCATGTGTTTGAATGACCATGTGCTTCCCTCTCGGGGTTGAGGCGCATGTGTATTGTTATGGGGACAGCCTTGTTGACGTTGTGCCTTGGCCATGGGGTCAAGGTGCACGTCCGAGGCTGTTCGAATGTTTGACTTTTTACCTTTTTTCACAAGCAAAAAAGGCAGGCCTTGACTGGGGCCCTACAACAGTGGAGGTTTAAATGACAGGAGTAAATTCCCTGTCAGAGGATCAAGGGGTCTTACTCCTATTGAGAGGAGTGGTCCCAAGTGAATGACCATGCATTGTGGCCCCTCGGGGGCATGATGCATGTGTTTGAATGACCATGCGCTTCCCCCTCGGGGTTGAGGCGCATGTGTATTGTTATGGGGACAGCCTTGTTGACGTTGTGCCTTGGCCAAGGGGTCAAGGTGCACGTCCGAGGCTGTTCGAATGTTTGACTTTTTACCTTTTTTCACACGTAAAAAAGGCAGGCCCTGACTGCGGCCCTAAACCAGTGGAGGTTTACCTGACAGGAGTAAATTCCCTGTCAGAGGATCAAGGGGTCTTACTCCTATTGAGAGGAGTGGTCCCAATTGTATGACCATGCATTGTGGCCCTTCGGGGGCATGATGCATGTGTTTGAATGACCATGTGCTTCCCTCTCGGGGTTGAGGCGCATGTGTATTGTTATGGGGACAGCCTTGTTGACGTTGTGCCTTGGCCAAGGGGTCAAGGTGCACGTCCGAGGCTGTTCGAATGTTTGACTTTTTACCTTTTTTCATTGTAAAAAAGGCAGGCCTTGACTGGGGCCCTAAAACAGTGGAGGTTTACCTGACAGGAGTAAATTCCCTGTCAGTGGATCAAGGGGTCTTACTCCTATTGAGAGGAGTGGTCCCAATTGTATGACCATGCATTGTGGCCCTTTGGGGGCATGATGCATGTGTTTGAATGACCATGTGCTTCCCCCTCGGGGTTGAGGCGCATGTGTATTGTTATGGGGACAACCTTGTTGACGTTGTGCCTTGGCCATGGGGTCAAGGTGCACGTCCGAGGCTGTTCAAATGTTTGGACTTTTTACCTTTTTTCACACGTAAAAAAGGCAGGCCCTGACTGCGGCCCTAAACCAGTGGAGGTTTACCTGACAGGAGTAAATTCCCTGTCAGAGGATCAAGGGGTCTTACTCCTATTGAGAGGAGTGGTCCCAATTGTATGACCATGCATTGTGGCCCTTTGGGGGCATGATGCATGTGTTTGAATGACCATGTGCTTCCCCCTCGGGGTTGAGGTGCATGTGTATTGTTATGGGGACAGCCTTGTTGACGTTGTGCCTTGGCCAAGGGGTCTAGGTGCACGTCCGAGGCTGTTCAAATGTTTGGACTTTTTACCTTTTTTCACACGTAAAAAAGGCAGGCCCTGACTGCGGCCCTAAACCAGTGGAGGTTTACCTGACAGGAGTAAATTCCCTGTCAGAGGATCAAGGGGTCTTACTCCTATTGAGAGGAGTGGTCCCAAGTGAATGACCATGCATTGTGGCCCCTCGGGGGCATGATGCATGTGTTTGAATGACCATGCGCTTCCCCCTCGGGGTTGAGGCACATGTGTATTGTTATGGGGACAGCCTTGTTGACGTTGTGCCTTGGCCATGGGGTCAAGGTGCACGTCCGAGGCTGTTCGAATGTTTGACTTTTTACCTTTTTTCACAAGCAAAAAAGGCAGGCCTTGACTGGGGCCCTAAAACAGTGGAGGTTTAAATGACAGGAGTAAATTCCCTGTCAGAGGATCAAGGGGTCTTACTCCTATTGAGAGGAGTGGTCCCAAGTGAATGACCATGCATTGTGGCCCCTCGGGGGCATGATGCATGTGTTTGAATGACCATGCGCTTCCCCCTCGGGGTTGAGGCGCATGTGTATTGTTATGGGGACAGCCTTGTTGACGTTGTGCCTTGGCCAAGGGGTCAAGGTGCACGTCCGAGGCTGTTCGAATGTTTGACTTTTTACCTTTTTTCATTGTAAAAAAGGCAGGCCTTGACTGGGGCCCTAAAACAGTGGAGATTTACCTGACAGGAGTAAATTCCCTGTCAGTGGATCAAGGGGTCTTACTCCTATTGAGAGGAGTGGTCCCAAGTGAATGACCATGCATTGTGGCCCCTCGGGGGCATGATGCATGTGTTTGAATGACCATGCGCTTCCCTCTTGGGGTTGAGGCGCATGTGTATTGTTATGGGGACAGCCTTGTTGATGTTGTGCCTTGACCATGGGGTCAAGGTGCACGTCCGAGGCTGTTCAAATGTTTGGACTTTTTACCTTTTTTCACACGCAAAAAAGGCAGGCCTTGACTGGGGCCCTAAAACAGTGGAGGTTTACCTGACAGGAGGAAATTCCCTGTCAGTGGATCAAGGGGTCTTACTCCTATTGAGAGGAGTGGTCCCAATTGTATGACCATGCATTGTGGCCCCTCGGGGGCATGATGCGTGCGTTTGAATGACCATGTGCTTCCCCCTCGGGGTTGAGGTGCATGTGTATTGTTATGGGGACAGCCTTGTTGACGTTGTGCCTTGGCCATGGGGTCAAGGTGCACGTCCGAGGCTGTTCAAATGTTTGGACTTTTTACCTTTTTTCACACGTAAAAAAGGCAGGCCCTGACTGCGGCCCTAAACCAGTGGAGGTTTACCTGACAGGAGTAAATTCCCTGTCAGAGGATCAAGGGGTCTTACTCCTATTGAGAGGAGTGGTCCCAATTGTATGACCATGCATTGTGGCCCTTCGGGGGCATGATGCATGTGTTTGAATGACCATGTGCTTTCCTCTCGGGGTTGAGGCGCATGTGTATTGTTATGGGGACAGCCTTGTTGACGTTGTGCCTTGGCCATGGGGTCAAGGTGCACGTCCGAGGCTGTTCGAATGTTTGACTTTTTACCTTTTTTCACAAGCAAAAAAGGCAGGCCTTGACTGGGGCCCTAAAACAGTGGAGGTTTAAATGACAGGAGTAAATTCCCTGTCAGAGGATCAAGGGGTCTTACTCCTATTGAGAGGAGTGGTCCCAAGTGAATGACCATGCATTGTGGCCCCTCGGGGGCATGATGCATGTGTTTGAATGACCATGCGCTTCCCCCTCGGGGTTGAGGCACATGTGTATTGTTATGGGGACAGCCTTGTTGACGTTGTGCCTTGGCCAAGGGGTCAAGGTGCACGTCCGAGGCTGTTCGAATGTTTGACTTTTTACCTTTTTTCATTGTAAAAAAGGCAGGCCTTGACTGGGGCCCTAAAACAGTGGAGGTTTACCTGACAGGAGTAAATTCCCTGTCAGTGGATCAAGGGGTCTTACTCCTATTGAGAGGAGTGGTCCCAAGTGAATGACCATGCATTGTGGCCCCTCGGGGGCATGATGCATGTGTTTGAATGACCATGCGCTTCCCTCTTGGGGTTGAGGCGCATGTGTATTGTTATGGGGACAGCCTTGTTGATGTTGTGCCTTGACCATGGGGTCAAGGTGCACGTCCGAGGCTGTTCAAATGTTTGGACTTTTTACCTTTTTTCACACGCAAAAAAGGCAGGCCTTGACTGGGGCCCTAAAACAGTGGAGGTTTACCTGACAGGAGGAAATTCCCTGTCAGTGGATCAAGGGGTCTTACTCCTATTGAGAGGAGTGGTCCCAATTGTATGACCATGCATTGTGGCCCCTCGGGGGCATGATGCGTGCGTTTGAATGACCATGTGCTTCCCCCTCGGGGTTGAGGTGCATGTGTATTGTTATGGGGACAGCCTTGTTGACGTTGTGCCTTGGCCATGGGGTCAAGGTGCACGTCCGAGGCTGTTCAAATGTTTGGACTTTTTACCTTTTTTCACACGTAAAAAAGGCAGGCCCTGACTGCGGCCCTAAACCAGTGGAGGTTTACCTGACAGGAGTAAATTCCCTGTCAGAGGATCAAGGGGTCTTACTCCTATTGAGAGGAGTGGTTCCAATTGTATGACCATGCATTGTGGCCCTTCGGGGGCATGATGCATGTGTTTGAATGACCATGTGCTTCCCTCTCGGGGTTGAGGCGCATGTGTATTGTTATGGGGACAGCCTTGTTGACGTTGTGCCTTGGCCATGGGGTCAAGGTGCACGTCCGAGGCTGTTCGAATGTTTGACTTTTTACCTTTTTTCACAAGCAAAAAAGGCAGGCCTTGACTGGGGCCCTACAACAGTGGAGGTTTAAATGACAGGAGTAAATTCCCTGTCAGAGGATCAAGGGGTCTTACTCCTATTGAGAGGAGTGGTCCCAAGTGAATGACCATGCATTGTGGCCCCTCGGGGGCATGATGCATGTGTTTGAATGACCATGCGCTTCCCCCTCGGGGTTGAGGCGCATGTGTATTGTTATGGGGACAGCCTTGTTGACGTTGTGCCTTGGCCAAGGGGTCAAGGTGCACGTCCGAGGCTGTTCGAATGTTTGACTTTTTACCTTTTTTCACACGTAAAAAAGGCAGGCCCTGACTGCGGCCCTAAACCAGTGGAGGTTTACCTGACAGGAGTAAATTCCCTGTCAGAGGATCAAGGGGTCTTACTCCTATTGAGAGGAGTGGTCCCAATTGTATGACCATGCATTGTGGCCCTTCGGGGGCATGATGCATGTGTTTGAATGACCATGTGCTTCCCTCTCGGGGTTGAGGCGCATGTGTATTGTTATGGGGACAGCCTTGTTGACGTTGTGCCTTGGCCAAGGGGTCAAGGTGCACGTCCGAGGCTGTTCGAATGTTTGACTTTTTACCTTTTTTCATTGTAAAAAAGGCAGGCCTTGACTGGGGCCCTAAAACAGTGGAGGTTTACCTGACAGGAGTAAATTCCCTGTCAGTGGATCAAGGGGTCTTACTCCTATTGAGAGGAGTGGTCCCAATTGTATGACCATGCATTGTGGCCCTTTGGGGGCATGATGCATGTGTTTGAATGACCATGTGCTTCCCCCTCGGGGTTGAGGCGCATGTGTATTGTTATGGGGACAACCTTGTTGACGTTGTGCCTTGGCCATGGGGTCAAGGTGCACGTCCGAGGCTGTTCAAATGTTTGGACTTTTTACCTTTTTTCACACGTAAAAAAGGCAGGCCCTGACTGCGGCCCTAAACCAGTGGAGGTTTACCTGACAGGAGTAAATTCCCTGTCAGAGGATCAAGGGGTCTTACTCCTATTGAGAGGAGTGGTCCCAATTGTATGACCATGCATTGTGGCCCTTTGGGGGCATGATGCATGTGTTTGAATGACCATGTGCTTCCCCCTCGGGGTTGAGGTGCATGTGTATTGTTATGGGGACAGCCTTGTTGACGTTGTGCCTTGGCCAAGGGGTCAAGGTGCACGTCCGAGGCTGTTCAAATGTTTGGACTTTTTACCTTTTTTCACACGTAAAAAAGGCAGGCCCTGACTGCGGCCCTAAACCAGTGGAGGTTTACCTGACAGGAGTAAATTCCCTGTCAGAGGATCAAGGGGTCTTACTCCTATTGAGAGGAGTGGTCCCAAGTGAATGACCATGCATTGTGGCCCCTCGGGGGCATGATGCATGTGTTTGAATGACCATGCGCTTCCCCCTCGGGGTTGAGGCACATGTGTATTGTTATGGGGACAGCCTTGTTGACGTTGTGCCTTGGCCATGGGGTCAAGGTGCACGTCCGAGGCTGTTCGAATGTTTGACTTTTTACCTTTTTTCACAAGCAAAAAAGGCAGGCCTTGACTGGGGCCCTAAAACAGTGGAGGTTTAAATGACAGGAGTAAATTCCCTGTCAGAGGATCAAGGGGTCTTACTCCTATTGAGAGGAGTGGTCCCAAGTGAATGACCATGCATTGTGGCCCCTCGGGGGCATGATGCATGTGTTTGAATGACCATGCGCTTCCCCCTCGGGGTTGAGGCGCATGTGTATTGTTATGGGGACAGCCTTGTTGACGTTGTGCCTTGGCCAAGGGGTCAAGGTGCACGTCCGAGGCTGTTCGAATGTTTGACTTTTTACCTTTTTTCATTGTAAAAAAGGCAGGCCTTGACTGGGGCCCTAAAACAGTGGAGGTTTACCTGACAGGAGTAAATTCCCTGTCAGTGGATCAAGGGGTCTTACTCCTATTGAGAGGAGTGGTCCCAAGTGAATGACCATGCATTGTGGCCCCTCGGGGGCATGATGCATGTGTTTGAATGACCATGCGCTTCCCTCTTGGGGTTGAGGCGCATGTGTATTGTTATGGGGACAGCCTTGTTGATGTTGTGCCTTGACCATGGGGTCAAGGTGCACGTCCGAGGCTGTTCAAATGTTTGGACTTTTTACCTTTTTTCACACGCAAAAAAGGCAGGCCTTGACTGGGGCCCTAAAACAGTGGAGGTTTACCTGACAGGAGGAAATTCCCTGTCAGTGGATCAAGGGGTCTTACTCCTATTGAGAGGAGTGGTCCCAATTGTATGACCA
Source organism: Myxine glutinosa (assembly GCF_964187855.1). Taxonomy (NCBI): domain Eukaryota; kingdom Metazoa; phylum Chordata; class Myxini; order Myxiniformes; family Myxinidae; genus Myxine; species Myxine glutinosa. The sequence goes on from NC_136261.1 coordinate 51,987,279, forward strand.
TGCATTGTGGCCCCTCGGGGGCATGATGCGTGCGTTTGAATGACCATGTGCTTCCCCCTCGGGGTTGAGGTGCATGTGTATTGTTATGGGGACAGCCTTGTTGACGTTGTGCCTTGGCCATGGGGTCAAGGTGCACGTCCGAGGCTGTTCAAATGTTTGGACTTTTTACCTTTTTTCACACGTAAAAAAGGCAGGCCCTGACTGCGGCCCTAAACCAGTGGAGGTTTACCTGACAGGAGTAAATTCCCTGTCAGAGGATCAAGGGGTCTTCCTCCTATTGAGAGGAGTGGTCCCAATTGTATGACCATGCATTGTGGCCCTTTGGGGGCATGATGCATGTGTTTGAATGACCATGTGCTTCCCCCTCGGGGTTGAGGTGCATGTGTATTGTTATGGGGACAGCCTTGTTGACGTTGTGCCTTGGCCATGGGGTCAAGGTGCACGTCCGAGGCTGTTAAAATGTTTGGACTTTTTACCTTTTTTCACACGTAAAAAAGGCAGGCCTTGAGTGGGGCCCTAAAACAGTGGAGGTTTACCTGACAGGAGGAAATTCCCTGTCAGTGGATCAAGGGGTCTTACTCCTATTGAGAGGAGTGGTCCCAATTGTATGACCATGCATTGTGGCCCCTCGGGGGCATGATGCGTGCGTTTGAATGACCATGTGCTTCCCCCTCGGGGTTGAGGTGCATGTGTATTGTTATGGGGACAGCCTTGTTGACGTTGTGCCTTGGCCATGGGGTCAAGGTGCACGTCCGAGGCTGTTCAAATGTTTGGACTTTTTACCTTTTTTCACACGTAAAAAAGGCAGGCCCTGACTGCGGCCCTAAACCAGTGGAGGTTTACCTGACAGGAGTAAATTCCCTGTCAGAGGATCAAGGGGTCTTACTCCTATTGAGAGGAGTGGTCCCAATTGTATGACCATGCATTGTGGCCCTTCGGGGGCATGATGCATGTGTTTGAATGACCATGTGCTTCCCTCTCGGGGTTGAGGCGCATGTGTATTGTTATGGGGTCAGCCTTGTTGACGTTGTGCCTTGGCCATGGGGTCAAGGTGCACGTCCGAGGCTGTTCGAATGTTTGACTTTTTACCTTTTTTCACAAGCAAAAAAGGCAGGCCTTGACTGGGGCCCTAAAACAGTGGAGGTTTAAATGACAGGAGTAAATTCCCTGTCAGAGGATCAAGGGGTCTTACTCCTATTGAGAGGAGTGGTCCCAAGTGAATGACCATGCATTGTGGCCCCTCGGGGGCATGATGCATGTGTTTGAATGACCATGCGCTTCCCCCTCGGGGTTGAGGCGCATGTGTATTGTTATGGGGACAGCCTTGTTGACGTTGTGCCTTGGCCAAGGGGTCAAGGTGCACGTCCGAGGCTGTTCGAATGTTTGACTTTTTACCTTTTTTCATTGTAAAAAAGGCAGGCCTTGACTGGGGCCCTAAAACAGTGGAGGTTTACCTGACAGGAGTAAATTCCCTGTCAGTGGATCAAGGGGTCTTACTCCTATTGAGAGGAGTGGTCCCAAGTGAATGATCATGCATTGTGGCCCCTCGGGGGCATGATGCATGTGTTTGAATGACCATGCGCTTCCCTCTTGGGGTTGAGGCGCATGTGTATTGTTATGGGGACAGCCTTGTTGATGTTGTGCCTTGACCATGGGGTCAAGGTGCACGTCCGAGGCTGTTCAAATGTTTGGACTTTTTACCTTTTTTCACACGCAAAAAAGGCAGGCCTTGACTGGGGCCCTAAAACAGTGGAGGTTTACCTGACAGGAGGAAATTCCCTGTCAGTGGATCAAGGGGTCTTACTCCTATTGAGAGGAGTGGTCCCAATTGTATGACCATGCATTGTGGCCCCTCGGGGGCATGATGCGTGCGTTTGAATGACCATGTGCTTCCCCCTCGGGGTTGAGGTGCATGTGTATTGTTATGGGGACAGCCTTGTTGACGTTGTGCCTTGGCCATGGGGTCAAGGTGCACGTCCGAGGCTGTTCAAATGTTTGGACTTTTTACCTTTTTTCACACGTAAAAAAGGCAGGCCCTGACTGCGGCCCTAAACCAGTGGAGGTTTACCTGACAGGAGTAAATTCCCTGTCAGAGGATCAAGGGGTCTTACTCCTATTGAGAGGAGTGGTCCCAATTGTATGACCATGCATTGTGGCCCTTCGGGGGCATGATGCATGTGTTTGAATGACCATGTGCTTTCCTCTCGGGGTTGAGGCGCATGTGTATTGTTATGGGGACAGCCTTGTTGACGTTGTGCCTTGGCCATGGGGTCAAGGTGCACGTCCGAGGCTGTTCGAATGTTTGACTTTTTACCTTTTTTCACAAGCAAAAAAGGCAGGCCTTGACTGGGGCCCTAAAACAGTGGAGGTTTAAATGACAGGAGTAAATTCCCTGTCAGAGGATCAAGGGGTCTTACTCCTATTGAGAGGAGTGGTCCCAAGTGAATGACCATGCATTGTGGCCCCTCGGGGGCATGATGCATGTGTTTGAATGACCATGCGCTTCCCCCTCGGGGTTGAGGCACATGTGTATTGTTATGGGGACAGCCTTGTTGACGTTGTGCCTTGGCCAAGGGGTCAAGGTGCACGTCCGAGGCTGTTCGAATGTTTGACTTTTTACCTTTTTTCATTGTAAAAAAGGCAGGCCTTGACTGGGGCCCTAAAACAGTGGAGGTTTACCTGACAGGAGTAAATTCCCTGTCAGTGGATCAAGGGGTCTTACTCCTATTGAGAGGAGTGGTCCCAAGTGAATGACCATGCATTGTGGCCCCTCGGGGGCATGATGCATGTGTTTGAATGACCATGCGCTTCCCTCTTGGGGTTGAGGCGCATGTGTATTGTTATGGGGACAGCCTTGTTGATGTTGTGCCTTGACCATGGGGTCAAGGTGCACGTCCGAGGCTGTTCAAATGTTTGGACTTTTTACCTTTTTTCACACGCAAAAAAGGCAGGCCTTGACTGGGGCCCTAAAACAGTGGAGGTTTACCTGACAGGAGGAAATTCCCTGTCAGTGGATCAAGGGGTCTTACTCCTATTGAGAGGAGTGGTCCCAATTGTATGACCATGCATTGTGGCCCCTCGGGGGCATGATGCGTGCGTTTGAATGACCATGTGCTTCCCCCTCGGGGTTGAGGTGCATGTGTATTGTTATGGGGACAGCCTTGTTGACGTTGTGCCTTGGCCATGGGGTCAAGGTGCACGTCCGAGGCTGTTCAAATGTTTGGACTTTTTACCTTTTTTCACACGTAAAAAAGGCAGGCCCTGACTGCGGCCCTAAACCAGTGGAGGTTTACCTGACAGGAGTAAATTCCCTGTCAGAGGATCAAGGGGTCTTACTCCTATTGAGAGGAGTGGTCCCAATTGTATGACCATGCATTGTGGCCCTTCGGGGGCATGATGCATGTGTTTGAATGACCATGTGCTTCCCTCTCGGGGTTGAGGCGCATGTGTATTGTTATGGGGACAGCCTTGTTGACGTTGTGCCTTGGCCATGGGGTCAAGGTGCACGTCCGAGGCTGTTCGAATGTTTGACTTTTTACCTTTTTTCACAAGCAAAAAAGGCAGGCCTTGACTGGGGCCCTACAACAGTGGAGGTTTAAATGACAGGAGTAAATTCCCTGTCAGAGGATCAAGGGGTCTTACTCCTATTGAGAGGAGTGGTCCCAAGTGAATGACCATGCATTGTGGCCCCTCGGGGGCATGATGCATGTGTTTGAATGACCATGCGCTTCCCCCTCGGGGTTGAGGCGCATGTGTATTGTTATGGGGACAGCCTTGTTGACGTTGTGCCTTGGCCAAGGGGTCAAGGTGCACGTCCGAGGCTGTTCGAATGTTTGACTTTTTACCTTTTTTCATTGTAAAAAAGGCAGGCCTTGACTGGGGCCCTAAAACAGTGGAGGTTTACCTGACAGGAGTAAATTCCCTGTCAGTGGATCAAGGGGTCTTACTCCTATTGAGAGGAGTGGTCCCAAGTGAATGACCATGCATTGTGGCCCCTCGGGGGCATGATGCATGTGTTTGAATGACCATGCGCTTCCCTCTTGGGGTTGAGGCGCATGTGTATTGTTATGGGGACAGCCTTGTTGATGTTGTGCCTTGACCATGGGGTCAAGGTGCACGTCCGAGGCTGTTCAAATGTTTGGACTTTTTACCTTTTTTCACACGCAAAAAAGGCAGGCCTTGACTGGGGCCCTAAAACAGTGGAGGTTTACCTGACAGGAGTAAATTCCCTGTCAGTGGATCAAGGGGTCTTACTCCTATTGAGAGGAGTGGTCCCAATTGTATGACCATGCATTGTGGCCCCTCGGGGGCATGATGCGTGCGTTTGAATGACCATGTGCTTCCCCCTCGGGGTTGAGGTGCATGTGTATTGTTATGGGGACAGCCTTGTTGACGTTGTGCCTTGGCCATGGGGTCAAGGTGCACGTCCGAGGCTGTTCAAATGTTTGGACTTTTTACCTTTTTTCACACGTAAAAAAGGCAGGCCCTGACTGCGGCCCTAAACCAGTGGAGGTTTACCTGACAGGAGTAAATTCCCTGTCAGAGGATCATGGGGTCTTACTCCTATTGAGAGGAGTGGTCCCAATTGTATGACCATGCATTGTGGCCCTTCGGGGGCATGATGCATGTGTTTGAATGACCATGTGCTTCCCTCTCGGGGTTGAGGCGCATGTGTATTGTTATGGGGACAGCCTTGTTGACGTTGTGCCTTGGCCATGGGGTCAAGGTGCACGTCCGAGGCTGTTCGAATGTTTGACTTTTTACCTTTTTTCACAAGCAAAAAAGGCAGGCCTTGACTGGGGCCCTAAAACAGTGGAGGTTTAAATGACAGGAGTAAATTCCCTGTCAGAGGATCAAGGGGTCTTACTCCTATTGAGAGGAGTGGTCCCAAGTGAATGACCATGCATTGTGGCCCCTCGGGGGCATGATGCATGTGTTTGAATGACCATGCGCTTCCCCCTCGGGGTTGAGGCGCATGTGTATTGTTATGGGGACAGCCTTGTTGACGTTGTGCCTTGGCCAAGGGGTCAAGGTGCACGTCCGAGGCTGTTCGAATGTTTGACTTTTTACCTTTTTTCATTGTAAAAAAGGCAGGCCTTGACTGGGGCCCTAAAACAGTGGAGGTTTACCTGACAGGAGTAAATTCCCTGTCAGTGGATCAAGGGGTCTTACTCCTATTGAGAGGAGTGGTCCCAAGTGAATGACCATGCATTGTGGCCCCTCGGGGGCATGATGCATGTGTTTGAATGACCATGCGCTTCCCTCTTGGGGTTGAGGTGCATGTGTATTGTTATGGGGACAGCCTTGTTGATGTTGTGCCTTGACCATGGGGTCAAGGTGCACGTCCGAGGCTGTTCAAATGTTTGGACTTTTTACCTTTTTTCACACGCAAAAAAGGCAGGCCTTGACTGGGGCCCTAAAACAGTGGAGGTTTACCTGACAGGAGTAAATTCCCTGTCAGTGGATCAAGGGGTCTTACTCCTATTGAGAGGAGTGGTCCCAATTGTATGACCATGCATTGTGGCCCCTCGGGGGCATGATGCATGTGTTTGAATGACCATGCGCTTCCCCCTTGGGGTTGAGGCGCATGTGTATTGTTATTGGGACAGCCTTGTTGACGTTGTGCCTCGACCATGGGGTCAAGGTGCACGTCCGAGGCTGTTCAAATGTTTGACTTTTTACCTTTTTTCACAAGCAAAAAAGGCAGGCCTTAGCTGTGGCCCCAAAACAGTGGAGGTTTACCTGACAGGAGTAAATTCCCTGTCAGTGGATCAAGGGGTCTTACTCCTATTGAGAGGAGTGGTCCCAATTGTATGACCATGCATTGTGGCCCTTCGGGGGCATAATGCATGTGTTTGAATGACCATGTGCTTCCCCCTCGGGGTTGAGGCGCATGTGTATTGTTATGGGGACAGCCTTGTTGACGTTGTGCCTTGGCCATGGGGTCAAGGTGCACGTCCGAGGCTGTTCGAATGTTTGACTTTTTACCTTTTTTCACAAGCAAAAAAGGCAGGCCTTGACTGGGGCCCTAAAACAGTGGAGGTTTAAATGACAGGAGTAAATTCCCTGTCAGAGGATCAAGGGGTCTTACTCCTATTGAGAGGAGTGGTCCCAAGTGAATGACCATGCATTGTGGCCCCTCGGGGGCATGATGCATGTGTTTGAATGACCATGTGCTTCCCCCCCGGGGTTGAGGCACATGTGTATTGTTATGGGGACAGCCTTGTTGACGTTGTGCCTTGGCCAAGGGGTCAAGGTGCACGTCCGAGGCTGTTCGAATGTTTGACTTTTTACCTTTTTTCATTGTAAAAAAGGCAGGCCTTGACTGGGGCCCTAAAACAGTGGAGGTTTACCTGACAGGAGTAAATTCCCTGTCAGTGGATCAAGGGGTCTTACTCCTATTGAGAGGAGTGGTCCCAATTGTATGACCATGCATTGTGGCCCTTTGGGGGCATGATGCATGTGTTTGAATGACCATGTGCTTCCCCCTCGGGGTTGAGGCGCATGTGTATTGTTATGGGGACAACCTTGTTGACGTTGTGCCTTGGCCATGGGGTCAAGGTGCACGTCCGAGGCTGTTCAAATGTTTGGACTTTTTACCTTTTTTCACACGTAAAAAAGGCAGGCCCTGACTGCGGCCCTAAACCAGTGGAGGTTTACCTGACAGGAGTAAATTCCCTGTCAGAGGATCAAGGGGTCTTACTCCTATTGAGAGGAGTGGTCCCAATTGTATGACCATGCATTGTGGCCCTTTGGGGGCATGATGCATGTGTTTGAATGACCATGTGCTTCCCCCTCGGGGTTGAGGTGCATGTGTATTGTTATGGGGACAGCCTTGTTGACGTTGTGCCTTGGCCATGGGGTCAAGGTGCACGTCCGAGGCTGTTCAAATGTTTGGACTTTTTACCTTTTTTCACACGTAAAAAAGGCAGGCCCTGACTGCGGCCCTAAACCAGTGGAGGTTTACCTGACAGGAGTAAATTCCCTGTCAGAGGATCAAGGGGTCTTACTCCTATTGAGAGGAGTGGTCCCAATTGTATGACCATGCATTGTGGCCCTTCGGGTGCATGATGCATGTGTTTGAATGACCATGTGCTTCCCTCTCGGGGTTGAGGCGCATGTGTATTGTTATGGGGACAGCCTTGTTGACGTTGTGCCTTGGCCATGGGGTCAAGGTGCACGTCCGAGGCTGTTCGAATGTTTGACTTTTTACCTTTTTTCACAAGCAAAAAAGGCAGGCCTTGACTGGGGCCCTAAAACAGTGGAGGTTTAAATGACAGGAGTAAATTCCCTGTCAGAGGATCAAGGGGTCTTACTCCTATTGAGAGGAGTGGTCCCAAGTGAATGACCATGCATTGTGGCCCCTCGGGGGCATGATGCATGTGTTTGAATGACCATGTGCTTCCCTCTCGGGGTTGAGGCGCATGTGTATTGTTATGGGGACAGCCTTGTTGACGTTGTGCCTTGGCCATGGGGTCAAGGTGCACGTCCGAGGCTGTTCGAATGTTTGACTTTTTACCTTTTTTCACAAGCAAAAAAGGCAGGCCTTGACTGGGGCCCTAAAACAGTGGAGGTTTAAATGACAGGAGTAAATTCCCTGTCAGAGGATCAAGGGGTCTTACTCCTATTGAGAGGAGTGGTCCCAAGTGAATGACCATGCATTGTGGCCCCTCGGGGGCATGATGCATGTGTTTGAATGACCATGCGCTTCCCCCTCGGGGTTGAGGCACATGTGTATTGTTATGGGGACAGCCTTGTTGACGTTGTGCCTTGGCCAAGGGGTCAAGGTGCACGTCCGAGGCTGTTCGAATGTTTGACTTTTTACCTTTTTTCACACGTAAAAAAGGCAGGCCCTGACTGCGGCCCTAAACCAGTGGAGGTTTACCTGACAGGAGTAAATTCCCTGTCAGAGGATCAAGGGGTCTTACTCCTATTGAGAGGAGTGGTCCCAATGGTATGACCATGCATTGTGGCCCTTCGGGGGCATGATGCATGTGTTTGAATGACCATGTGCTTCCCTCTCGGGGTTGAGGCGCATGTGTATTGTTATGGGGACAGCCTTGTTGACGTTGTGCCTTGGCCAAGGGGTCAAGGTGCACGTCCGAGGCTGTTCGAATGTTTGACTTTTTACCTTTTTTCATTGTAAAAAAGGCAGGCCTTGACTGGGGCCCTAAAACAGTGGAGGTTTACCTGACAGGAGTAAATTCCCTGTCAGTGGATCAAGGGGTCTTACTCCTATTGAGAGGAGTGGTCCCAAGTGAATGACCATGCATTGTGGCCCCTCGGGGGCATGATGCATGTGTTTGAATGACCATGCGCTTCCCTCTTGGGGTTGAGGCGCATGTGTATTGTTATGGGGACAGCCTTGTTGATGTTGTGCCTTGACCATGGGGTCAAGGTGCACGTCCGAGGCTGTTCAAATGTTTGGACTTTTTACCTTTTTTCACACGCAAAAAAGGCAGGCCTTGACTGGGGCCCTAAAACAGTGGAGGTTTACCTGACAGGAGTAAATTCCCTGTCAGTGGATCAAGGGGTCTTACTCCTATTGAGAGGAGTGGTCCCAATTGTATGACCATGCATTGTGGCCCCTCGGGGGCATGATGCGTGCGTTTGAATGACCATGTGCTTCCCCCTCGGGGTTGAGGTGCATGTGTATTGTTATGGGGACAGCCTTGTTGACGTTGTGCCTTGGCCAAGGGGTCAAGGTGCACGTCCGAGGCTGTTCAAATGTTTGGACTTTTTACCTTTTTTCACACGTAAAAAAGGCAGGCCCTGACTGCGGCCCTAAACCAGTGGAGGTTTACCTGACAGGAGTAAATTCCCTGTCAGAGGATCAAGGGGTCTTACTCCTATTGAGAGGAGTGGTCCCAATTGTATGACCATGCATTGTGGCCCTTCGGGGGCATGATGCATGTGTTTGAATGACCATGTGCTTCCCTCTCGGGGTTGAGGCGCATGTGTATTGTTATGGGGACAGCCTTGTTGACGTTGTGCCTTGGCCATGGGGTCAAGGTGCACGTCCGAGGCTGTTCGAATGTTTGACTTTTTACCTTTTTTCACAAGCAAAAAAGGCAGGCCTTGACTGGGGCCCTAAAACAGTGGAGGTTTAAATGACAGGAGTAAATTCCCTGTCAGAGGATCAAGGGGTCTTACTCCTATTGAGAGGAGTGGTCCCAAGTGAATGACCATGCATTGTGGCCCCTCGGGGGCATGATGCATGTGTTTGAATGACCATGCGCTTCCCCCTCGGGGTTGAGGCGCATGTGTATTGTTATGGGGACAGCCTTGTTGACGTTGTGCCTTGGCCAAGGGGTCAAGGTGCACGTCCGAGGCTGTTCGAATGTTTGACTTTTTACCTTTTTTCATTGTAAAAAAGGCAGGCCTTGACTGGGGCCCTAAAACAGTGGAGGTTTACCTGACAGGAGTAAATTCCCTGTCAGTGGATCAAGGGGTCTTACTCCTATTGAGAGGAGTGGTCCCAAGTGAATGACCATGCATTGTGGCCCCTCGGGGGCATGATGCATGTGTTTGAATGACCATGCGCTTCCCTCTTGGGGTTGAGGCGCATGTGTATTGTTATGGGGACAGCCTTGTTGATGTTGTGCCTTGACCATGGGGTCAAGGTGCACGTCCGAGGCTGTTCAAATGTTTGGACTTTTTACCTTTTTTCACACGCAAAAAAGGCAGGCCTTGACTGGGGCCCTAAAACAGTGGAGGTTTACCTGACAGGAGTAAATTCCCTGTCAGTGGATCAAGGGGTCTTACTCCTATTGAGAGGAGTGGTCCCAATTGTATGACCATGCATTGTGGCCCCTCGGGGGCATGATGCATGTGTTTGAATGACCATGCGCTTCCCCCTTGGGGTTGAGGCGCATGTGTATTGTTATTGGGACAGCCTTGTTGACGTTGTGCCTCGACCATGGGGTCAAGGTGCACGTCCGAGGCTGTTCAAATGTTTGACTTTTTACCTTTTTTCACAAGCAAAAAAGGCAGGCCTTAGCTGTGGCCCCAAAACAGTGGAGGTTTACCTGACAGGAGTAAATTCCCTGTCAGTGGATCAAGGGGTCTTACTCCTATTGAGAGGCGTGGTCCCAATTGTATGACCATGCATTGTGGCCCTTCGGGGGCATAATGCATGTGTTTGAATGACCATGTGCTTCCCCCTCGGGGTTGAGGCGCATGTGTATTGTTATGGGGACAGCCTTGTTGACGTTGTGCCTTGGCCATGGGGTCAAGGTGCACGTCCGAGGCTGTTCGAATGTTTTACTTTTTACCTTTTTTCACAAGCAAAAAAGGCAGGCCTTGACTGGGGCCCTAAAACAGTGGAGGTTTAAATGACAGGAGTAAATTCCCTGTCAGAGGATCAAGGGGTCTTACTCCTATTGAGAGGAGTGGTCCCAAGTGAATGACCATGCATTGTGGCCCCTCGGGGGCATGATGCATGTGTTTGAATGACCATGTGCTTCCCCCTCGGGGTTGAGGCGCATGTGTATTGTTATGGGGACAGCCTTGTTGACGTTGTGCCTTGGCCAAGGGGTCAAGGTGCACGTCCGAGGCTGTTCGAATGTTTGACTTTTTACCTTTTTTCATTGTAAAAAAGGCAGGCCTTGACTGGGGCCCTAAAACAGTGGAGGTTTACCTGACAGGAGTAAATTCCCTGTCAGTGGATCAAGGGGTCTTACTCCTATTGAGAGGAGTGGTCCCAAGTGAATGACCATGCATTGTGGCCCCTCGGGGGCATGATGCATGTGTTTGAATGACCATGCGCTTCCCTCTTGGGGTTGAGACGCATGTGTATTGTTATTGGGACAGCCTTGTTGATGTTGTGCCTTGACCATGGGGTCAAGGTGCACGTCCGAGGCTGTTCAAATGTTTGGACTTTTTACCTTTTTTCACACGCAAAAAAGGCAGGCCTTGACTGGGGCCCTAAAACAGTGGAGGTTTACCTGACAGGAGTAAATTCCCTGTCAGTGGATCAAGGGGTCTTACTCCTATTGAGAGGAGTGGTCCCAATTGTATGACCATGCATTGTGGCCCCTCGGGGGCATGATGCATGTGTTTGAATGACCATGCGCTTCCCCCTTGGGGTTGAGGCGCATGTGTATTGTTATTGGGACAGCCTTGTTGACGTTGTGCCTCGACCATGGGGTCAAGGTGCACGTCCGAGGCTGTTCAAATGTTTGACTTTTTACCTTTTTTCACAAGCAAAAAAGGCAGGCCTTAGCTGTGGCCCCAAAACAGTGGAGGTTTACCTGACAGGAGTAAATTCCCTGTCAGTGGATCAAGGGGTCTTACTCCTATTGAGAGGAGTGGTCCCAATTGTATGACCATGCATTGTGGCCCTTCGGGGGCATGATGCATGTGTTTGAATGACCATGTGCTTCCCCCTCGGGGTTGAGGCGCATGTGTATTGTTATGGCGACAGCCTTGTTGACGTTGTGCCTTGGCCATGGGGTCAAGGTGCACGTCCGAGGCTGTTCGAATGTTTGACTTTTTACCTTTTTTCACAAGCAAAAAAGGCAGGCCTTGACTGGGGCCCTAAAACAGTGGAGGTTTACCTGACAGGAGTAAATTCCCTGTCAGTGGATCAAGGGGTCTTACTCCTATTGAGAGGAGTGGTCCCAATTGTATGACCATGCATTGTGGCCCTTCGGGGGCATGATGCATGAGTTTGAATGACCATGTGCTTCCCCCTTGGGGTTGAGGCGCATGTGTATTGTTATGGGGACAGCCTTGTTGATGTTGTGCCTTGGCCATGGGGTCAAGGTGCACGTCCGAGGCTGTTCAAATGTTTGACTTTTTACCTTTTTTCATCGTAAAAAATGCAGGCCTTAGCTGTGGCCTCATAACAGTGGACTCACTCCTATGGAGGAGGGATCCAATTGTATGACTATGCGCTCTGGCCCTTCGGGGTCAGGATGCATGTGTTTGAATGACCATGTGCTTCAGCCTTTGGGTTGAGGTGCATGTGTAATGTTATTGGGACAGCCTTGATAGACGGTGTACCTTGGCCGTGGGGTTAAGGTGCACGTCCAAGGCTGTTCAAATGTTTGGTTTTTTAAACCTTTTTTTCTATAAAAAAAAAGGCAGGCCTTCATGCTGGCCTCATGAGCATCAGTGGTGTCACTCCGATGGAGGAGGGGTCCAATTGTGTGACCATGCATTGTGGCCCTTCGGGGTCAGGATGTATGTGTTTTAAATGTTTTCAAGATGCAAATGCTTCCGATGATGCAAATAATTTCCAGAGTTTTGTTGTTGTTATTTTTCTTCATTTTCTTCTTCTTCTTCGTTACAATGCCTTGTCTGACTCCGCCCATGAATCTTTCTCTTTCCTCCCCATGCTTCATCTCTTTTTCTCCCCTCAGAAGACGCAACATACAGGTTAATACGGTGTATAAGGTGGAATAACCCCAGCAGATTTTATTTATAGTACACACAGCGGTTTACCTAATATATTCCTATAGGCAAAATGGGAAATAGGGCCTGTAAGGGTAGAAAAGTTGAACCAGATATTCCACGAAAAGGTACTTGTACATATTATATGTACAACCATTATGGTGGAGAGGCCATTAGGGAGGTTGAGAATTGGTATTTGTGGACAAAGGGACATGTCAAGGAGTTTCCAAGAGATGGTACATTTGAGCGAAGTCGATTGGATAGATGAGGACAAGAACTGAAAGCCAGGAAGAGACAGAACCTAACGGTAGACTGGCTGGAATTCCATCATTGGGATGTTGAATCCAGGAAATGGGAACAGCAAGAAAGGATAACGGACTAAAACTTAAACTAAAAAGGATACAGGATACATTGAAGGAGATAAATGCACAACTGCCTTCGAATGTAGGAATAAAAGTGACAGTCGCCCCACCTGATTCCCATTTGTCTCCCCAAATAGATCAGTACAGAGAATTTTCTTATGACTTACGCAGTTAAGACCGAAAAATAGGGCGTATCGTTCATTTTTTCAGGAAAGCACCAAATTTGGCACAGATGTAGTATGGACCTATACAATTGTTTTCCTGAGGGGCGCCCAAAAATTCAGAACCCCTGGTGGCCGCCATATTGAATTTCAACATGACCGCCCTTTTTTCCCATTTTCCTTGAATCTCTCATCGTATTTTAGGTAAAATTTCAATTCCAAGTGATACACATTGTTTTATTGGTCTCTGATAACAATGAAATGGTATTAATTAATCAAAGTTACACACAGTTGCAGTTTTAACTTAAAATATTGTGGGCACTTGAAAGGTGGAGGCTCTCGCACAGATGCGTAGTACTACAAGCACTGTCCATCGCAGTCACACAGTGATGTGCAGGGCAGATTTGCCCTGAGGCATTTACAGTTGCCTTTACAGGCCGACTTACAATGGCAGCTTGTAAGCTCTGAACATGCCTCCTGTATCAGTGGTATTGTGGTCCAAATTGGTGTCCAAGAAGTCCCTGTTTTCATCCAGCCCCAATCAGCTGGTGATGGAAGTTCTGGGTAGGGCACAAGTGCCTGACTCCATACGTGTCCAGCCTGAAAACATGCACGTTTTAGGTGTTGTTCGAAGGCGTCTGCTGTTGGGGGAATGTGATCAATTGTTCTTGCCTTCTTCGTGAACAAGTGTCGGCGCATGTCATTCACTGTCTTTATCTCGGTAGTCCGGTCATAGTGGATGGCAACATATCTTTCTATGCTCTATAGTTCCATAGTAATAGCGTCCACAGATGGCCTATAAGCGAGAGCATGAAAGGTCTGCGTGATGCTGGGGTATGCCTCCCAAGCCTTCCAGGCTGTCTTTTCCCCAATTTGGGCAAAATATGACACTGTGTCGGAGCCAGTGAAGGCATGAAATAATGGCAAAGACTCGGACTTCCTGCGGCCAAGGCCGGTGGCAATTTTATGGATGGCAAGGTAGCGGTAGCTTTTACCAGTGCCAATGGCAATCCAGAGTTCCTCCACACCATGTGACTGGTAGGTAAAGTAGTGTGCTATTGCCAAGACCACAATATCAGAATCTACAGTTCGAATCGATACCCGTTTTCTCCCCGGGTGTATCCCCTTTTTCACGGCGCCCCTCAGGATTTAATTTTAATTTCAAAATTTCTGAATTTTTGGGCGCCCCTCAGGAAAACAATTGTATAGGTCCATACTACATCTGTGCCAAATTTGGTGCTTTCCTGAAAAAATGAACGATGCTTGCTCTTAACTGCCTAACTATATGATCCAAGGGAAAATCAGAGACCTAATCGACAAGGAAGTAACAGGACAGGTAGGCCTGAAAGAACAGGCAATGACAAGGACCGGTGTTTTAATTGTGGAAATATGGGACACTGGAGATGACGTTGTCCATATTCAAATAGGAGACTATTTCATAGGGAAAAACCAAGATCAAGGGTACCAGTGCTTACCGGTACCTCAGACGATTAGACCTTCATTGTTGCAGATCTCAAATGACGATTGGCCTCAACAGATTAGATCACTAGATGAAAATGAGCAACTGTCGACGCTTCCTGTGGCTGAAAAGTCTTCGGAGCAAGAATGATTCATTTTTTGCTTATTAGCAAAATAATAATTAATTGATCAAATGCCGAAATTGGAGAATTTTGCGAACATTGAATTAAAAGATCCAGGATAAGAATTAATTCTGGAAGCCTCATATTTGCCAATTATAAATGTGGTTTAAGGGAGCATTTTTGGCAAAATATTTTTTGAATTTACAAAGTTTGGAACAATTGCTTTGCAAAAAAATTTTGGGAACCAAGTGACAAGAGCCAGATGATGATCAGGTGGGAATTTCGGACTATTGTTTTCGCATGATTGATATGTCAGTGGTCGACTGACATGTAAACGGGTGTGTTGTCAAATTTGGATAAGTTATTGTGGGAGACGAAGGGTGATTTCAATGTGGACATTATTGGGGCTTTCTAAGAAAATTTTTTTTGTCTGTTTGTGTATCTGTGTTTCTAAAATTAAGGGACAAATTTTATGAAAGTGACACCCACCTTGATATGAAAATAATGGTTCCAACGCAAACAAATATACATAATGCATGAGTTTGTGTATTTTTTTCTCTTAAAAGATTGCTGAAACCGACAGTGTACCCGTCTTGAAATAGATAATGTGATGTGGATGGGATCAAATATCCATAAAACCCATAAAATAAAAAACGTAATTTGATTAGGAAGATTATCTCTTTTGTCAAGGCAGATGGAATACAAAGATTTGAGGTGCTGAGTTACAAGCAACCATTAATTAATAGTAAGGAATTGTGAGTAACCTTGGGATTCCATTTTTGATAAAATTTATATGAGAACAAAGCTATTTATGGATATGAGCTTCAAAAAAATGTGGGAGTATAAAATTAGCCAAATTTGTAAGAGATCTTACACGGATTTACAAGAGTACTCTGTTCACGGATTTTTGATATATATATATATAAACCTGAATTTTATCAGCATATAAATTGTGCTGTATGTATGGATGTGTATTAGGTGTAGATGATATTGTTACGGACGCGGTTAAAGATGTTATTTACCGAGCGGTTGGTATTACCGCGACCGAACAGTTATTCCCCGACTAATACCCGATTTGCCCCAAACTTTGGCCGGATCACGCCACCGCTATTCAATCGGGAAAACTCTAAAGCGACCGAATGCAAAGAGGAAAACGAAGGCAAAGAAAGGTTTGGAAATACTACTAAATTTATTTACTATTCACACACATAAGCAAAAAGACAGCAGTCACGTTTATTTACAAGCACATGAGACGCAGGTGACACAGTGAAAATACTAGCTTATACAGACTTATTGTTACTACCCAGGGACAAGACAAAAGACAGACTACGAGCACACTTACACGGGGAATGATGATAGGGATGGCAGGTGGGTGGCTGGTGGATGGCTGGCGGGATAGGGAGGTCCAACTAGTTCTGCAGCTGATCGACTCGTGGGCAGCCGCCGCTCCTTCGCGGCCCTGCTCCAAACTGCCGTCCAGGCCTCACGCTGCTGTGGCTGCAGTTTCGGTGGCTCCAGCTGCAGCAAATGCAGTTTCAGTGGCTCGAGCTGCAGCAAGTGCAGTTTCGGTGGCTCGAGCTGCAGTGAGTGCAGTTTCGGTGGCTCGAGCTGCAGTTCAACCCTGGACTTCTTCTCGTCTCTCTGTCGTCAAAGCTCATCTCCCTTCTCTCGGTAAAGGCTCATCTCTCTTCTCTTCTCTGCCTTGGGAACGCCCTGCCGTGGGTTATATAGGCCCCACCCCTCAACCTTCACGAACCTCCTCGATGTTTCTTTCCTCCGCCCTCTCTAGCCAAACCCCTGGCTCATGGTTGGTCGAGTGGGGCTGGCTCACTCCTCCCCTCTATGACGAGGTGGAGACACGCCTTTCTTCTCCGACCCTGCCTCGTGGTCAATGGCGGCAATTGTTGGAGCGGAGGTAGTTTCCAATCGACGAAAGGGGGAATGGAGGTTTTGGGAGTGGGAATGAAGGGAATCTATCTCTTTCACTGGTGCAATGGAGTACTTCTATTAATGGGAGACACAGCCTTACCCTAAAACACAGAATAAGATATAACTATCGAACAGGGGTATTCTATGATTGGCTGACGTGTATGCTTGTGGACTAATTATGGGACGCCCTTTTGACCTTTACACAGCTCCGGAGGCAGGAGGCGCAGAATAACCAATAATAATAATAAAGCACACAATAAAAAAAACACAATCCTCATATCCGCAACAATATGAAAGAATTAGTAAAGAAAATCTTGCTGAAATTGATACCTAAAATGTAACATCAGACTTTAACGTATATTGATTTTCATAAAACAATGAATCTATAAATGAATGTGATAGGGATAACATCCTCAATTTGTACTAATTAATTAATTGTGGCTAAAGGAATTAATTTATTGCAGTGGATTGTTAACAGCAGCCTGAAATGTCCTGAGAGTGTGCATCCATATAATCAGAAATCCCAGATTTTAAAATTTGGTAGAGGTCTTATGTGGAAGAATACTTGCTTGGTAGGTAAAAAGGTACTGCATGTTGGCAGCCACTTCTACGGCCATTAAGGCAAAACAAATTGGGAGAAACTGTAATTGAATACGTAATTTACAGATGAGTATTTGGAAAGTAAAGAGGGAATTTATTGATTTGGGAGAGATTTTCAAAGGTTTATTAAAGTGTTACAATATAACAGTTGGTAAGGAAAATTATTGGATGAAAATTAGATCTGTTTATAAAATGAATTTGTTGACCCTTTGACGTTAATTGTTTAAATTGTTTAACTAGCATTTTGAGTTCAAATTGGAAATAGTTTGGTAGAGGCTTGGTTAAAACCCTTGGTTACAGTGTGTTGGAACAAATTGATTAATCATAGGATGTTGATGAGAATAGAAACAGATATGGAACCAAAAGAGGAAGATTTTATGGTGATATGAATACCGAGATAAAAAAGATTGAATCAAGTAATGCTGCAAATGAATACAGTCGAGTCAAGATAATGGCATTTTAAAAATGTTATGGACTGTGTTAGTTTTACAAGATCAGTGAACTCATATCACCACAAGTTACACATCATGAAAATTAAAGTGATGTAGGGTACCATTTGAAGATCACATACTAGTAGTTAACACTATAGAATTAATTCGTCTGTTTGCCGTGTCGCGAGCAAGGCCTTTGCCACGTCGCGAACGATTTGAAATCGAAGTTAAGTGATTGTTCCCATTTGTATTTTCGTTAAAACTGTATTTATTTATGGTGTTGTATGTATATTGTGTCCCGACGAAGATTTTTCGGTGCAAATCTTTCATACAACAACAACACAACAACATGCATTTTAAGGCCATGTTCCCTGCTAGGGCGGGGGTTAGCCTTGCGGTCCCCATGACAATCTTCTCCATTTTGCTTCTCCAAAATCTTCTCCAAAATCTTTCATACCTGTATTGAAAATCGTGTTAATTCGTGTCGTGTCTTGAGGCCTTGTACAGTGTACACTGTACAACCTTGAGGCTTTGTTTTTCTCTCAGCGGTCTGTCGTTTGTGATCCAATAACTTTCGTTCTCTGTATTCCCAGTCTTTTCACCCATAGCCTACTTCCTTGTGTAAATCTCAACTCAAAAAAAAAAAAATAAATAAAAAAATAAAATAAAATAAACATTTCCTTCTCAGTTCTCATTCATTTATTCATTCTTATTCGTTCGTTCGTTCTTCGACCACGTGTTTATCCCCCATTTCCCCAGATAGTTTTCACTGTTATTAACCTTCAATGTTTACACTTTCCCCTCAAGTTATGTATTCCGTCATATTTTATAACACCTTTTTCTTCTTCTTCTTTAAAAGGCTGCTTTCGACTTGCTTACCAAATCAATTCATCCCCAAAAAATATCCATCTCATATAGTGCCTTTTTTCTACATTCCCTAAACTCTCCTGCACTCCATCCTTCATCCAGCGTCCTTAAACGTATTTTTAACTCGAAGGTCACAAGAAACTCATTTTGCAATAAATGTTCGTTTCCCATAAATCGTACACTTTCTAAAATCCAATCTCACCCCTCCCCTCCAAATCTTCCCCATAACCCCTCCCCTCCAAATCTTCCCCATCACCCCTCCCCTCCAAATCTTCCCCATCACCCATCCCTTTCAAATCTCCCCCCTTGCCCCCTCCCTCCTAAACTACCCCCTCACCCCTCCCCGCCAAGACGCCCCCTCACCCCTCCCCTCCTAGACTCCTCCCTCACCCCTCCCCTCCAAATCTCCCCCATATCCCATCCCTTTCAAATCCCTCCCCTTGTCCCTTCCCTCCCAAACTCCCCCCTCACCCCTCCCCTTCAAATCTCCCCACCCTCATTGCTTCTCAATTTCCCCCCTCTCACTCCCCCTCCTCAAAGCGTCCTCCCCGCTTCTTCCCCCTTCCAACTCTCACCTCCATCTCCCCCAACCTTCTGCCTCGCTCTTCCCCCTCCTCAAATAACACCTCATTGTGCCTCACCCAATCACCATCAAACCTTTTGTCCGCCCCATCCTTCCCTTTCTCCGAGCTATTCTGAAATCTCTGACACACCTTCAACAGCTCTCCCTACCTCTTCCACCTCTTCCACATCTTACCCTACCCCTCCTCCCCCCTGTTCTGTATCTGATGCTCCCCCTTCCTCTTCATTAACGGTATGGACCTCAAACATCCGGGGCCTTCGTTCAAACTTAACTGATCTCTCCATACAGGTTGCTTCTGTCAAACCAGACGTGACCTGCTTAACAGAAACTTTCCTCCTTTATGATGTCTCTGATTCCTTAGTATCTCTCCCGGGCTACTCCCTCCTCCGGTATGATAGACCTGAGCCTCGTCCTGGAGGTGGGGTTGCTATCTTTATCAAAAACTCTCTTCCTCACTCACCCTGCACTGCACTCTCTCCACCTCACCCCCAGGAATACCTCTGGCTACAGCTTCCCCTTCGCTCCCACCTCTTGTTCATATGTGTGTTGTACCGTCCACCAAACAGTGATGACTCCATCTACATCTCGCTGTCTGATAATATGGACCAACTTCTATCTACTCATCCCAACTCTCTCTTCCTCAAATGTGGTGATTTCAACTGTCATCATGCCAGTTGGCTGGGTGTGGGTACCTCTCTCACCAGCCATGGCTCCTCAGCAAAGGACTTCTGCGACTCACTGGGACTGACACAATCTGTCAATTTCCCGACCCGGATCTCAGTCAACGGAACATATTCTCTTCTGGACTTGGTTATGACTAACTTCCCTGAAAATGTCTGCTGCTCTTCTTCTGCTCCAATCGGATCATCTGATCATGTCCTTGTTAAAGTGGACATCTCTCTGACCATCCTCAGGGAGCCTGCTCAGCGTTGACGAGTCTGGCATTTCACTCAGGCCAACTGGCACGGTCTTCAAGCAGCCATCAATCATCTGGACTGGTCTCCCATCTCTACCACCTCTGACATCAACTCATCCTGGGAATTCTTCCAAAGTAAATTGCTCTCTCTCATGCACAGATTTATCCCATCTCGTCTTCAGTTGTCATACCCTTCCTCCCGTCCATGGTACACGGAATCTTATGGTGAGGCTGTTGCCCAGAAACAACTTGCCTTCGTCTCCTGGAAAGCAAATCCAACGGAAGGAAATCTCATTTCCTTTCACAAAGCCCGAAACCAGTGTGTGTCCACCCTCAGGAGAGCTAGAAACAATATCTCTCCGTTCTCAAGACCGAACTCTCTTATCTGTCTCCCTCTTCCAAATCCTGGTGGCATCTGGTCAAATCCGTTTCTGGTGTTTGTTCCCCCTCCATCCCCTCCCTTACCTCAAACGGCTACACAGCTGACTCCGCACGTGAAAAAGCTGAATGCCTCAACTCTGTGTTTGCCTCTAAATCTTGTGTCCCAAACCCATCCCTCTCTGTACCCACCATACCCAGTCGTACCCTGCTGCTCCTGGACTCCGTGTCCTTTCCTCCTGACAAGGTGGAAAAGTTTCTGTCAACCCTCGACTCTGATTCTGCAACTGGACCCGACGGCATCAGCCCACGGGTCCTAAAATCCTGCTCTGCCGCTCTATCTCACCCTCTCTCTGTTCTCTTCACCCTCTCTTTTGCTCAAGGTCAACTGCCATCTGCTTGGAAATCAGCCAACATCACCGCTATGCACAAAAAAGGTGCAAAAACAGATCCTAGCAACTACAGACCAATCAGCCTTCTCCCAATTATCAGCAAAGTCATGGAATCCATCATTGCTTAGGATATGAAATCTTTCCTCTTCTCCAATGGCTTGATCTCTGATCATCAATTTGGTTTCAGACCAGGTCACTCTACTCTGGACATCCTGCTTCTGCTGTCTCAACAATGGATGGAGGTCCTCAATGCCAAACAGGAAATTAGAGCTGTCTCCCTCGACATATCACGTGCCTTCGACACGGTCTGGCACCCCGCTCTGCTCACCAAACTCTCCTCCTTTGGTATCCATGGAAATCTCCACGCATGGCTGGTGGACTTCCTCTCTAGTCGTCGTCAATGTGTGGCCCTGAATGGGTTTCTCTCATCTCCTCTTCCTGTTCAGGCTGGAGTTCCCCAAGGCAGTGTTCTGGGCCCCGTGCTTTTTCTGGTCTTCATCAATGATCTCTTTGAATCTCTTGAAAATCCTCTCTATCTCTTTGCTGATGACTCCACTCTCTGCCGCTCCATTCCTCTTCCCTCAGATCGGCAGTCTGCAGCCTCCTCACTCTCTGAAGACTTGGACAAAATCACAGACTGGTCAAACAAGTGGTACATGTCTTTCAATCCTGACAAATCTCACACTCTTACTATGTCTCTCTGAAAAGATCGACTGGACAACCCTCCCATCTACTTTCTCAACAATCTTCTCCAAGAAGTTCTGTCGCTCAAGCTTTTGGGTCTCACTATCTGCCATGATCTTTCTTGGGAAAACCACATTTCCAAGCTGGCCTCCAAAGCCAGTCGCCGACTGGGCATCCTCCGTTGTGCGAAGTACTTCCTCGGCACACCTGAGCTCCTCACCACATACAAGGCTTTCATCCGCAGCTCAATGGAATACTGTTCTCCCCTATGGGCCGGTGCTCCTGCCTCACACCTAGCTCGGCTTCACGCTGTTGAAACCAAAGCTTTCAGAATTATTGGAATCTCCCGCGATGAAGCTATCTCTGAGGGCCTTTCACTCACTCACCGCAGGCAGGTAGGTGGTCTTTCTGTCTTCTACCGACTCCTCTCCGGCCTTGCACCCCCAGCTCTCTCTGTGCTCTGTCCCCCAAATATTCCTACAGGTCGCACAAGATCTGCCAGCAACCCTCTGATGGTTAAACTGCCGAAATCTCGGCTCTCTGCTCACCTTCACTCTTTCATTCCTCTTTTCTCCCGCCTCTGGAACAAACTCCCTCACTCCCTTCAATCCCACTCCTCCCTCCAGGTCTTTAAAACAGCTGTTCACCACCATCTCTTATCTTCCCCCATCCAAAACCTTGATCTTTTCTACCCCCGCTAATTCACCCCAGATCCACCTTGTTTGAAATTCCAACTTCTTTCCTGGAAGTCCTGGCAGTGTCCATATGTTTTATACCTCTCCCACTGCCCCCTTCCCTTGCCCCTCCCCCCCCCCCCCAAAGCCCTCGCCCTCTCTCAGATCTCTCGATGTCTCCATGTCTCTCGGTCCCTGCTCTCAAATGTTGTGTTTGTGTCCTTCCCCCTCTCTCGCCATCTTGTCTACTGCTCCCGATGTTATATGTTTTATGTGTCGGTTTGTCTTTCTGTGTGATTAATGTTCGCTCTTTCACGAGCCTCGATCTTGTATACAAAAAAAATAAAATAATATTACTCGTGTAAAAATAAAAGTGGGGAGGAACTTTGATAATTAATACATTATGCATAGTTTGCTTGTTTGCAAAGTTTGTTGGGAATTAGATATTCCTGTTTGTGATTTTAATCATATGTACTCATTTATTAATGCATTTATTTTCTTGGAGTTGTGTTAAAATAACTACATAAGTTTAATTTTTCAAATTATATTAACCTGAAAGAAATTGAAGACCATAGAATTATAACACGGCTCAGTCACATTCTATTTTTTTCCCCCCGTTTTTCAAAATATTTTTCACGTTTTTCTCGAAATGACTAAAATGTGACTTAGCCTGGTTATAATTTTATGGTCTTCAATTGTAAATGCTATTCTTAGTTTAGTAGTAAAAAATTACATACCTGATTTGGATATTATTCGTGTGAAGTATATAAATGAATATAACTTTTTGAATGTTTTAAGGAAAACAGCAAATTGTTAAATGTGAAGCTGTTATAAGATATACATTAGTTAAAACATGGTAATTTCATGTCAAGATGTACCCTATCTGATTCAGTGTGTGTGGAAAGCAGATACAGATGTGGCTAAGTAAAGGATAAGACCAGATCACATCTCAAATGGAGTGATAACGGCATTGGGAAGAAGGTCGAGAAAGAAAATTTGTGGCTAAAAAATGAAGTTAATCTTGGCATACATCCTCCTTCTCAAAGAATGATGGAGGCATTCTCTTTTGCAAGATTGGAGACGGATGCTTACCTTCACCAAGGAAAATTTATGTGACCATTTGCCTGGATCACACTGCAAATATGAAAGAAAGGCGATCACTTGCTTCTGTTCGAATGCCTCGAACATTCATCACGTCAGCAATTGCGGGACGACGACATCTTACCTGCAACTTCTACTGGATGCGGTGACTTGTGTCATTGCTCCACCAACTTCCGGGGTACCAGCGCAGAGCTGTAAGTGGATGGCTGTGCTTCTTCCTCTATAATGGCTGTGCACGATTCTGCTGGTTGCTCCTGGTATGAACCATGGATAACTTGAACACCATGGTCCTAACATCATTGTGGATGCATCTGGCATCTCTGTTCCACATCTTGCTGGTCAACCAACATCACATCAATACTTGCTGCCCACTCACGATGAGTGAGGAGGCAAGTCAACTACAACTGGACGAAAGCCTTATTCAAATCTACTATGGCTCACAACAAGAGTGGCAAGGATGCTACATGCAGATCAGGGTCAGTTTATGACTCCGCCCAGCTATCACAACAGCGGAAACCCTACGCAAAATAGTGTAGGTGCTATGAAGACATCAGAAGAAAATGTTTCATACTTGATTTTCAAACACAAGTCATCAGCCTTTTCTTTTCAACCAGAAAGTCAACATTTGTTCTGAAGCAAAACGTATTTTCAAAGAATAATTGCCAAATGTTGCAGATGCTTTATTATTTTTTAAATGGTGAATTGAAATTGTTGTGTCTTGGTAAAGGTGAAGTTTTTGTTTGCAGAGATATTTGTGATGCAAATGAAATGAACTGAATAATCAACATGGAAAGAGTCAACGAAGAAAGAAATGTTTTATGATCAGATTCTTCCAGGATGACGGTGTATGCCTTAGGTATTGAAAATTGGATTACCAAATTTGTGGTTTGAGTATTTTGCAATTGATGTTTAGATTAATGGTTAATATAAACAAAAATAAAAAATGGGGGACTGTGGAATTGTAAAGGACATATAGAGGCAAGTTATTGCCAACTGTTAAAATTGTATTAAAGACAGAATGTGCTTTCAAAGCTTGTAGCCTGAGCACGCAGTGAAAATGGAACCAGGACGATAAGCGGCCATCTGTAAGATTGAACCTTTGCCCGTTAATGGAAAGGCTTAGGGCAGAATGTTGACTTAGCCTGGGTTTGAATGCAAGCGTCAACTATCTGAGATTGAATTTGTCAGAGAGTGTCAGAGAGAGAGTTTTCGGCCCAAACAATGACCCCGTTCCCTTCTTCCCGTGATAGCCATCTTTTGTAAATCTCTTAGTGGCTCCATAATAGAAACCAGATGGCTTTTGGCGCCAGAAAGACTTAGCCTTGGCAAGTTTCGTGGTGGACCCAGATTCCAAGCAAAGAAGATCAAAGAAGACTGCTGCTATACATCGGAATAAATCTCGATTTAAACTGAGTGAGTCTCGCTGAGTCTGATTGAGTTTTGCTAAGAAAGGTGTCCAAAAGAAGCCACAACAGTGGCAAGGCATACAAGAGAGGCATTGAATACCACATTACGACTAGCTTGGCGATTATATTGATGAGGTTTGATGCCATTTCCTCTGTATTCCCTCAAGGATCTCTCCATGGTCAGTGCGCTGCTCTTAGGAAGGCTCCACATGAACGCAGTCCAGATATGGTTGACATCTATGAAAACATCCAATCCGGGGTACTCCACAAATCTGAAGCCGCATGAAGGAGATGACAGAGGAGAGCTCGCTCAGTTTATCATGCAGTACCTTGAACAGAACAGGTAGAAAGCCTTCTAAATCTCATCAGTGCCTGTTGCTCAGGAGACTGGGAATATTACTTGGCAGCACTGGAGAACCTCATCAAGTATTTCTTTGCACACGATCTTCTGAACTATGCTCGCCTGATGCCAGTACATCTCGCTCAAATGAATGCTCTGGATCAGGATGATCCGGTTACTTGGGAGGCACTGAAGTCTGGAGACTTTGTAGTGGCAAAATCAGAAGTTCCCTTTACTCACCTGTTCACTGATCAGACCCTTGAGCAGGAGATAAAGTGGTTGAAGTGTCATGGCTGGATGGTTGGACTGAGTCAAGATGAAGCTGCTTTGGACCGACTTGTTACCACCACCCCTCATCTCGCTCGAATAGTGAAGCAGTACCTCAACATCTTCCCTCAAGTCTCCAAGTCTTCTTCCCAAAGCGAACACTACCAGCTTTCTGGAGACGTTGCTGTGAGGACAAGAGAAAATGTTCTGAAGCTGCGTCACTCCATTGAAATACATTGCGAAGGCAATCCATTTATATTGAAGTCTCTATTGAAAAGCCTGGTTTCATCAACGCTCGAATACCACAAGAGGCAAAGCACGATATTCTAAACTTTGCGGAGAAGGGCCAGGAGTGGCTTGAGTTCATTCACGACAGATTGCTGCCAACATCAACGGGTTTCGTTTGGGACCCTAATGAAGAAGCTCAAATTGAAGACCTCCTCGAACTGCATGGAGAAAACAAAATTCAGTTTCTGATCACAGATCAAGGGTTTAGAGCAGTTCATCTGCCACGTGTACTGCTCGGCAGGTCCCACAATCCTATCAGCTCCAAGATGGGGAATGTTTCATTCCAAGAACTTGGAGGGAGAGATGTTACCTCCTACTCGTGCTGCCTTATAACCACATATCACACGTTCAAATTACATCACCATGCGTGATAAGTCAGACACTCTGCTTGCAGCCTCAATGCAACTCACAGCTGTCTCCTCCTCATGGCTGTCTCCTCCTCTCTCCACTTCCGGTTTCTTTGCCACGTTTTCCTTTTTCCTTCACAAACATTTATTTTTACCTTTTACTAAAGTCATCTCCATTTCACACAAAAATCTTACCAACAATATTACCTGAAACTAAAAATCCTACAAGTACATAATAATAACAAAGGCGGAAGTGACGGATCCGGAACACAAGGATGATAAATAATTACGTGCTTGGTTTGGATTTTTATTTTTAATATTACTATGTACTTGTGTAAATTAAAACATTCTGAGTTTATCAAAAAAGGACAAACCGAAGGTACATTGCCTATTTTTACAACAATTCTTGTAAAGCATGTTTTTCATCCTAGTTGGATTGCATTGTGAAACGAACCCAATAATAAAGGTGTACATTGTGATTGGTATTTTCAGTTTTTATTTCATGTATAGTCTTGTGCAAAAATCGCTGGTTCATCTCATCAGACTGTTCAGTTTAAGTCGGGTCTCTTGATGATACACTGTGTAGATCGTTCAGGATGTGTCTTCATGAAAAAAAATCCCTCCAAACAACTCATAATGTCGGACACATTGATTTCTTATTTACCCAAGACCCCCCCTACCCACCTCCCCCACCGACATTGCCCATGACAGGGGGTCAATGAATGTATATGTCACTTTGTGTCAAAAAAATGGATTCAGCATAATCAAAAACCCCTAAAACGACTAGGATTATGAAAGTAGGTTGATTTTAAGTGGAGCTAGTCCCGGGGATGGTGGGTGGGAGGGGTCATAAAGTGGAAAGGGTCCTCCTGAAGGAGACCCAGGGCCAGGAAAATTTGAACCATCATTTCCCTATAGTATGACCCCAATTCATTACAGAAAAGCAAAAAAAAAAAAAAAAAAATTTTAACGCAAGATTCCTACGGGAGCTATTTTTAAGAACACTTCACTATCTTGTTTAGGACCTTTTTTAGACTGTAGTTTGACATCCCTACATTGCTTTTTTAATTTAGCATTAATTTTTTATTCACTTGTAAGAGTACGGCATAACTAACTATAAGAGAGCCGTTTGTCTGTGTGTGTGTGTATGTGTGCGCTTGCGTGTATGCGTGTGTGTGTGTGTGTGTGTGTGTGTGTGTGTGTGTGTGTGTGTGTGTGTGTGTGTGTTGAAATAGCCGACATTAGCCTCAGTGCAGAAGCTCATTGGTGGGGCCCAATAGCACTGAAATAGCCAGCATTAGCCTCACTGCAGGAGCTCATTGTAGGGGCCCAATAGCACTGATATAGCCGGCATTAGCCTCACTACAAGACTAGTTGTGACAAAACAAGGTGGATGAGTTGGGTAGGTGACAATACCAAGCCAATTCGAGTTTAGTTAATGTCCAGATGCAGTTCAGGCCTATCAGTGGGATGTAAAACCTATATTGTTCAGCCTGGTGAAAGGAAAGTGAAATTCCTTCTTAAATAAAATGAATTTCAGTGGCATATAAAGTTGAAGACTCTAAAGTCTAAACAGAGCTTGTGGGTGTTCCGCTCAATGGCCCCCCAACATGGTGATAGACTGTTACGACCTGGCCCCTGCATGAATTACTCGGGGTACTGCCTATTGCTCCGGAGATCCTAATCGATGTGCTCAGGAGGCCAATACGGTCCCCGTGAGCAGGTCGTGCTGTATGAGCAGTCAGAAGTGACTGAGCGAAATTACCATCCAAATGCTGACGCAATTTTCCAGAAATGCAATGCAAATTCAAAACAGGGGAATAAATGCAAAACCTTCACTCAAGATCAATAAAAACACTGGGTATATCACCAAGGAATAGATAAATCATAAGGAAAAGAAATCCCGCTGATATGCAGCAACAAAGATCAAGTAATTAAAGAAGGACAGACAGGCGCCAAGCCAATACGGACAAGACAATTAAACAACCCACCCGGTATGCCTAGCTAATCCCAAAATTGAGGGAGGGGGAAGCAAAATAACAAAGGAATATTCACCAGGATATAAAGAAAGTAAAACGTAAAATAAAACCAGGAGAGGAGGAGGGAAATTCAGGCCTGTTTCAGGTGGCGTTCCACCTGCCTCGCCCCAGCCACGTGTCCCAAGGGTCGTGCCTCCCCTCCACTCTTCTCTTTCTCAGTGGGTGTCATCAAACTCCATGAACGACTTGCTCAGAGCAATTTCTGCAAAACCATGAAGCCACACGTTGCTTCCGGTCGGCTGAGACAATACTTGATGAGGAGCAAACGCTTCTGCTCCCTCTCCCACTTTTCCTCACAATCCCACATGCACCAAGAAAATCCTCCTCCACCCCAATCTCTCCGGAACCGACTGTTCCTCCAGCAGGCAGCCCACGGAGAGATTGATCAAATCCTCAAAAAACTCACACAGGCCAAGTTTCTGGTCAAAACCTGGACCGCGTGTCCTGCGTTTGTTTTCGCTTTTCTCCACCGACCCGATGCACTCTTCTTCCTCCTCCTCTTCCTTCTTTTTCTCCCAGAGGTTCTTTCTCTGTTCAATTATGTAGAGCTCCGGTGGGAGAAAGTCGATAAGGAAGATCTTTCTTTTTTTCTCACAAAAGAATAAAAATAAAGTCGAAAGGGAAGGAAGAAAGGAAAGATATAATCTGGTTTCACAGCCGGCCTGACATTTCACATAAGATACACCCTAACGATCACAGCTTCTCATCATTGCAAGCCCAGCACCACGAGTGTTCCGTCATTAAACAATCCGAGTGTACCCACGAGTGTAACATACTCAGTTTTATTGCGGGAGATTCTAATGATCTTGAAAGCTTTGATTTCTAGCCCGGAGGGGAGAGCAGTACTCCATCAAGCTGATGAAAGCCTTGTAGGTGGATAGGAGCTCAGGTGTGCTAAATAAGGACTTTGTACGATGGAGGCTGCCCAGTCGGCGTCTGGCTTTGGAGGCCGACATTGAATCCCTTGTATTACAAGTGGATGAAACCAAGAGATTGTTCCTGGCCTCATTCACTTACAAAAAATTCTAGATTGCATCAATCTTTCGATTGTGTATTGGGGGGTGGGAAGGTGGGCAGGGACGGTAATAAAACCCTTAATATTTCTGCTTTCAATATACAACCTCATGTATATCAGTCCAGTAACCTCAACACTAGACTGTTGCAGTCTGTGCTAATATATAATAAAATTAGGGGCAATGTCACTGGGCTCACCTGGTACAACCAGGGAACCAATGGTAGGTGTGGTTAACCCACAAAATATGTAACAGAGTAAAGTAAAGTCAATACCTATTTTGGGGAGAAAACCCCTGATTTTTTTCATTTATGCCGTGAACAAACTTTGGTACATCACAGGTGATGAAGATTGGGGTCAGGTTTCATAGAAATCGTGTGTGTAGTTTTGTAAAAGAAAGCATTGGGGGAGGGGGGGGGGGGGGTGGGGGGGGGGAAGCAAACACCCATAGACTCCCTCAGACCCTGATTTTTTAAATGTCATGAACAAACATTTTGTACATCACGGGTGACGAAGGTTGTCATCAAGTTTCATCGAAATTGTTTGTAGTTTCTGAAAAAAAAGTTCTGTGTGTTTACATACTGCCTGACTGCCAGACAGCTGTGTGATGCTAATACAATGTTTGTCGCTGGCATGAGCATCAGCTGTTCCAGACTTTTTTCTTTTTTTTTTGTATACAAGATCGAGGCTCGTGTAAGAGCTAACATCAATCGCAAAAAAAACAAACGGAAGGGAAGGGAGCGGAAGACAAGATGGCGAGAGAGAGGGAAGCACACAAGTACAACAGCAGAGAACAGGGACAACGGAAGATCTGTGGGAGGGAGAGGGCTTGGGGGGAGGAGGCATGGGAAGGCGGAGGGTGGGGGGCGTGGGAGAGGTATAAAACACATGGACACTGCTAGAACTTCCAGGAAAGAAAGAAGTCGGTATTTAAAAAAAAAAAGGATCTGGGGTGAATTAGCATAGTTACATCGTTACAGTAACAGAGCATAGTTACAGTCTAACTGCAACAAATCCAACAATGTTTGTTCCAGGTGAGCTAAAAATGTATTACATTGTAACGTGCAACAAGGTGCTACTGCTTTTCATCTGCAAGCTGCTAGTTCACAGCAATGTGTTTCACCAGGTTCCTGTACAAAGCCCTTTTATTTACTGATTGGTAAAGGCACTTGATAGGATATGATTGAAATTTAAAATAAATACAAATAATGACAATTTCAATTTAAACAAGAGAATATTATATCAAAATGTAGTTGCATCAATGTTCCAACATCACACAAATTGCATGATTTTCGTTGCAGGGAGGGGGATTTGATCGTGATGTCCTATTCCTGTATGCAACTTGTCTCAACTGTAAACGATGCATCTTTCAGTGATGGATAAGCCAGGTAGCAGGGTGGGAACAACAAAGTTCCTTTGAATCTCTGTCGGAATTGGTGTCTCAAATGCTGCAGCATGGGTAATGGGTCTGAACATAACATTTACTGGGTTCATAGTATGCTCGCCAATAGTATAGAAAAAAGGGAAAGATTGAGGTTTAGTTAGCATGTCGTTCAATCCTCAGTGCAAGTTCTTACTTCTGCTTTTGTATCATAATGTCTCAATTACTCATTCTTCCAGCTCTTGCATTAACTGGCCGGTCTCTTTTGCAAGGACACACTGTTTTAACGGTTAAAGAAGCTCTGCCGAGTTGTGCTGAAAGGTTGTACAGTTTGCTGTGAACCTTGGCAATTGAAATAGGCCACAGCAGCTGCTCAGAAACGCATAACGGGGCTGTAGAAGTGGGGATGAGGATCCAAACGTTTTTGCGCGAAGATCTCCAAACATTGTGACAGGACCTGTTGCAAAACAGCAATGGAAGTGTTAGCAAATGCTTCGTCAAGCCTCGTGCATTTAACTTTTACTGAACAATTCCCAACACAATTATCGGCTCATTTACACAATACGTCAAACTTTATCCTCGTCCACTCTGCACTCTCCTTTCCCCTCCTCTGCGATCCTGCATTTTCTCATACCGAGCGAGTGTTTTGAGGTTGTAATACTCCATCGTCCCAAAGTCGTGCTGTGGAGTAAAATGCAGAGCTCTCGACATGAAGCCTGAAAGAAAATACATCACAAAGTCACTGCAGTGATGAACACAGTGGAGTGAAGGTTTGTTGAACGTATTGAAAAGGAGAAGGAAGTAATAATGTATATTGAATCAAAATGCTGCGTTGGAGGCCAATGCCTCAAAAACTGCAGGCAAATCCCTCACCGTTCACGAAGCTCCTTATGCTCGACGCAAGTCATCTGATCTGGATCGACCATGCAGATGTTGGCATTTGGCCACAGGAAAAGGAAGTGTGGAGAAAAGGCACGACTGCACTGCATTGTGGGAAAGAGGCAATATCTGGATGTTTCAAATCTCATGAAAAGCCATAACAGGGCCTACAACTGCACAGGTTATTAAATGGCTTCAACAACAAAATCCCATCCATCCATTCCCATCAAGGGAAGCAAGCAACTCTGCAAAAGGGTGCTTCTTCCTCATGGAAATTTGCTAACTCACGTCATAATATTGACCTTTCACAGGAGCCCGTCCGTCATTTTCATCAGCATCGTCATTGCGTCGGGATTAAGACAAATGAATTTCCATATTCAATTAAGTTAAAGTAAAAAAACCGGAAATCCACTAATTGGCACAAGTCCGGGATTACAGGACTTACAAATATACTGCTCTCTTGCGAACTGTCTTCTTTTATCTTCACCACATGAAAATGATGTGTGAGTTTTCAAACGACTTGAAGCTAGAGAAATAAATTAAAGAAGTAAAACACGTGTCCAACTTAACGAATCTAACTTTGTATTAAAATATAAACGGATGGAATGCGTTTTTACCTCTCCTTACTTACCCCTTATTATCATATATTATAATATATGATTACTCTGATAATTATCAGATCTTACTGGACAGTGCACGGTCCAGGTCTGCAAGAAACGCTGTGTAGATTCCCTTCAATGCTTTCACCAAAGGCAATTCCAATCCATAATGGGAATCTGAAGACAGGATGAAATTACTAACAATGATGTCCTTAACCATGTGAGGGCTCAACATCCTCAAATATCCATCTGATATGGGCTGGCTAAGTCTCTTGCATGGATGACCACCACATCTCCAAGCACATCTTCCATGGGGAGTTCACCAGAGACAGACAATGTTGGGATGGTTGGTCAGTGCATTTCAGATCAGACACCCTTAAGAAAAGTCTGACCAACTGTGACATAAATCACTGTTCCTGAGAGCAACTTGCAGCTGACAGACGTGGATGGAGACTAACTGGGAGTACTGGAGCACCTCAGACATACCCCAGCATAAGAACAGAACTGGCGTTTCAACTGCTACTCTCAATGGCAACAACTTCACCAGTAACATGTGGGCACCCCTACCATTCCCAAATTTGTTTGCTCAGCTACGAGAAGACCAACAGATGACCAAATCAAGCCACCTATCAGCTACAACATACTCAACAGCGAGCAGTCAACCACCATATTATCAGACAAATTGATCTGCCATCATAATTGATGAAACTATAATAATTGCTTCAACAGCCATCTACATAGCATCTAATCATTTATTTGTTTGTAATCAAACAATACAATACTTACAAATCCCTTGCTACACTAATTGTATATTTCCTGCTTCCCAATACGGGAATTTGACATCTGAATTCTAAATGCGGCCTTTTGTGCATGCGCTGTATGGGTTTACACTTTTTTGGGTTCTGCTCGCAGGGCACTTTTAACCCACCATTGCTGGTGCGGAATCTGTGATTCAAATAGTCTTTTAAACATAATTTTCAGCATTTACACCAAAGAATGGTTTACCATCATTGTTGTGTTCCTGAATGAAAATTGGTCCAACGGTTCCTATCATTTCCTGTCAATACAATTAGCTGGTGGTGGCCATGGTTATAACACATGCTCTACACATGAACGGACATTTCTCCTTTCACCAATGGATGCAAAAATGGAGTATAATTTCTCTTGTGGCCCTGGAACCAAACAAAAATATATACTGCACTAGTATCGACACTCACAGCCCATACAACGTCATTTTAAACTTTAACTTACCCTGTGCTACGACAAGCCCCAGATATGACTTTCCAATCTGTGTTAAGAAGTACAAAGGATTGGTTAGAACGCACCATCTTCAGCTTTTCACAGGCATTTTTGCAATATGGACGGAAACATGTGTAACATGTCAACTTTTGAACGAGTTGATCACAAAGTTCTCCGACTGTCTTGTTGTGCAGAGGCACGCTCCTTTCTTGTAGGTACGCTTACATTTACTTTCTACTTCTTTAAAAGTTTATTTAGTCAATTAGTTCCACAATCCTTATCTGGGAGGCATTGAAAATGTCCAGGCTGCCCAGATGTACTTTGTTACTAGGGTTCCTGAGCATGAGCACCAAGCAATCTGGGGCGAAAATACATCATTTCGAGAGTCGGGTATTCCAAGCCAACTACATCCAACTTGCCTGCATGTTAACCCTTTGAGTACGGATGACGTCCAGTGCCACAACCCGCGAAAAAGTTTTGTGTACGAATGACGTTACTACACGTCTTTGACTCTACCTATAAATAGATCGTCAGTACGTGGTTGCATTCCCGTACCAAAATGCCAAATTAATCCCATACCGGGGGTATTTTTATCCCAAAAAAATCCCGTACTCAAAGGGTTAAACTTATCACAAGTTTAGTCTTTAAAAATATCCTGCACAATATCAGACTCTAAAAAAAGACTCGTTCTCAAATCTCCACTTCTGAACGGTGGCAATAAACATGCATGAGTGAAGCTGCGTCACCAGGAAGATATAACACTACACAAGTTGGTAATCCTCAGTCGATACGAGATCAAATTTTTTTTTTTTTTTTTTTTTTTGTATACTGAATCGAGGCTCGTGAAAGAGCTGACATTCACTTCACAAACAAATCAACCAGCCAAACAAAATATATAAAAAGAGGGAGCGGAAGACAAGAGAATGGGAAGCACACAAACACTTGAGAGCACACAACATTTAAGAGCAGGGAGATGTGTGGGAGGGAGAGGGCTTGGGGGGAGGAGGCGTGGGAAGGGGGGGGGGCAATTAAACATGTTACACGCACACAATGGACGTGAGAAAAGGTGGTCCTTTTAAATTAGAGTTTTGCTTGTGAACACATGACATACGACTACGATACGTCTTTCATTGCAAAGTAAAAGCACAAAAATGTATCCTGACATGCATTTATCTCAGGCTGCAATCGCTAGCATAAGGTTTCTGCTGCCATCACATGACCTTCTTCATTGTCCAACATTCAATACACTTATGTTGTATGAAATTAGTCGACACGGAATGATTATGCGGCTGGAAATGAGCATTCTCGGTGGTTAGTCGATGCACGCAATTCCCGTTGTGACCTCATGGAGGTTACCATGCCGAAGCACAGCACCTCGTGTGCCAGGAGTTGCTTGCGATGGATGTACTTTGAACGTGCCAACCCTTTGATATCTACCATTGACTAGAGAGGTCCTCACATCACATCATTATTCAACACACTGGTTCTCCCACAACTAGTGCATATATGTTTAAACAAAGGTTTGTACACTACAGCTGACACTGACAGCATGACTGCTTTGCGGCACCTGCTGATCATGTACATGAGGCTTTAAAATAAGGGGACGTTTTTTGTAGGGTGGATCTGGTGTCCACCACACATTTGCTGACCTGTATACAAAATGAGATCAAAGAGAACCTTCAATGTACATGGTTTGAGGTAGGTAAACATTAATCTAACAATACATAATGTATACGTAGCTGTGGATATGAAAAGGAAGGGCAATTTAAAATTACTTCTCACCATGGCGTAACTCTGTGCTCCATAAGCATTTCCTGTTACTATGGTAATCTTTGGTACCCTTGAACAGGCCACAGTGGCCATCATTGTACCTTGTGCCTTCAGAGCTTCTGCCTCCTTACCAGCCTGCTCACAAAAATAAAAGTGATAATCATGGGATCCAGAATGACACATTTTGCATTACCTAGAGTAAATCAATTGGCAAATTTACTAATCAGACAGTCATATAGTTGTGGTGCAAGACTTCATCATGCTATGCACACACACGCACGCACAAACAAACACACACGTTGGGTCACACGGTCATGGTCGGGTTATTTAGTAAAACATCAAGAGGATTGTAGTTTACAGCAGTCACAAAAAATTAACTTGGGAGTGCAACACAGCAATGATGGGACAAATGACCTAATTTCCTCGTTTGAGGTCGTACAGCATCATGTGACCATCAGTTGCATTCCGTGTAGTGTTGAGGAGACTGCGGACCATTTGTGTATTAATTTCCATTCTTCATACAGAATATAAATAAACGCAATTTGTTTGATTCCCAACAAAGCCTCCCAGCTAACACAATGTTAAATAATCATAAAAACATTATGCCAAACATTGTGAAAAACATTATTTTGTCGGGTTTTAAAAACATCATAAAAACGTTATCGAAGGTGGAGGCACAGGCCAAGCCCTGCCCATTATCCCACCGAGGGGAGCACACAACATACGATGCTCGATCACACAAAGAACCATCATTTCATGTTTTAATGTCAATTTGATCAAGAACTGAATTTTTTTATTATGTCCACCTTCTTCATTGTCGGTGGACGGTGGTTATGTTTTCACCCCTGTCTGTTTGTCTGTCTGTGAGCAGGATATCTCAAAGTTGTGGATGGATTCAGAGGAAACTTGGTGGACAGGTTGGGTGTGTGACAAGGATGAATTGTTTAGATTTTGGTGAAGAAGCCAATCCAGATGAGAATTATCTTCCTCCCCTCCACCCCCAAGTGATTCTTCACTATTGTTACATATTTATGTGAATGTATGTGAATTACTATTCCGGGCTTTGCTTATCAATGTGTAGTCGATTAAAGGTTGTTGTGATTAAAGGGTCAGGAGCCCTTCTGAGAAAAAGGAGACCGGAAACGGAAGAAGAAAAGACACGAGGTCCTGGAGACGCGACGATTCTTCTTCTTCCTGGCCGACCTTGGACGCGAGCGGTATCGATTGAGCAACGTAAGAGAATCGGCGTTTCAAAGCCCGTCTGGCGAGAGGAGTTACCGGGACGTGTAACTACCCTTTGACACGTCAAGTCACTGTGGGTTCGTGCACGGAACCAAGCAGCTGGCACAGTTCGCCTCGCCGTCTACAAGGCCGCGTACGGGTCGCACCTTGGGCCGCGCGCGCTGGGCAAGCCGCGTGTTGCTTTGCCTGCTTTACATTACCCGCTTTGCTTGGCCAGGAGGTGCGTGCTGCAGCCGTTGTTCCCGGTACGGGACGTGCCCGGTGAAAGCACGTCAGGAAGGGTCCGTTCAACCGCCCATGTGCGGAGAAGCCGACCATCATCTTGGTCAGGAGGGGCCCAGAGACATTGTGAGGTACAGAGACAAAAGGGGTCGGGAGTGGGGAAAGGGGACACACACATATATAAGATGGCCATCGTAATCACATTGGTGATTGATTGTTGATTGTGGATTGTTGATGGTTGTTGATGGTTGATTCCTTGGGGGAATATATTATTGATTACTCTGGATCCTTGGTGTGGGGGTTTCTTATTGACTGGAATTCATATGGATTGCGTTACGAAAGCGTATAAATAATAGATCTTTCTGGCGGAGTTCCTCTCACGGTCCGGGGGTCACCGAGACCAGGTAGTCACCGGGAGGACCACGTAACAGAATTGGGGGCTCGTCCAAATTACGATTTGCGGATTCGCAATTGGGTCTACATCCGGGATTTAAAATTGTATAACATAATAAAATAATAGTTTTTATTAATTAAAATTTATTAATTAATTATTAATTGGTAAATTTTTGAGAAATTGTGGTAAAGTCTTGGGTGAAGGTTAACAGGTGTTAACGATAGTCACCATGGCGTTTGTTGCACAGAACTTTGCGGTAACACCTAGTGAGGCACAGTTCCGAGCGTTACTGAAAGCGGACCCTCTTGAAATTGGCCAAACATTTTAACTTGGAGGTCCGAACTAATTTGAGGAAGGCAGAGTTGCAGACCACGGTGATACAGTCTATGGTGGGAGTAGGAACATGGGACGAGTTAGCCTGGCAGTGGCTACCCGAAGAACCAGAAGACGTTGAGCTCCGGAAACTGGAGTTGCAATTACAGAGCCAGGAACGGATTAAAGAAGAAGAAAGGAAAGCAGAAGAGAGGAGAGAAGAGAAACAAGCAGAGGAAAGGAGAGTGGAACGAGAACTCCAGGAAAGGTTAAAAGAAGAAGAAAGGAAAGCAGAAAAGGAAAGAGCAGAAGAAGAAAGGAAAGCAGAAAAGGAAAGAGCAGAAGAAGAAAAGAAAGCAGAAAAGGAAAGAGCAGAAGAAGAAAGGAAAGCAGAAGAGAGGAGAGAAGAGAAACAAGCAGAGGAAAGGAGAGTGGAGTGGAACGAGAACTCCAGGAAAGGTTAGCAGAAGAAGAAAGGAAAGCAGAAAAGGAAAGAGCAGAAGAAGAAAGGAAAGCAGAAAAGGAAAGAGCAGAAGAAGAAAGGAAAGCAGAAGAGAGGAGAGAAGAGAAACAAGCAGAGGAAAGGAGAGTGGAACGAGAACTCCAGGAAAGGTTAGAAGGGAGAAAAGCAGAGGAGAGGAGAGCTGCAAGGGACCTCAAAGCAGAGGAGAGAAAAGCGGAAAGGGAATTAAAGGAACGTGACATGGAGCTTCAGCAAGAAATTAAATTCAAGGAGCTGGAGTTAATGAGAACGGGGAGAGGTACCACCCTTGCTGACGGGGTCAACACCTAGCCAGAACACCTGGGATGTGGGCAGACATGTGAGGCTGGTTCCACCCTTCAGTGAAAAGGAAGTCGCTAAATTTTTTCCACACTTTGAGAAAGTGGCTCGACAGTTAAACTGGCCGGAGGAGGCTTGGACCATACTAGTGCAAAGTGTGCTGGTGGGAAAAGCTCAAGAGATTTATTCGGCGCTACCAATGGACCAATGTGCAGATTATGAGGTATTGAAGAAGCACATCCTCAAAGCCTATGAGTTGGTTCCGGAAGCTTACCGGCAAAAATTCAGGAATGCCAGGAAGAGGGAGAGTGAGACCCATGTGGAGTTTGCCAGAGTGAAAGAAAACATGTTTGATCGGTGGTGTGAGTCAAAAGGAGTCGGGAAAGACTTCGAAACATTGCGTGACTTGATCCTGGTGGAGGAATTTCAACAGTGTGTCCACGAGGACATCAAAGTGTACCTGCAGGAAAAGAAAGTACCGAAGTTGTGGGACGCAGCCACCCTGGCAGATGATTATGCCTTAACACACCGGATAGGGGTCCACAAACCTAACTCCTCGCCTAGATCTCCGCAGGGGAGGTGGGGAACAGCAGGTGCAGAGAACGACAATACATGGCGGCGGCCTCGAGAGGATTATGGGGACAACGCGGATACCCCACCTGTTCGAAATCAGAGGGCTGCGGGCCCAAGCCAAACTTATTTTTCGGGGGGCCCGAGGCAGACCACAAGTTTTTACTCCGGGCCTACTTGCGCTTTTTGCAAGAAACCTGGACACTTGATGTCCAGTTGTTACCTCATGAAAAGGGAAGACCCAGAGTGGAGTCCGACTAGTACAACTCCGAATGCGATGGCAAACGTAAGAAATCGCCCACAGAAGAGTTACCAACCATTTATTTATGAGGGGTTGGTCTCACTCAAGGGAGACTTGACTAACCCAAGACCGGTTAGGGTTTTGAGGGACACAGGAGCCCATCAATCCTTAATGCTTGAAGGCATTTTGCCATTGTCAAAGAGTACCGCAACTGGTGATAGTGTTCGGTTACAAGGGATCGGTGGCTGTGTTAGTGCCCCACTTCATGTCATCCATTTGGAATCCGATTTGGTGTCAGGACCGGTCACCGTCGGTTTACAAGCCACGCTTCCTGTAGAGGGAGTATCTGTGATTATCGGGAATGATTTGGCCGGGGGGCAAATTGATGGTAACCCGAGGGTTGGTAAAGAGCACAGCAGGGAAAATAACACCCCACCAGCTCGGGATGGCGACAAAAGTTCCAAGTTATTTGTAGGGGGACTGAACTTCAACACAGAGGAAGACGTTCTGACCTCTGTCTTCAACAGATATGGGCCGCTGGTGGAAGTGCGGGTGGTAAAAGACAGGGAAACGCAACGGTCAAGAGGGTTCGGCTTTGTCACGTTTGCAAGCACAAGAGACGCCAGGGAGGCAGAGAAGAATTGGAATGGTAAGGATTTGGAGGGTCGGACCATAACAGTAGGGAAGGCCTTTCGTAGGCGTCGAGAGGTCTACAGAAGAGGACAACTTGGCAGTAGTTTTGGGGTTGGCAGCAGCCGATATTACTATGGAGGCTCCCAGAGTTACGGCACCTCCCGAAAGAATGAATGTCAGAGCACTGGCCGAGAAAGAGACCGCCAGTCAGGTAACGGCTGGGACAAGGGGTCCCACCGTAACGGTTAGGAGTCTGGAGAGTTGAAGCACTATATACGGGGGAGCCGCCGAGCCGGGGCTCCTACACGGACTAACCGTGAACGCCACGTTCTTAAAGGCGTCCAGGTAGTGAACTTTCCTGCATGGACTAACCGTGAACTCCACGTTCTTAAAGGCGTCCATGTAATGAACTTTCCTCCCCGGACTAACAGTGTACTCCACATTCCTTAAGGCGTCCATGTAGGGAATATTCCGCTGGGCCTCCCGAAAAAGTGCTATAGAGAGGTTTAAATTTGGGGGCTTTGGTCACCACCTCTTAACCGTCATTCAAGAGAAACTAGAAGTGGTTGACGCTTGGTCCAGAGGGAATTAATGTAGGGGATCGTGTGAAATTTTGTTGCTTTATTTTAAAGTGATGACTGTGCCCGGGGGGAACTGATGAGTTGGGGTGGGGGGGGTGAGTTATCTGGTTTGTTTATCCAAGTTGGCCGGCAAAGAAAGTTTTCGCTGGGTTCAAACTTTCTTTCTTGAAGGGGGGGAGTGTTACATATTTATGTGAATGTATGTGAATTACTATTCCGGGCTATGCTTATCAATGTGTAGTCGATTAAAGGTTGTTGTGATTAAAGGGTCAGGAGCCCTTCTGAGAAAAAGGAGACCGGAAACGGAAGAAGAAAAGACACGAGGTCCTGGAGAAGCGACGATTCTTCTTCTTCCTGGCCGACCTCGGACGCGAGCGGTATCGATTGAACAACGTAAGAGAATCGGCGTTTCAAAGCCCGTCTGGCGAGAGGAGTTACCGGGACGTGTAACTACCCTTTGACACGTCAAGTCACTGTGGGTTCGTGCACGGAACCAAGCAGCTGGCACAGTTCGCCTCGCCGTCTACAAGGCCGCGTACGGGTCGCACCTTGGGCCGCGCGTGCTGGGCAAGCCGCGTGTTGCTTTGCCTGCTTTACATTACCCGCTTTGCTTGGCCAGGAGGTGCGCGCTGCAGCCATTGTTCCCGGTACGGGACGTGCCCGGTGAAAGCACGTCAGGAAGGGTCCGTTCAACCGCCCGTGTGCGGAGAAGCCGACCATCATCTTGGTCAGGAGGGGCCCAGAGACATTGTGAGGGACAGAGACAAAAGGGGTCGTGAGTACCCAAGGGGTCGGGAGTGGGGAAAGGGGACACACACATATATAAGATGGCCATCGTAATCACATTGGTGATTGATTGTTGATTGTGGATTGTTGATGGTTGTTGATGGTTGATTCCTTGGGGGAATATATTATTGATTACTCTGGATCCTTGGTGTGGGGGTTTCTTATTGACTGGAATTCATATGGATTGCGTTACGAAAGCGTATAAATAATAGATCTTTCTGGCGGAGTTCCTCTCATGGTCCGGGGGTCACCGAGACCAGGTAGTCACCGGGAGGACCACGTAACAACTATTCACATATAGGGCCAAAAACTATATCTCAAAGAGTTGTGAACGAGTTATGACAAAACTAGGGATGAGCTGGTTAAGTGACAAGAACAAGCCGATGAGATTTTGGTACAGCTCCGAATCCAGATCCAACCTATCAGTCTATATGTATGGTGTATGCTGCATGTGTGAGAAGTGTTATGATTTATGGGAATGAGACATGGGTAATGAACGTAGAGCAGCAACGAAGGCTGGAAAGGGTGGAAATGCGAATGGTTCGGTGGATGTGTGGAGTATCGTTGAGAGAGTTTATTTATTTTGAGAGATATTTGAGAGAGTTGAGAGAGAAAGGGTGGAAGTTTATCCCAGCAACTACAGACCAATCAGCCTTCTCCCAATTATCAGCAAAGTCATGGAATCCATCATTGCTTCAGATATTAAATCTTTCCTCTTCTCCAATGGCTTGATCTCTGATCATCAATTTGGTTTCAGACCTGGTCACTCTACTCTGGACATGCTGCTTCTGCTTTCTCAACAATGGATGGAGGTCCTCAACGCCAAACAGGAAATTAGAGCTGTCTCCCTTGACATTTCACGTGCCTTCGATACTGTCTGGCACCCTGCTCTGCTCACCAAACTCTCCTCCTTTGGTATCCATGGAAATCTCCACGCATGGCTGGGAGACTTCCTCTCTGGTCGTAGTCAACATGTGGCCCTGAATGGGTTTCTCTCATCTCCTCTTCCTGTTCAGGCTGGAGTTCCCCAAGGTAGTGTTCTGGGCCCTGTGCTTTTTCTGGTCTTCATCAATGATCTCTCTGACTCTCTTGAAAATCCTCTCTATCTCTTTGCTGATGACTCTACTCTCTGTCGCTCCATTCCTCATCCCTCAGATCGGCAGTCTGCAGCCTCCTCACTCTCTGCAGACCTGGACAAAATCACAGACTGGTCAAACAAGTGGAACATGTCTTTCAATCCTGACAAATCGCACACTCTTACAATGTCTCTCCGAAAGGACCGACTGGACAACCCTCCCATCTACTTTCTCAACAATCCTCTCCAAGAAGTTCTGTCGCTCAAGCTTTTGGGTCTCACTATCTGCCATGATCTTTCTTGGGAAAACCACATTTCCAAGCTGGCCTCCAAAGCCAGTCGCCGACTGGGCATCCTCCGTCGTGCGAAGTCCTTCCTTGGCACACCTGAGCTCCTCACCACATACAAGGCTTTCATCCGCAGCTCAATGGAATACTGTTCTCCCCTCTGGGCTGGTGCTCCTGCCTCACACCTTGCTCGGCTTCACGCTGTTGAGGCCAAAGCTTTCAGAATCATTGGAATCTCCTGCGATGTAGTCAACACCGAGGGCCTTTCACTCACTCACCGCAGGCAGGTTGGTGGTCTTTCTGTCTTCTACCGACTCCTCTCCGGCCTTGCTCCCCCAGCTCTCTCTGTGCTCTGTCCCCCCAATATTCCTTCAGGTCGCACAAGATCTGCCTGCAACCCTCTTATGGTTAAACTGCCAAAATCCAGACTCTCTGCTCACCTTCACTCCTTCATTCCTCTTTTCTCCCGCCTCTGGAACAAACTCCCCCACTCCCTTCAATCCCACTCCTCCCTCCAGGTCTTTAAAACAGCTGTTCACCACCATCTCTTATCTTCCTCCATCGAAAACCTTGATCTTTTCTACCCCCGGTAGTTCACCCCAGAGTCCTTGCAGTGTTCATATGTTTTATTCCTCTCCCACCTCCCCCCAAGTCCTCTCGATGTCCCTGCTCTCAAATGTTGTGTTTGTGTCCTTCCCCCTCTCTTTTGTGTCCTTCCCCCTCTCTCCCCATCTTGTCTACCGCTCCCCTTGTTTTTTGTGTTTTGTGTGTCGGTTTGTCTTTTTGTGTGATTAATGTTAGCTTTTTCACGAGCCTCGATCTTGTATACAAAAAAAAAAAAAAAAAAAAAGAGAGGAAGAGAAATTATGACTTGCGAAAGATGATGGGAATAGAGCCTGCGATGGATGCTGTGAAGAGAAACAGGTTGAGATGGTTTGATCATGTGTTGAGGAAGGATGAAAGTGACTGGTTGAGAGAAGTGTGATAGAAATGCATGTGGAAGGAAGTAGAGGATGGGGAAGACCGAGAAAGACTTGGCTAAAGATGGTGGAAGAAGAAATGCGGGCAAGGGGGTTAACAAGGAGAGATGCAGAAAATAGGGCAAAATGGAGAAGATTGTCATGGGGACCGCAAGGCTAAACCCCGCTCCAGGAGGGAAAATGTCCTGAAAAGGCCTGTTGTTGTTGTTGTAGTATATTTCACCCGCTGCCCACCAGCGTAACCAAATTCCCCTCAAAACTCTGTGCATGTTAAAACCACGACACGGCTTAATTTATTAATTCTAACTGCACTGCACGGTGTGGACGAACCTCTTGGGAATTCATCTCACAGTACTGCTCCTCCATTTGAGGAGACTGACTAAGTTACATT
Organism: Myxine glutinosa; assembly: GCF_964187855.1. NCBI lineage: Eukaryota > Metazoa > Chordata > Myxini > Myxiniformes > Myxinidae > Myxine > Myxine glutinosa. The sequence goes on from NC_136261.1 coordinate 52,030,395, forward strand.
AGGCACACACATCTGTTTATTTATCCCTGGTACTTTTCCAAACCCCTAGGTCAATTTCCCCAAAATTTGCTGCACCACATCGTTTTCACAGGCGAAAGCTTCACAAGAAAATAAAAACGTTCAATTCTTAATCAAATTGATGTAAAAACATGGAATAAGGGTGCCTTCAGTGACCTTGCATCATGCATGATGTAACGTATGCCCAGCTCATCTCACCTTGGCTCGGGCGTTGGTACGCTACTCTCTCGGCCAGGAGAGGGGCAAGGCTTTAACTGCACGTGCGTGTTCAGCCGGTCGAGACCTCGAACCTGCCTGCTTCACACATGGCCAGATCTAAGTAACCCGATCATGATTGGGTGACCCAACTTGCATTCTTGCCAATCAAATTTCTAACCCACGGTGGCAGCTGCAACCAAGAACTTACTTATTCACCATGGTGGTTTGTAAATGCAGACATGAAAGTTACCAATCATTTTGGAGCAGGCCTAGTATGCATATATTTAGCTATTAAAACTACATTTCGTACTACAGCTCTAACGCTACGCTGTAATCCAATACTACAGGCAATATAACTGTAGGCCTGTGGTGCACTACTCGTCCTAGACTTGACCCAACGAGGCAGTGTAACCCGTTTAAAAATATATTTTAAAATCAATCATATCTGTTGTTGTGAAACTGAAGAAGAAGAAGAAGAAGAGGTGGGGGGGGGGGGTGTGATCTAATGCGTGCTGGATGTATATATATATATATATATATACATATATATATATAGTCGAGCGCTCTTTATGTGTGAAGAGAGAATTATGCGTTCTAAACGCACCATGTTCTGGTCTGCGCTGCTTCGTAAGACCAGATCGATGGCTCGGTCTTTATACAGTGCATATCAAAAAAAAGGTAATCCGAATTCAAGGGGTTAATATGCAAAGGTTATTTATTTTGACAATTTACATGTGGCTTACTAATTAAGAGGAGATCCTCAGCTTTCCATTGATACCTTCCATGCATCATTGCTGTCACACATGACTGAGTACATGTTCATTGAAAATGACAAGTTCAAATCGCATTTTTATAAGTTTGTCTTATCGATGCAGGTCAGGAAAATTGGTGCAAAATGAACGTCAGATGTGAACTTTCCTCAGGAATGATTGGCCTTTATGCACCCACACCTTCAACATATCCACCTCCCCTTTCAACACAAAGCTCACAGCAGCGGAGCATGCCCTGAACTGCTCCTCTCACCATAGCCGGGTCATTGCGCAAAGCATCCACTTCATGTCGAATACGGCCCTGCAATTCGTCAAGATCACGGGGAGGAGTTACGAACACCTTGTTCTTTATATGTCCCCAAAGGAAATAATCACATGGTGTGAGGTCAGGTGATCTTGGCGGCCATTCCACTGCATGGTTGAGGGCGATGACTCGGTCTCCAAAGAGTCCCTCAGTCAATCTCAGACAGTGATAAGACGATGTGCTGGGGCGCCGTCTTGGGCCCACCAGAGATATCTGAAGACACCACGAACCTGTCGCTCAAAGTTCTCCTCCAGCTGCGGTAAAACTTCATCATTGATCATCTGCAGATACCTGTTACCATTGACATTCCTTTGAAAGAAAAATGGTCCGATCACCTGACCACTTCCACAAAGTCCCAACCAAACAGTCCACTTTTGTCGATTCATGTTGGTGTCAAAATTAAATTCCGGGGGTTGTCCTGTCGGTGCATATTCAAGAACATTATGAGTATTGACCCTGCCGTCCATGGCGAAAGCAGCTTCGTCGCCGATAACGAGATACCGCAGGAAATTGACATCTGCTTAGCAACGTGCTATCAACCATCCGGCAAGCACCAGCCTCCTGGCAAAATCCCCTGGTGTAAGTTGATGCCGGATGTGAATCCGATATGGATGTTGGTGGAGGTCCAGTCTTGTGATTCGGTTGAATGTTGCCCAAGGCAATCCCGTCCCATTTCTTATTGCGCTGGTATCCCGAGGATGCTCCAAAACTTGCTGCCTTACTGCTGCAATGTTCATTTCCGATCGCCCAGTGCGCCTCCTACCAGAATTCTCCTTGCTGCGGTTGAGGCTAGTGCCATGCTCTTGGTATTTTCTAACATTCACCCAGATGGTTTTGGCTGCTGGAGGCTCCCGTTCTGGGAAACGTTCCTCGAATGCATCACGAGTTCGCTGCAAACTTCCAGTTTGGTGAAAGGTTGTAACCACAAAGGTCCGCTGTTCAGTCGTAAGTTGACCATCTTTTAAATGAATCTGACTGTCTCTAAACCCATACACTGTAGGCCCATCTTAAATACCCATCTTAAACAAAGGATGACGCAACTGACGATTACCAGACCAGCTTAACAATTTTACATAATCAACTTGGCAGTCGACAAGTAATGCGTCCATTTAAAACTGTCTTGCACCGATCAGCCAAACGTGTAAAAATGCGATTTGAACTTGTCATTTTCAATGACCATGTACTCGGTCATGTGTGACAGCAATGATGCATGAAAGGCATCAAAGGAAAGCAGAGGATCTCCTCATAATTGGTAAACCACAAGTAAATTGTCAAACTAAATAACCTTTGCATATTAACCCCTTGAATTCGGATTACCTTTTTTTTGATACGCACTTTACTATGCTTGAGTAAACTTTGTACTTGTACTTTATACGATTCAATAGCTAATACGTTAATTGCTTGTGTGCCTAGGAATTGTGTGAATCGATTTCAATGAAGCCTCACTTCTGTGAATGAGGTCTTGGATGAATTCCATTACATCTGTAAATAAACAAGACACTCAGGTCCTAATTAAAGTGTTTACGCCACAGCATAGCAAAACAAAAAACACAGGGGCAATACCACTGGTGCTCACCTGGTAGAAAAAACAGTATACTGCACTGACTAAAGGTATTTTAAACCAATTTAAATGGTTGCTAGAAGACAGGGCAGCATGTAGAATTATACTAACATAATCATAAGACTTTAAACAAACAAAAAAATACCTATTTTTGATGAAGGTTGGGGGAGGGAGGAGTTGCCCCCTCCAACCCTCAACCCTGTATACCTCCTCAGACCCAACTTTTTCTCATGCCTTGAACAAACATTGGGTGATGAAGTGATGGGTGATGATGATGAAGGTTGTGGTCAAGTTTAATCGAAATAGTGTGTGTAGTTTCAGAGGAAAAAGCAAATGCCTATTTTGGGGGGTAAAACCTGGATCCACTTTGACCTCAGGTACACGCCCTTCGACATATATATTTTTTAATGCCGTGAACAAACTTTAGTCACAACATAACAAGTATCACTTGTGCCAAGTTTGGTCACAATCCCTTCAGCGGTTTCAGAGAAAAAGTTGTAAGTATTTACGGACGGGCGACACACCATCGCGTAAGCTCCCCTGAACTTCGTTCCAGGTGAGCTAATCATCCCTAGTTAAATGCTGATGTAAGGAAGCATCACCACTTCAAATGAGCAATTTAATTTCCAGTTCATTTTGCACACTCAGACACACTGAGGGTTAATTAGCATCCTGGAACAGAAATCACATAACCATGACCATATTGCTCGCTCAAAATCTTCAAGGAACTCCCACGACTCCCATGAACCAGAAGCATCTGCTGTCGGTAGGACATGAACAATCCGATGCATGGCAAAATTACTTTCCTCGCTCAAAGCCACAATGAGGAAAAGACTCCATTTTATCGAATAAAGGCTTACAACAATCTTGGAAAAGCACCTGTGGTCATCCGTTAACAGGAATCCATCTCTGATAACGAATGTCCTGAAGTTTGCATCAGATTGGGTGTGCTGATTGATTGTGGTGGACAGGTTGGGAGTCTCATAGACAAATTTATTTGATTTTGGGGAAGATCATGATCCAGGTGCGAGAATTGTTTAAGTGATTCTTAGCCATTGAAAGATGGGGCTAAAAATGATATATAGCAAGACATTTCAAAAAGTTGTGGACGACTTATGACAAAACTTGGTGGATGAGTTGGTCAGACGACAAGAAAAAGCCAATTAAATTTTGGTTCATATCCAGATCTGGCCTATCAGTGGGATAAATGAATGATCGTTTTAAGGCCATTTTCCCCGCTAGCGCGGGGGTTAGCCTTGCGGGCCCCATGATAATCATGGTTCCCTGTTTGAGGAATTGTTTTTTTTTATGGCCGGATGCCCTTCCTGACGCCAACCCTTGGTCACCTCTTACGGTGCGCAGGGATACGGTGTACCTATTCCAAACCGGGGTACACCCCGGGATCATTCATCCCAGCAAGCTGGTGCTCAATTTACCGACCTCGGAAGGATGACAGGCTGAGTCAACCCCCCTAACGTTAATTCAACGATCGACCGGGATTCGAACCCAGGATCCTAGGATCCCAAGCCGGCACCCTAACCGCTAAGCCAACACCAGGCTTAGTGGGATACAAAACGTAAACTGTTCAGTGTTCAGCCTGACAGAGGTAGGCACTCCGAGTGCCGTTCTAGTAATTCTTTGTTTCTGACCAAACATTGCATTTCATATCATGCTATTTGCAGGTTACCATGTTTTGTGTGTCTCTGTCTCCCCTTTCCGTTGCTCGTTTTGTCGAACAGTGGCCCCATTGTCCCACTGTGAATATTTTGTCTTTCTACCCTACAACGTCACCCTTCCATAAGCCTAGATCTCTTGTATGAAAAAGACAAACAACGACAAAGCACCGCACTGCAAAATACTCCAAAAAAAGAACATTCAACCCCAGGCACTGTGAGGATCATTTTAAAACGAGGTCAAGCAGGGGCTGGGGGCTCGCTCTGTACACGGACGTATTACCGTTGTGATGTCCAGTGGACGGCTGGGGGGTGGTGCTGTGTGCGTGAGGAAGAGAATAGGTATTTCTGCTTGCTCACATAGTCGAACAAAGTGTGATCCTTTAAGAGCAGCTGCATAAGTTAATTCTCCGTAGTTTGCCAGTATTCCCAATGGCCAACTGTCAGAAATTGGGATGAACAAACGAGCATAGAGGTTGGATGGAAAAACACAAAAGGAAGGTGACAAGGTGCACAGACGTAATACAATAGGTGTTACATTTGTTATGGAAAGCAAAAATGAGGGAATATGGTTGATAGAGAATGATTGAGATTCATATATTGCAACAAACACGGTCTCCGTAACGGGCAATACCAGACCCCTGAAGAATTCTCCCAATATGCCAGAGTGGAGTATCATTGGTACTGTCTCCTCTCCTTTCCTTCATTTTCATTCCATCATAGTGCAACTTCATAGTGGTGTGAACACAAACATCACAGTGGAACTTCATTGTGAACATCATAGTGGACTTCTATAGGGTTGGTTTTCTAAGGCTTATATCAAAATATTAACTTATATCAAATGTCTTTTAAGATGAAAGCGCGATGACGTCACCACGTCACGCGGCACGAATGGGTCCATTGTGCACGCTTTCGTTTTATTTCCAAATTAAAATCTGTTTTCACTTTTGCCGTAAGAATGACATCAGTGCATCGAATGTGGTATCTTATTTGGTGAAATTCGGTCGATTTGAAGTGGTGAAAATAAAATGTGATCGTGGAGGGTCGTAGCGAGGGGCCATTTTGAATCGGTTTTCGATTATTGCACCGGATTATTGCACCCTCCCATCACCCTCCCATCACCCTCTCATCACCCTGCCCCATCACCCTGCCCCATCACCCTGCCCCATCACCCTCCCCCATCACCCTGCCATCACCCTCCCATCACCCTCCCATCACCCTGCCATCACCCTCCCATCACCCTCCCATCACCCTCCCATCACCCTGCCATCACCCTCCCGCCACCCTCTCGTTGGAGGTATTGACTTATTTAGGGTTGGTTTTCTAAGGCTGTAGGCCGCACCTCATTTTGTCGAATAAAGTGGTATTCGGGTGGTTCCGGTATTTGGGACCGCAGGGACGGAAAGTGCAGGTACGGGGTGCTTGGCACTCCCCAGCCGGCCCGCTCTGAAGGTTCGGATCGGGACACCGGGATTCATTCCGGTCGCCCGGTCGGCCCGGAGGTGGGGGTGCGGGGCCTGTCACGGAACGTCAAAACAAACGGCCTGCCGGGGCCGCCCAAAAGTCGGGCGTGAGGGGCGCGTCCACTAATGGAACGCCTCTCGCTTCCCAGATCTAGGGCCACGTGGTCAGGAGAACCTCGTCCCTTCTGGTTGCCCTGCCGTCCCACCGGGAGCGCTGGCAGGGTGTACTTCAAACTAAGCTTAAGTGTCAAGTGTTAAGTTCCTCCTTGCCCTCGCAAGGGAAAGGCTAGGGTCAAGCTCTTCCAAATTTCCAAACACTAGAAATCGGACGTCTCAAATTAATTAACTAATTTGTTAATACATCTCAGTCGCCCGCGACCTCTCTAGCGCGGGCGTCGAACCAGTTCATTTCCGGGCGACCGGGCCGAGTATCGGCTCGGCCGTGGCCGAAGCCGTTGATTCCGCCGTAGCATGCTAACGCGTAGGCTCGCGCGTCCCTGGTCCGCCGGGGCTCCGCGGGTGTCCTACCGTGCCCACGTTGCCATGCTCCCTGAATAAGAGAGTCAGACGTGGTGCCCAGGGACGGAGTTCGCTGTCTAAACATGGTAGCGCTAGGCCAGTGGGACCGCCGGGACCCACGTGCACTCACAAGTTGTTCTGCGCGTGGGCGGCAGTATCAGACCGGGGCGCCCAAACGCTCCCCGGCTAAAGTTCATCCTGAAAGCGCCCACATTGTGCGGACAAACCAAGTCAAGGGTCACGTGGTCAGGAGAACCTCGTCCCTTCCGGTCACACTGTGCCTATCGGCCGGCCTCGAAGACCGAAATTGTGACGGTGTCACCCGAAAAATCATGCAGCGAAAATGAATGAACTCATTCATTTCGTCATCTAAACAGTGACGCGCATGAATGGATGAACGAGATCCTCACTGTCCCTATCTACTATCCAGCGAACCCACAGCCAAGGGAACGGGCTTGGCGGAATCAGTGGGGAAAGAAAACCCTTTTGAGCTTGACTCTAGCCCGACTCTGTGGGGGGACTTGAGTGGCCGCAGGCACTCAATAGGGCTGGACCCGTGAAATTTCGGGGATTTTTGGTAAAATTACCTCAGGGTAAAGTTACATAGGAAAACGCCGGGTTAAATTTCCGTCGCCGAAGGACTTTATTTTTATTATGAAATTCATCCCGACTTCGCCTCTAGGAGTTATTGAAAATATTAACTTATATAAAACTTAGTTTTCTAAGACTGAAGCGCAGTGACGTCATCACGCCCTTAGTTTTCTAAGACTGAAGCGCAGTGACGTCATCACGCCCCCGCCACGAGTGTCGAAGGTCTTTCGAAGAAGAAGAGCTCGGAGTTGGACTGGACACGAGGCGGAGCGGACGCCATTTGGAAGAGCTGAGAGGACTCAGTCGTGATAGGGTGAGTCTGAGTGAGTATATCAAGACAAGAACAAGATCTAGAAGGAGGTATGTACGGTGCGAGTCATATAATATATTGTTTAGTTATCGTCGATGAGGAATTTGGGGTCGGAATGGGTGGTCGGCCTGGGTGACTTGGTCTCGACTAGATGCTAGGCCGCACCTCATTTTGTCCAATAAAGTGGTTTTAAAATATTTTTTGATGGTTCTTATGCTTATCATTAGATGCATAACGTTCGTAGCGAGGTGTGGATATATGGATTGACATCGGATGGTCTGAGATTCGGGATTTAGGAGCTTCGAAGTTTTTTCATTAGGAATATATGCGATTTGTTTTGGGGGGCCCTTAGAGCTAACGGAGGCTCGGATTTTAATTCTGATTCCGGATTTCGCAGTCGCTAGTACGTCTTAACACTCGACAGAAACTGGCCCCGCGAAATTTCCAGGATTTTCGGTAAAATTACTTCAGGGTAAATTTACAGAGGAAAACCCCATGCTAAATTTTCGTTGCCGAAGGAATTTATTTTTTGCGAAATTCATCCTGACTTCGCCTCTAGGAGGATACAGGGGTATCTGTGGATAACGGGAACCTTTATTTGGCGAAATTCGGACTGGTATTGACCGAGTTATTCAAAATATTAACTTATATCAAATAAATCTTTTGAGGTGAAAGCGCGATGACGTCACCACGTCACGCGGCATGAATGCGCACCTGTATCGTTGGAGGTATTGACTTATATAGGGTTGGTTTTCTAAGACATATCAAAATATTAACTTATATCAAATGGGTCTTTTGAGGTGAAAGTGTGATGACGTCACCACGTCACGCGGCACGAATGCGCGCCTGTGTCGTTGGAGGTACTGACTTCTATAGGGTTGGTTTTCTAAGGCTTATATCAAAATATTAACATATCAAATGTCTTTTAAGATGAAAGCGCGATGACGTCACCACGTCACGCGGCACGAATGCGCGCCTGTGTCGTTGGAGGTACTGACTTCTATAGGGTTGGTTTTCTAAGGCTTATATCAAAATATTAACTTATATCAAATGTCTTTTAAGATGAAAGCGCGATGACGTCACCACGTCACGCGGCACGAATGGGTCCATTGTGTACGCTTTCATTTTATTTCCAAATTAAAATCTGTTTTCACTTTTGCCGTAAAAATGACATCAGTGCATCGAATGTGGTATCTTATTTGGTGAAATTCAGTCGACTTGAAGTGGTGAAAATAAAATGTGATCGTGGAAAATCGTAGCGAGGGGCCATTTTGAATCGGTTTTCGATTATTGCACCGGATTATTGCACCCTCCCATCACCCTCCCATCACCCTCCCCCATCACCCTCCCCCATCACCCTCCCCCATCACCCTCCCCCATCACCCTCCCATCACCCTCCCATCACCCTGCCATCACCCTCCCATCACCCTCCCATCACCCTGCCATCACCCTCCCATCACCCTCCCATCACTCTCCCATCACCCTCCCATCACCCTGCCATCACCCTCCCATCACCCTCCCACCACCCTCCCATCACCCTGCCATCACCCTCCCATCACCCTTTATTGGACCATTTGACTTCTCTAGGGTTGGTTTTCTAAGGCTTATATCAAGATATCAAATAAGTCTTTTAAGGTGAAAGCGCGATGACGTCACCACGTCACGCAGCACGAATGCGCACCTGTGTCGTTGGAGGTATTGACTTATTTAGGGTTGGTTTTCTAAGGCTGTAGGCCGCACCTCATTTTGTCGAATAAAGTGGTATTCGGGTGGTTCCGGTATTTGGGACCGCAGGGACGGAAAGTGCAGGTACGGGGTGCTTGGCACTCCCCAGCCGGCCCGCTCTGAAGGTTCGGATCGGGACACCGGGATTCATTCCGGTCGCCCGGTCGGCCCGGAGGTGGGGGTGCGGGGCCTGTCACGGAACGTCAAAACAAACGGCCTGCCGGGACCGCCCAAAAGTCGGGCGTGAGGGGCGCGTCCACTAATGGAACGCCTCTCGCTTCCCAGATCGAGGGCCACGTGGTCAGGAGAACCTCGTCCCTTCTGGTTGCCCTGCCGTCCCACCGGGAGCGCTGGCAGGGTGTACTTCAAACTAAGCTTAATTGTCAAGTGTTAAATTCCTCCTTGCCCTCGCAAGGGAAAGGCTAGGGTCAAGCTCTTCCAAATTTCCAAACACTAGAAATCGGACGTCTCAAATTAATTAACTAATTTGTTAATACATCTCAGTCGCCCGCGACCTCTCTAGCGCGGGCGTCGAACCAGTTCATTTCCGGGCGACCGGGCCGAGTATCGGCTCGGCCGTGGCCGAAGCCGTTGATTCCGCCGTAGCACGCTAATGCGTAGGCTCGCGCGTCCCTGGTCCGCCGGGGCTCCGCAGGTGTCCTACCGTGCCCACGTCGCCATGCTCCCTGAATAAGAGAGTCAGACGTGGTGCCCGGGGACGGAGTTCACTGTCTAAACATGGTAGCGCTAGGCCAGTGGGACCGCCGGGACCCACGTGCACTCACAAGTTGTTCTGCGCGTGGGCGGCAGTATCAGACCGGGGCGCCCAAACGCTCCCCGGCTAAAGTTCATCCTGAAAGCGCCCACATTGTGCGGACAAACGAAGTCAAGGGCCACGTGGTCAGGAGAACCTCGTCCCTTCCGGTCACACTGTGCCTATCGGCCGGCCTCGAAGACCGAAATTGTGACGGTGTCACCCGAGAAATTGTGACGGCCCCTCAAACCAAGTGCTCGCCGCCCAAACTGAGTCGCTCGCCGAAAGGCCCTCCGCCGAAGGATGGGAATTCGTCGCTCGCTCCCTCCCTCCATCGGCTCGTCGGTTCGGTCCTAGGTAAACCGGCCGACTCGCGTACCCACCACCACGCATCCTCCACAAGTTCGCTCGTCACTCCGACGATGTCTCCCCACTTGCCGCGTCACGTCGGTAATAACTCTCCTCCGATTGAGCGGGCGACAGTATGAGCACGAGTACGGCTGCACAGGTTCAATTGCTTTCGCCGATGGCCACTCGCTGTCACCGCGTTGGTTGCGCTCTCGCTGTTTCCTCACCGCGTGCTGTCTGTGTCCGTACATGATGTGCGACTCGAGGTGCCACGGCAATGTGGAATTTACCTGTTGCACCCTTTAGCATTCGCCGTATTTGCCTCGGGCATCCTACCCTACCCTACGCATGGCATCCGACGTACAAGCACGGGACCTTCCTGTCCAATACAGAAGACGTCCTTCGCTTACCTACTTGGGATGTCATCCTTCCTCACGACCATCGACGACAAAAGCGAGGCGAGGCATCTCCGGTACCGGCACGAGCGAACCAAGTATCCAAGAACCTGCACTTTCGACGATGCATCTCGTTTAATATACCTCAAATATACGATGACGATGCATCTCGTATATTTGGGCGTCTCATATAATGATATAATGTCTGACACGGGCGGTGCGTGTTTCGGTCATGTGTACCCACCCAGGTTATGTGTACCCCTCCGTCCTCCCCCTCCCTCCCTCCTCCCCCTCCCTCCCTCCTCCCATCCCCCTCCCATCCCCCTCCCATCCCCCTCCCATCACCCTCTCATCACCCTCCCATGACCCTCCCATGACCCTCCCATGACCCTCCCATCACCCTGCCATCACCCTCCCATCACCCTCCCATCACCCTGCCATCACCCTCCCATCCCCCTCCCATCACCCTCCCATCACCCTGCCATCACCCTGCCATCACCCTGCCATCACCCTCCCATCACCCTCCCATCACCCTCCCATCCCCTCCCATCACCCTCCCGCTCCCCCTCCCGCTCCCCCATGTGTCTCATGAATTTCCTTCATTGCCATGCATATTGTATATTGTTGTTTGATGTCATCATTTTGACTGTCATCTAAAGATAGGAGATGTTGTGATCACCAATGCTGTTATGAATTGTGAAGGTGCTGTGCTGGGAACCTGGAGGCAAGTTGGTGCAATGTGTCCTTTTACCCCTGGCTGTGTTCCAAAATCTGTTCCACTCTCATCCCCCTCTTCTCCCCTCCCCCTCCCCCTCTTCTCCCCTCCTCCTCCCCGTCTTCTCCCCTCCCCTCCCTCCCATCCCTCACCCTCCCATCACCCTGCCATCACCCTCCCCCATCACCCTCCCCATTTTTCAGGTGACACCGTCACAATTTCGGTCTTCGAGGCCGGCCGATAGGCAAAGTGTGACCGGAAGGGACGAGGTTCTCCTGACCACGTGGCCCTTGACTTGGTTTGTCCGCACAATGTGGGCGCTTTCAGGATGAACTTTAGCCGGGGAGCGTTTGGGCGCCCCGGTGTGATACTGCCGCCCACGCGCAGAACAACTTGTGAGTGCACGTGGGTCCCGGCGGTCCCACTGGCCTAGCGCTACCATGCTTAGACAGCGAACTCCGTCCCCGGGCACCGGCACCTACTCCCGGAAGTTTGAGAGATCAGCAGTGCCGGGCACGGTAGCACACCCGCGGAGCCCCGGCGGACCGGGGACGCGCGAGCCTACGCGTTAGCGTGCTACGGCGGAATCAACGGCTTCGGCCACGGCCAGGCCGATACTCGGCCCGGTCGCCCGGAAATGAACTGGTTCGACGCCCGCGCTAGAGAGGTCGCGGGTGACTGAGATGTATTAACAAATAATTAATTAATTTGAGACATCCGATTTCTAGTGTTTGGAAATTTGGAAGAGCTTGACCCTAGCCTTTCCCTTGCGAGGGCAAGGAGGAACTTAACACTTGACACTTAAGCTTAGTTTGAAGTACACCCTGCCAGCGCTCCCGGTGGGATGGCAGGGCAACCAGAAGGGACGAGGTTCTCCTGACCACGTGGCCCTCGATCTGGGAAGCGAGAGGCGTTCCATTAGTGGACGCGCCCCTCACGCCCGACTTTTGGGCGGCCCCGGCAGGCCGTTTGTTTTGACGTTCCGTGACAGGCCCCGCACCCCCACCTCCGGGCCGACCGGGCGACCGGAATGAATCCCGGTGTCCCGATCCGAACCTTCAGAGCGGGCCGGCTGGGGAGTGCCAAGCACCCCGTACCTGCACTTTCTGTCCCTGCGGTCCCAAATACCGGAACGACCCGAATACCACTTTATTCGACAAAATGAGGTGCGGCCTACAGCCTTAGAAAACCAACCCTAAATAAGTCAATACCTCCAACGAGAGGGTGGTGGGAGGGTGATGGGAGGGTGATGGGAGGGTGATGGGAGGGCGATGGGAGGGTGATGGGGGAGGGTGATGGGGCAGGGTGATGGGGCAGGGTGATGGGGCAGGGTGATGAGAGGGTGATGGGAGGGTGATAGGAGGGTGATGGGAGGGTGATTGCCGTAGGTTCGTAGGTCCCGTAGGTCCCGGTGGGACGAACCTACGGCAACAACCTACGGCAACTCGCGGTCGCATTCCTTGGTCACATGGATCCCTGGTGTTGGGCTAGCGGCTAGGGTGCCGGCTTAGGATCCTAGGATCCTGGGTTCGAATCCCGGTCAATCGCTGAATTAACGCCAGGGGGGTTGACTCAGCCTGTCATCCTTCCGAGGTCGGCAAATTGAGTACCAGTTCACTGGTAATTCCCTGCTTGTCGTTAAAGGTGGCAAAAAGGGTTGGCGTCAGGAAGGGCATCCGGCCGTAAAACATTGCTTCAAAAAGGGGACCGAAAAACAACAACAACCACAGTTCCCGAAAAAGGCCAACCCCCGCTTGCGGGGAAAAATGGCCTCTAAAGGTGGTTTTTTTTTTTTTATAGTGGAAGCTGCAATGCCACAAGGCTGTCTTTAGCCCTGTTTTTCCTTATCTCGATAAGTGATCTCTCTGATATGCTGGAAACCTCTTCCTTTTTGAAGACCACATTGTGTCGAACATTAGCCCATCACACTGCTAGACAGATGACAGCTGCATCACTCTGTTGGTGATCTGAAATTGATTGGATGTTGCGGTCTGGCAAATGGAACATGTCCTTGCATCCTGAAAAAAAAATATGTCAGTCTCACGCTGTCACTCCAGAAGGATCGTCAAAAGAACTGACCCACATATTTTCAGATTCAGCAAAGGAAGAGGTTGGCTGTTGGACTTCTAGTCATCACCATGATCTCTCCTGGTTCACAATATAGCAGCGCTGCTACAAAGGCAGCCACAGACTCAGGATCCGTCATTCCAAGTCGTTACTTAAACTAGAAAGGCACTATTCGACATCACGACGTCAAAGGATATGCCTTCGTCCACATTAGTACATCATTATACAGTCACATGAAAAAGTAAGTACACCCCATGCAAAGTTTTGACTTTTTCAACATATTTCAACATACAGCTATTTGATCTTCATTTCAACAATATTGATAGATAAAGGTGATATAATATAACAAATATCATGAAACATTTACATTTTGTAGTCCATTATATAATTTAAATAAACATAAATGCAAATTTCGCATGTGGAAAAAGTAAGTACACCCTTGGCTCTAATAGGTGGTATTGCCCCCTTTGGCAGAAACAACCTCAAGTAGGCGTTTCTTATAACTGTCTACAGTCTCTGACGTCGACTGGGAGAAATTTTTTCCCACTCCTCCATGCAGAATTCTTTCAGCTGTGCGATGTTTGAGGGGTTTCTTGCATGCACAGCTCATTTCAAATCCCCCCACAACATCTCGATGGGATTTAGATCCGGGCTTTGACTTGGCCATTCCAGAACCTTCCATTTCTTTCTTTTCAGCCATTCCTTGGTGGATTTACTGGTATGTTTAGGGTCATTGTCATGTTGCAAGGTCCACCTTCGGTTGAGCTTCAACTTTCGGACAGATGGCCTCACATTATCCTCAAGCACCCTCTGGTACAATGAAGAATTCATAGTGGATTCTATGATGGTCAGCTGCCTCGGCCCTGATGCAGCAAAGCTTCCCCAAACCATAATATTTCTACCACCATGCTTTATAGTTGGTATCAGGTTCTTGTGGTCAAATGCTGTCTTTGTTTTTTGCCAAACATGTCTTCTGGTACTGTGGCCAAATAGCTCTACCTTTGACTCATCTGTCCAGAGCACATTGTTCCAGAAGTACTGGTCTTTGCCTCGGTGTTCATTGGCAAACTTTAGTCTTGCCCTGATGTTCTTTCTGGACAGCAAAGGTTTCCTCCTTGCACACCTCCCATGTAGATCAAATTTGTGCAGCCTCTTTCTAATGGGAGACTCGTGCACTTTGACATCAACAGTGGCAAGAGCTACCTGTAGGTCCCGTGATGACATCCTGGGGTTCTTAGAGACTTCTTTCAGCATCTTGCGGTCTGCTTTCGGGCTGAACTTGCTGGGGCGGCCTGGCCTGAACAAGTTGGCAGTTGTTTGGAATCTTCTCCACTTGTAGATGATCTTCCGGACAGTTGAATGATTGATTTCAAATTGTTTGGAGATCTTTTTAAATCCCTTCCCAGACTCGTAGGCATCTATAATATTCTTTCTGAAGGCCTCAGAGAGCTCTTTTGATCTAGGCATGGTGACGCCGCACACTTCAACAACAAAGAGCAAACCAAACTAAATGTCTGAGGTTAAATAAGACAGGTTCCTCCAAGATCCTCTCTAGCGATGTTCTAATCATTTGCTCCTGAGCTTGTGCACCTGATTCTAATTTTAGGTATTTGAAGTAGTGATAAATGTAGGGGTGTACTTACTTTTTTCACATGCAAAATTTGCATTTATGTTTATTTAAATTATACAATGGACTACAAAATGTAAATGTTTCATGATATTTGTGATATTATATCACCTTTATCTGTCAATATTGTTGAAATGAAGATCAAATAGCTGTATGTTGAAATATGTTGAAAAATTCAAAACTTTATATGGGGTGTACTTACTTTTTCACGTGACTGTATATACTTGTACCAAGTTTGATTTAAATCCCTTAAACTGTTCTAAAGTTATCACATTTTCAAGACTACCTCTGACCTTTGACCTCTTAATTTCATAATCCAAATCAGTTCATCTTTGCATCATGTATACTTATACCAAGTTTGTTTTGTTGAAAATTCCATCACTAGTTCACAACTTGGCCCAGTAACATATTGTCATGTCACCCACGATTAACACCGCAGGATGACGGATAACCGATCGGTCTTACTCCGAGGCAATAAAGCTGAAAATTGGTGGTACTTTTATGGTGCGCGCAGGACTGGAAGAGGCGAGGTGCTTACCTGAACGAAACACACGGGTTGATTCCCGAAACCCACAGACACAGAAACACGACAATAATTGAAATGCACAATAATTGATTTAATGAAATAAAGTGCTGCAATAAAATGAATGGTGAGGTAAATTGACTATTTCCTACGGTGAGACATCTCCATTCAGACACACAAAACAGACAAGGGGAAAGATTATGAAAATAAAATGATGTTCTTTTTATATCGGCCGGCACTAAGCTTGCTCAACGAGGCTTTTAGGAGCGTGCTGGTCCTTGAAGCTCGAAGCCCCACAGGTGGGAAGTGCACAAGATGGCCGTTTCTCAGCGCCACGAACGAGAGGCCCATTTTAAGGGCAGTTCTCCCTCAGGTCCATCTGCCGTCCGGGGAAGCACAACGCAGACCCACAGACCTCCACTAACACCTCCTCCTCATGATCGCAAAACTGGAAAGTCTACACGAGCTCCGCAACGTTCTCCTCACGCTCACACACGAGCCAGAAACCGCCAGCACAAAAGCGACCGACCGAGATGATTGCCAGCACGAGAGAGATTCTTCCTCCTCCGTTCTCGAAGTCTCTCCGTGACGTCATCCCGACCAATCACTGAGCTCCGTCAAATCATTCCATGTCTCCACGATCAATCACAAAGCTCGGGGTGTGGCCTGTCAGTTAAGATCCTTTAATTGTCGATCTGCAAATGTTCGGGTCCTGTCGGCAGTGGTGGGGCGGGGTTTATCCAAATTGGGAATGTTCGGATTTCTGTCGGCATTTATGCCAGTAGTCGTGGTGTAATGGACCTTAGTTGTTATTGTTGGTTAATGGAGCGCTTGTTTTTATGGCTTGCTTTGTAAATGTAAAAACATAGGGAAAAATCACAGGAGGCAATCACATACCAGGGAGATTAGTCTTAAACCCTAGAGCTAATTAGCATGTCTTCACCTCACGTGTGAAGAACACATAAACAACCTTCAGTTCACAGCTTTTCTGCATACATACTTCGACATTGGCTTCCTACTCGCAAACGGTCAATGCTACCCTACACAGTTCTATCTCCACTATGGTATTTCATCACCTACCCCCACAAATGTAACAATATTTTTTACTTAACATGACCGCTGACCTTTGACCTGTCGACTCCAAAATCGAATCAGTTCATCTTTACATTATAAATACCTGTACCAAGTTTGACTGAGATCCCTACAGCCATTCTTAAATTATTGTAACTTAATATGACCTCTGACTGTAGCATATCTGGTTTATTCACAGGCCGAAGCAGGGGCCACAAGCTCTCAAGATCACACGGCTCTGCCTCCCTCTTGAGCCACAAGTGTATATACAGTATTTTCAAAGACCCAGAGCCAATCACACCACATGAAGCAGGAACTGTATTACATTACATCTCCTCTCCTCTCCTTCAGAATGAAAAATAATTTAAGATTAAATTTCAAAAAAGAAACAACAGAATGAAAATTTAGAGATTAAGCTTCAGAATAATAATGAACAGTTATATGCAGCTTCAGAATAATAATTAATCATGAAAAGTAATGAACAACAATGAGCAAAAACAATTCAGATTACAAACTTGAAACAGGAACCCACACAGCATCACATTACATCTCCTCTCCTTCAGAATGCAAATCAATCAAAGATTCAGTTTGCCCAGATGTATTACAACACGATCTGAGCAAGTAGTATAAGGAACAGGCTCGTAGAGCTGCTCATCAAGCACAACAGTGAGGAGGGAGGGGAAGGGGGGGGGGCAGAAGGGGAGGCAAAGGAGAAATCTTCTGGTGATCAGCACTGGTGGCAAGAGAAGGGGAGGAAGCTGTGCTCATTATAGTTTGGGTTTCCAATATCTGGTTCGTACACATAGCCATTGTGATTGGCCAGCTTGCTTGAAGATCAGAGATGTTGACGATTCCTGCAGAATAAACGGTTTCCTGCTCGGAGCACGCAGGACCTAGGGGAATCATGTTCCTGTACGATTTCACCAGGAACCCATTTGTTCGTGCCTGGCAGTGGCTCCATGCAGACTTGCTGACCCTGAACGAAAGGTGGCTGCTCTCACACTACCTGCTCATGATAGAACTTCTGCTTGGTCTTCTCCACGTCAAAATGTCACATAATATCATTAAAGTTTTCAGTTTTAACTCAAATTTGAATAGGTCCACAGTGACCTGGTTGAAGGGTAAATCTGGAATCTGCATCGGTATGAGTAGTTCAGGAGGAAGTTTATTTTTTGGTAATCCGAACATGTAGTGCAATTTTTTACTGCATCTTTGATGTTGAGTCATTGCTGGCCAACAGAGCACTTCCAGAGCCCATTGTTTGCACTTTACAATACAAAGGTGAGAGCTGTGGATGATGGAGAGCATGTGCTGACAGAGACTAGGTGGCACTACTATACGCATACCTATATAGATAATCACATCGGAGACACCTAACTCACTCTTTGAGTCCTAGTGTGGTCTCAATGGGATGGGAACTTCATTCCGATAGCTGGGCCATCCAGTGTGGAGCACGTCTAACAGGTGTCGCAACTCTACTTGGGTATGTTCCTGTAGTTGGGCATACCTCTCCTTGGTGATGGAGATGAAGTCTAATATGGAGACTTGCTCCAGATAGACTTCCTGTCCTGACAACTGGTGAGTCCGATAAGCATGAGACAGTGAATCTGGGAGCTGCATGTCTTTACCTCTTTTATACATGACGTCAAGATCGTACCACTGCAGACGTAACAGCATCCTTGCACGTGTGAGCAGACAGAAGCGTTTCTTTGAAATTTTATTGAAGTGGATTGTGGTCCGTGAATAGTCAATGTCTTGCCAAATATGTGGCAATGCAATTTCATACATGCGTGGAGGATTGCAAGCATTTATTTTTCTATCCATGCATATCGTTGTTCCACCTCCGAGAGGGAACGCAAAGTGTATGCAACAGGCTTTCCCTCCTGTATCAAGACACCACTGAGACCGCTTTGACTTGCATCCACATGAATCTCTACCGTCAGCAGAGGTCCAATAGGTTACGGAAAGCTTGACACTGTGCGGGTTGCCAGTGAAAAATAATATCAGCTTTCAGTAAAGCTCATAGTGGAGCATAGACTTCACTCAGTTAGGGAATACATTTAGCCAGGTAAGCAAAAAAATCAGAGGAAATGCCGCACCCCCTCTTTATTCGGTGGAATTGGCATATCACAGAGAGCTTCAATGCTTGAGGTCAGCCATGAGTCTGTCTGCAGTAAGTAGATGCCTGACATACTGAACCTCCTTTCGGCGAACCTTGGAATTTTGCATGTTCAACTTGTGGTTACGGTTGTAGCCCCCTCCATGACTTGCGTTAAAATTCTATCGTGATGAATTTGATCTCGTCCTGCAATCAAAATATCGTCCATGATAGCTGTGGCTCCAGCAATTCCATCCAACATTTGATTCCATGATAGGCTAAAATATATATGTGGCACATTTTAGCGCAAAGGGTAACCTCAGCCAACGAAACCGACCCATCGGTGTATTGAAGGTCGTCAGTTGTGAATACTCATCATCCAGGAGAATCTGCAGAAACCCACTCTTTGCATCCAATACCGAGAATAACCTGGCTTCTGCTATGTTGGTGACCACTTCTTCAACCATCTCAATGGGATAGTGTTCACATTTAATGGCCTTGTTGAGATCTTTAGAATCCAAACATATTCTCAGCTTGCCATTGCGAACTGCAGCTATCATTAGCGATCTTCATGGTTCTAACCAACTCAGTTGGCTCCGACACTCGAATTGTGAAACCCCTATCTACCATTCTGCTCAATTCCTCAATGATTCTAAGCATCAGCACTGCGGGTTTCCAGCGTGCAGCATGTACAACACCCTTGGCTGCCGGGTATATTTTGATTCGGTAGACCCCAGAAAGGGTACCTAAAGTACCGATGATATCAGGAAAGTCTGGTAGCTCTGGGGGAACCGATTCATTATCCGCTGACTGGACCACCACCAGGGAACTCAATTGAGTACTGAAGCCAAGGTTCTCATTGGTCTCCCCCAATATGACGTTCTCCTGATCCAGGTTGACCAGCTCGCATGAAGCTATTACGGACCTCCACTTGAATTCCAGGGAAAGATCTGTGGAAGCGACCAGCTGAATGATATGATTGGAGTAAGTTCTCAGAGTTCTATTGGACTTGTGAAGTACAGTGTCAACCAGTAGTCTTTGAAAATCACTGAGTGCAAGTATATTGCACCTCGCACCCATATCAATACGGAAGGTAATTTTCGCAATGCCACCGACTCGGACAGTCTGGGACCATTTGTCATCTGCCAGAGTGCCGATGTTGTCAACTTTGCATATCCGAACAAGCTCAGGACTGTCTTTCTGTAATTGTTCCTTGTTTCCTTCAGTATCAACGAGGTGGTCAGAACCAATTGTGAAGCTGCTTCTTTGAGCTCGCCTCGCGCTCTGCCCACATCATCCGGACGCGTCACTCGGTAGGAGGGGCAGAGCAGTGAGGGGGGGGGGGAGGGTGGGGGTGGAGTGGTGTGGCCTACCGGCCCTGTTCCCCCGCCCATCTGACCATGGCAGCTCCACCTCTCCTGGGAGGGTCTTTGCCTTCCGTGTCCATGGAGCGTGAATAATGGCCGGCTGATGTTATAAATGTTAGGGGTGGCCACAGAGGATATCACAAACAGAGGAAATTAACCTTAACCCCGACTACTAATTAACACGTCATCATCCCTCATGTGATGAACATTTAAACACAACCTTAAGCTACATTTTCCCTACTTATTACGTCAAAATCCTCCTACACGTCACACGGTCCATACTATTTCTATTCAATCCTACCTTTCCTACAGTATTCTCTTACTTACCCCCATAAACGAAACAATACGAATGCATGCAATTTCATGGCAGAGCACATCTCCAAATAAATACTTATCTTTTGATTTGCATTTCTTCAACAGGAAAAAGCAGTTCATGCAATATTATTACGATAATCTTGAAAACAGCTACCTTTACGCATTTATGTATCGAAAATGTATTACTAACAGAGACAAAGAGATCCTGTACCTGTCAATGTGAGCGAACCCGGTAAGGAGTGTTGGACCATAGCGTGACTTAAATTCAAACAAACGGCTGCCATCCACCAAACGGGCAATGGTCTAAACAATTGGAATAAACTGCAATTACAAACCAATAAAGAACACAAATGCAATTGGAAGAGCTATGCACTGCTCCATCATGTCAAGTGCTTAAACGCAATGATACGGTAAATGCACCGAATGGAATAGTTCGTTCATGTGCTGCATAGCTCATATAAAATAATTTATCAGGAGATAAAAACACATTTTGTAAGTAACGAAGGATGAAGAAACAAGTTGAGCATTTAAAGGGAGAAGGATGATGAATGAGCGAATTAGGAATGAGTGATGAAAGGAATGAATGAGGGAGTTTTTGTTTAAAAAAAAAAAATCAACAGGTTTTGAGTTGACAAAGGGAGATGAGTGAGAAAGATGAGCTTCTGGGTTCAAAGCAAAGGGGGAGGAAAGAAGTAAGTATGAACATGGAAGGTTTACGAGTCACGAGCATATGGCCTGAGGCCGAGATAAACACACTCCAAATATATATTATTACAAAACAACCAAGTACCGAAGAACAGACAAGATGGGAGCAGGTACAATATATGATTGACAATACGGGGAATAAATGAGGACAGTTTAAGACAAAATCCAGTACTATAAACAACTTTTGGGGAAGATCTCGGAGCTGAGAAAACTGCAACCAGAACCCATTCTTCTCACAGCCTCTGCATTCATTACATTATTTAAATGAGGATGTACTCACCAGCCGTGGATCCAACGAATGTCTGTATGATTTGGGAGCAAGGCCAGATAACTCCTCTGCTGAGTACAAAGGTGGCTCGGTGTTGTTGTCCGCTTTCTGTGAGCCTCCTGGTACTTTCCGGCTAATGGACTTTTGTGCCAGTGTCTTAATTGCAGCTCGTACCATTGCGAACCCCTCAGCCTCATTATCAGCAAAGTGATCAACACAACCACTGACGCTGAGTAGGGAGAAATAAAGAAGGGATGGACATTAAGATTGTGAAGATGAATGCGCATCATGCACGCATCATCCAATAATCGCATCCTATATTTACACACTATTCTCCTCTCTAACATCATCCTGCTGCAGTACTTGGTTGTTACGTTGTATCATTTACTGCAGTGCTGTGCAGTCAACACATCGGAGCAGGAATCAATAACTTGAACACAGTATTGAAACACAATGGCCAGTTTAACTCTTTTTGAAAGCAAAATGTGAAATTTAATCAACATTGGCAGACAAGACAGCAAGCTAGAAGTCCCCTCCGGAAGATGCTATTCAATAAAAGAACAAAATACCTGTAAAGCATCAGAATGAGGCACCTGCAAAGCACCTTCCATAGACAGCTCAATTGTAAGTGTCAGCTTTTCCCGAACACAGCGCATGCACACACCTGGCATGTAGGTGAGCTCCACCAAGCTGCTCAGCTGACACGTTCTCTCCAGTTGCTGCACGGACAAGGGGTGGCCCAGCCAAGAAGAGCGAGCCAATGCCAGACACCATGACGGCCTCGTCGGCCATTGTAGGAATGTATGCACCTCCAGCTGTGCAGGAGCCAACCACGATAGCCACCTACAAACCTTAATAAACTGTCATGTTTGTTTGTACTTTTAAGTGGAGTTGAGGTTGAATTCAATAATAGCACAACTGTAATAGAGCATCGGTGTCGACCCTATAATGTAACGTTTAAGGAGGTTGGTAGCGAAGGTGAGGGTGTGTGGAGCGGCTGGTCAGGTAACTAACGGGATTGGAAACTGGCTCAATGATAGGACGCAAACAATGCTTTTTCAGTGGGAAGATGTCTGACTGGCAGGATACCATTATTAGTAAAGATTATTTACATCAACAATTTGGTGATGATACAAAGCTTGGAAGTAAGGAAGATAATAGGGAGGGATGGGGGGGGGGTCATATTCAGGAAGGTCTGGACACCATAAAAGATTGGCAGATGTAGTTTAACATAAAGAAATGTAAGGTGCTGGGTATGAGTAAGAATAATAACAAAAGCGATCATATGATGCAGGGGGCATTCTTGGAATGTGTCACACAGGAGAAGGATCTGGAGGTGGTAATCTGGAAGTGGTAATCAAAAGAGGTAGTTTTAACACTGTACAGGAGTATAGAGAGGCCTCATTTAGAATATTGTGTTCATTGTTGGTCATGACGAGTTGGAGCTACCGAGTTATGTGGAGGGGAAAGTGGAGTTGGTGGAGATCGTGGAAGACAAAGGGCGGATGGCATTGAAGAGGATGAAAAAGGAAAGGGCGCCAGGCATTGATGAGGTGTGCACAGAGATGATAATTGCAGCAGGAGAAGTCGGATTCAGTTGGATGAAGAGGTTGGTGAATGTATGTATGAGAGATGGTTCAATTCAGGAGGAGTGGAGAACAGGGATAATTATGCCAATATGGAAGAAGAGGACGGATGTTCACGATCCGGGGAAGTACAGGGGCATTACGCTCTTTTGTCATGTCATGAAGGTGCTGGAAAAAGTTTTGGATGGGAGGATAAGGAAGAGTGTGGCAATGGAGATTTGAGAAGAGCAGCAGGGATTTCGAAAGGGCAGGGGAACAACTGATGGGAAGTTCATGCTGATACAGCTGGTGGAGAAGAGGTTGGAGGTGCAAGGTGAAATGGCATTGGGATTTGGGGAACTGGAGAAGGCCGACGACACTGTCCCGAGAGAGATGGTGATGGCGATACTGAGATGAATGGGAGTGCTGGAAGCAGAAGTTAGGTTGGTGGAAGGGATGTATAAGGAAACGAAGGGAACAGTTTTGGTTGGTCCTGGGATGTCGGAGGAGTTCAGTGTGAATATCAGTTTAAGGCAGGGAAGCGCTATCAGCTCACGGATGTTTATCATGCTGATGAAGCTGGTAAGCAGGAAGGTAAACATGAAAGGAATGCTGGGGAGGATATTGTATGCGGACGATGTGGCTGTTGTGGTGGAGAGTGGGTGGGAGATGCAGGAAGTACTGGGGGAAGTTTAAGGAGGCATTTGAGAAACATGGCCTGAAAATGACCATGCAGAAGATTGAGGTGATGTGGGTCGGGCAGCAAAAGGAAATAAATGAATATCAGGTTGGAGGGGAAGGAGATCAGACAAGGAAATAGGTTTGAGTATCTGGGTAAAATAATGACTGGGGATGGTAAGTCAGAGGCAGAGGTGTGGAGGAGGATTCCAGTGGGTTCCATTGCATGGAGGAGGGTAAAGAGAGTAATGGCACACAAATATTTCAAGGATATTGAAAGGAAAGGTTCTGATGTCTTGTGCAACGCTGGCCTATCTTTATGGTATGCAGGCAGTGTCACTGACAGAGAGACAACATCAGAGGCTGCAGGTTTGCGAGAACAACTGGGTTAGGAGGATTGTGGAAGTGAAGAGGGTGGACAATAGAGGAAGAATGGAGGAACTGAGAGAGGAGATTGGTGTACAGATGAGCTTGATGGGGAGATTGGTGAAATCCTGGCTGAGATGGGGAGAAGAAAGAATGGCAAAGAGAGCGGATAGGTGGAAGGAACAAGGTAGGAGGAAAAGAGGTAGCGGGTGAGATGGGAGGATTGTATGAAGAGGGATATCAGTAAGGTGGGGGAGGTTGGAGGGTGGAGAGAGTTGGCTGAGGACAGAGGGAAGTGGAGGAGTATCATGGTCAAGATAGGGCAGGAGCTTGATACCATTGAACCTCACCCCTTAAAAAGGGAAGAGGAGAAGAAGAATAAGTTGGTACAACATGATAACAAGGACGGACATATTTATGCCAAAAAGAGTGTTTGGTGTAGAGCTACAGGATTGATTTGAGGCCTAGTTAGACTAAGCCATAAGGAACGGCTGAAGGAGACAGGATTTTATACATTGGAAAGGAGGCGATTGCAAGAGGCCCGTCCGATACAGATGTTTGAGAAAATGAAGACCGTTGACAAGATAGGTGCAGTGGAGATTTTCAGCAGAGTGGACAGTTTTAGGACCAGGAGCCATAGTTTGAGGGTAAAGAAGACAAGAGTTGGGACAGTTTTAAGGCAGAGGTCTTTCAGTCAGAGAGTGGTTAATGCATGAAATGGTCTCCGAGGAAAGGTAGTGGCAGTGGAGGGGTGTATAGGTTTAAATATAGGTTGACTTCCGTTTCCGGTCTTGCTGGCGAGGGTTCATTTATTCTTTGCTCTCCACGCTCTCCATCGAAATTGAAGTTAAGTAATTGTTCCCATTTGTATTTTCGTTATAACTGTATTTATTTTATGGTGTATTGTACGTATATTGTGTCCCGACGAAGATTTTCGGTGCAAATCTTTCATACCTGTATTGAAAATCGTGTTAATTCGTGTCGTGTCTTGAGGCCTTGTCAGTGTACACTGTACAACCTTGAGGCTTTGTTTTTCTCTCAGCGGTCCGTCGTTTGTGATCCAATAACTTTCGTTCTCTGTTTTCCCAGTCTTTTCACCCCATAGCCTACTTCCTTATGTAAATCTCAACTAAAAAAAAACAAAAAAAAAAACATTTCCTTCTCTGTTCTCATTCGTTTATTCATTCTTATTCGTTCGTTCGTTCTTCGACCACGTGTTTCTCCCCCATTTCCCCAGATAGATTGTCAAATTTCAACTCGTTATTTTATCGTCCATGCGTTATTGTTTGATTATAGTTAGTTTTGGTTTGAATTTCCTGTAACTCGTAATTAATTAATCGTGTTCTGCTCCTCGTGTGCGGCCTTGTAGTTGTACCCCCGTCGGTGTTTGTTAACTTAAGCGTGTTTTGCTTGGCTCTTAGTTTTTTCCCTTCTACCCCGAACATAATACTCTGTCTAACGTTCTAAATCCCCACCCCCCACCCCCTCAAAAACCAAAAAAAAAAACAAAAAACATTTATTTTCCTTTCTCCACGTGTACTGTTGTCTCATCCTGTATTTTCTGTCCAGGTGTGCTGTTCGCCCCGCCCCCATTATCTCCTTGCCATCCACCGTTTGCCCTGTTCACGTGACTCGTGGTGGTCCATCTCGGCTCTCCCCCCGTTGGTATTTTGTGCATATAAGATTGTTCACGGTTCTGTTTAAATATTATTTAAATATGTTTAACCTTTCCCCTTCAGTGTTTTATTCAGTGGTATATTACAACACGCTGTTTTTCTTCCTATTTAAAAGGCTTTTCTCAATTTCCTCTCCAACTCATTCCACTTCAAAAAAAAGAAATTCAATATCTCATACGTCTCCCTCACTACATGGTCTAAATTCACATTCATTCCATCCCTCCTCCATCATTCTGAATCGGATTGCTAACTTGAAAATCACAACAAACCCAATTTGTTATCAATGTTCGTCTTTCATTAATCATCCACTTTCTAAACTCCCCTCTTTCTCCTCCCACCCAAATCCCCCCCCTTGCACCTACACTCCTAAACTCCCCCCTTGCCCCTCCACTCTTAAACTCCCCCCTTGCCCCTCCACTCCTGAACTCCCCCCTTGCCCTTCCCCTCCTAAACTCCCCCCTTGCCCCTCCCCTCCAAATCCCCCCTTGCCCCTCTCCTCCTAAACTCCCCCCTTGCCCCTCCCCTCCAAATCCCCCCCCCTTGCCCCTACACTCCTAAATTCCCCCTTGCCCCTCCACTTCTAAACTTCCCCCTTGCCCCTTCCCTCCTAAACTCCCCCCTTGCCCCTCCCCTCCTAAACTCCCCCCTCACTCCTCGCCTTCAAAACTCCCCCCCAACCCCTCCCATTCAAATCTCCCCCCATACCATTCCTCTCCAATTCTCCCTCCTCCCCCCTCGTCCTCAAAGCTGCCTCCTCCCCACTTCGTCTCCCTTCTATCTCATACCTCCACCCCCCCCCCCAACCTTCTACTTTCCTCTGCCCCCCCCTCAAACAACCCCTCACTGTGCCTCATCCCTTCACCATCAAACCTTTCATCCTCCTCATCCTTCCCTTTCTTGGAACTCTTCTGCAATCTCTGACACACTATCAACTGCTCTCCCTACCTCCCCCTCTCATCCTTCATCTTACCCTACTCCTCCTCTCCCCTCCCCTGTACCCGATGCTCCCCCTCTCTCTTCATTAACGGTATGGACCTCAAACATCCGGGGCCTTCGCTCAAACCTGACTGATCTCTCCATACAGGTTGCTTCTGACAATCCAGACTTGATCTGCTTAACAGAGACTTTCCTCCTTCAAGATGTCTCTGATTCCTTAATATCTCTTCCTGGTTACTCCCTCCTCCGGTATGATAGACCTGAGCCTCGGCCTGGTGGTGGGGTGGCTATCTTTATCAAAAACTCTCTTCCTCACTCTCCTTGCACTGCCCTCTCTCCTCCTCACCCCCAGGAGTACCTCTGGCTACGGCTTCCTCTCCGCTCCCACCTTTTGTTCATATGTGTTCTGTACCGTCCCCCAAACAGTGATGACTCCATCTACATTTCACTGTCTGACAACATGGACCAACTTCTATCCACTCATCCCAACTCTCTCTTCCTCATATGTGGTGACTTCAACTGTCATCATGCCACCTGGTTGGGTGTGGGTCCCTCTCTCACCAGTCATGGCACCTCAGCAAAGGACTTCTGTGACTCACTGGGATTGACACAATCTGTCAATTTCCCGACCCGGATCTCAGCCAATGGAGTATCTTCTCTTCTAGACTTGATTATGACCAACTTCCCTGCTAATGTCTGCTGCTCTTCCTCTGCTCCAATCGGTTCTTCTGATCATGTGCTTGTCAAAGTGGACATCTCTCTGGCCATTCTCAGAGAGCCTCCTCAGCGTCGACGAGTCTGGCATTTCACTCAGGCCGACTGGGACGGTCTTCAAGCAGCCATCAATCGTCTGGATTGGTCTCCCATCTCCACTGCCTCTGACATCAATTCTTCCTGGGAATTCTTCCAAAGCAAACTGATCTCTCTCATGCACAGATTTATCCCATCTCGCCTTCAGTTGTCTTACCCTTCCTCCCGTCCATGGTACACTGAATCTTGTGGTGAGGCAGTTGCCCTGAAACAACTTGCCTTTGCCTCTTGGAAGGCTAATCCAACTGAAGGCAATCTCAGTTCCTTCCACCAAGCTCGGAACAAGTGTGTGTCTACCCTCAGGAGTGCCAGGAAGCACTATCTCTCCTCACTCAAGAATGAACTCTCAAACCTGTCTCCTTCCTCCAAATCCTGGTGGCATCTGGTCAAATCCGTTTCTGGTGTTTGTTCCCCCTCCATCCCCTCCCTTACCTCAAATGGCCACACAGTTGACATCGCACGTGACAAAGCCGAATGCCTCAACTCTGTGTTTGCCTCAAAATCCTTAGTCCCAAACCCATCTCTCTCTGTTCCCACCTTTCCCAGTCGAACCCAACTGCTCCTGGACTCTGTGTCCTTCTCTAATGACAAGGGGGAGGAGTTTTTGTCAAACCTCGACTCTGATTCTGCAACTGGACAAGACGGCATCAGCCCACGGGTCCTAAAATCCTGCTCTGCCGCTCTATCTCACCCTCTCTCTGTTCTTTTCACCCTATCTTTTGCTCAAGGTCATCTGCCAGCATCCTGGAAATCAGCAAACATTACCGCTTTACACAAAAAAGGTGCAAAAACAGATCCTTGCAACTACAGACCAATCAGCCTGCTCCCAATTATCAGCAAAGTCATGGAATCCATCATTGCTTCGGATATGAAATCTTTCCTCTTCTCCAATGGCTTGATCTCTGATCATCAATTTGGTTTCAGACCAGGTCACTCTACTCTGGACATGCTGCTTCTGCTGTCTCAACAATGAATGGAGGTCCTCAATGCCAAACAGGAAATCAGATCTGTCTCCCTTGACATATCACGTGCCTTCGATACGGTCTGGCACGCAGCTCTACTCACCAAACTCTCCTCCTATGGTATCCATGGAAATCTCCATGCATGGCTTGCGGACTTCCTCTCTGGTCATAGTCAACGTGTGGCCCTGAATGGATTTCTCTCATCTCCCCTTCCTCTTCAGGCTGGAGTTCCCCAAGGCAGTGTGCTAGGCCCTGTGCTTTTTCTGGTCTTTATCAATGATCTCTCCGACTCTCTGGAAAATCCTCTCTATCTCTTTGCTGATGACTCCACTCTCTGCCGCTCCATCCCTCTTCCCTCAGATCGGCAGTCTGCAGCCTCCTCACTCTCTGAAGACCTGGACAAAATCACAGACTGGTCAAACAAGTGGAACATGTCTTTCAATCCTGACAAATCTCACACTCTTACTATGTTTCTCCGAAAAGATCGACTGGACAACCCTCACATCTACTTTCTCAACAATCCTCTCCAAGAAGTTCTGTCGCTCAAGCTTTTGGGTCTCACTATCTGCCATGATCTTTCTTGGGAAAACCACATTTCCAAGCTGGCCTCCAAAGCCAGTCGCCGACTGGGCATCCTCCGTCGTGCGAAGTCCTTCCTAGGCACACCTGAGCTCCTCACCACATACAAGGCTTTCATCCACAGCTCAATGGAATACTGTTCTCCCCTATGGGCTGGTGCTCCTGCCTCACACCTGGCTCGGCTTTACGCTGTTGAATCCAAAGCTTTCAGAATCATTGGAATCTCCCGCGATGAAGCTATCTCTGAGGGCCTTTCACTCACTCACCGCAGGCAGGTAGGTGGTCTTTCTGTCTTCTACCGACTCCTCTTCGGCCTTGCTCCCCCAGCTCTCTCTGTGCTCTGTCCCCCAAATATTCCTACAGGTCGCACAAGATCTGCCAGCAACCCTCTGATGGTTAAACTGCCGAAATCTCGGCTCTCTGCTCACCTTCACTCTTTCATTCCTCTTTTCTCCCGCCTCTGGAACAAACTCCCACACTCCCTTCAATCCCACTCCTCCCTCCAGGTCTTTAAAACAGCTGTTCACCACCATCTCTTATCTTCCCCCATCCAAAACCTTGATCTTTTCTACCCCCACTAATTCACCCCAGATCCACCTTGTTTGAAATTCCATTTTCTTTCCTAGTCCTGGCAGTGTCCATATGTTTTATACCTCTCCCACCCCCCCCCCCCCCTTCCCATGCCTCCCCCCCAAAGCCCTCTCCCTCCCACAGATCTCTCGATGTCTCCATGTCTCTCGGTCCCTGCTCTCAAATGTTGTGTTTGTGTCCTTCCCCCTCTCTCCCCATCTTGTCTTCCGCTCCCGATGTTATTTGTTTTATGTGTCTGTTTGTCTTTCTGTGTGATTAATGTTCGCTCTTTCACGAGCCTCGATCTTGTATACAAAAAAAAAAAAAAAAAAAAAGGGAAGTAGATATGTACCTGGATGCATTGGAAGTGGAAGTTAGCATTTGACATTTGACAGAATACAATTGGGGGATTCCATTTCCTCATCTGCATACTTGCATCATTCGGAATGTGATAATGCACATATATCAACTCTGATCCCGATGACCACATCACCTGAATTTATCAACTAAAAGCTGATATAAGCATGTTTACCGCTGTGGAATAACCGAAGCCATTTCAGGATCATTCTGTAACAATTTGATGTTTCTCAAAGTCACGTTCTTGACTGAGACGTTACAAGGACGTCAATGTAAATGGAATTCTTTCTTCGTCGTTTCTCTTGGAAGGTTCTGCAGATGTCTGTCTCATCAGAGCGTCTGATGCGGTTCAATGCAGAAGTTACAATGGTGCTGGGATACAACCACACTCAGCAAAGAATGGACAAATCTCAGCAAAGTCTGATTTGAAGTCCAAATAATTCCTGTACAAATGGCAAAGCCAAAGGAATTTCTGATATGGAATATGCCTTTAAACATAGGCAAGGTGGAGGATGAATGTAACAGATAACTGCGTGGAAAGTCGACTTGAAATGATCAGTGGGTGGCCATGTCAATGCATTTGACTGAAGCATTATTGGTGCCCTACCCGGACTGGACTGCAGGTTTGCTCTCTGACCTGTCTGTCCGTCCATGTCTTATCCCACGTGTGGTTTTCTGTACTTTTTTTCCCATAACCCTTTAACATATTGAACTGAAACTTGGTAAGGGACATGCATTGCAAAGCAATTCTCACTCGTGTTATTAATGTCAAGAAAGTGACAGAGGTACAGTCGGACCCTGACATACGCGGTTCCAAGATTCGTGGGTTTAGCGCATTCGCGGTTGATAAATTGCGATGGTAATAGATACATAGTGATGGTAATAGATGCACGAAGCAATTTTCCTTGCAATTGATTTAATACACTTCATGAAAAGTTTGAATGAGCGATGTTATGTATTGATGGACGTGTACGTTTTATTGTGTCGGTGTTCTATTTCTGGACGGGGACGGTCTCTTTCAATAACCGAAATAGCCAGGCCTGATATTTGTATGCCGTCAATTAAATTCGAAGTTTGATATCAAATTTATAATTCGTGCGATTAATTTTCACACAAATTGTCACCAATCTGAAATTGAACTTCAAATCGAATGAGCATGTTGCACCTTGGGTTGTGTAGTTCCTCCTTCCATTTTATCGAATTGGACAAGAGACAGTCTGCATCTGGAGAAAAATAAGCACCCTTAATTTTCTCAACCAAATGTTGAGGTGTGCCTACCTCCATGAGAAAGAGGGCGTTGCAACGTATCACCATATCCACGGGTAGTGACCAACATTTAGTTGAGAAAATTAACTGGACATATTTTATAATCCTCCGTCCACAGACATTTCCTTATTTTGCTCCAATGAAGGGCCAACAATGGAAGCATCAGAAACACGTCATTTTCCACAGCAATAAACATACTCTTATCAACCTCTCAATGATAAAATATATGGTTTACCTGGTCTGCCGACATAAATCAACACAAGCCTTCACAGAGACTAGTATTCCGTTATACAGATCACCTGTTGGTTTATTTTACGAATACGAAGGCATTTTAATACCTTGTACAGGGTGGGCCACTTATCTATTCCCAGTTTTAATCCCCCGTGATTGTTGCCAAGAAAATAAATCGAAGAAATTTTTTACAGGATATCAGTACATGTTTCAAATTTTTGTGTGTATAACTTTTTGTGGTATAAATGTTTTATTGAATCCAGAAGTGCACAAATTTAGTTATTATGCAATATAAACAACAAGCATTCTGAGTATTGCGCTGCAATTCATGTCCTCTACCGGCAGTCTGTCGTCCGGAAAACTGTTGGGGAAATTACACGTGTGTGCACTGTGTGAATTATATAATTACCAACTCACGGTCTGAGGTAACCCGGCTAAAAATTATCCGATTTGCACCAAATAAAGTTCATGAATGGTTGCACAGACCCCTACCTCTCACAAAAAGTGGAAACAGAATGTAAATCGGAGTTAAAATAAGCCCGCAAGGTCCCTCCGTGGAGCGGCCTGCATGTATTGCAATGCACTGTGTGAATTATATAATTACCAACTCACGGTCTGAGGTAACCCGACTATAAATTATCCGATTTGCACCAAATAAAGTTCATGAAAGATTGCACAGACCCCTACTTCTCACGAAAAGTAGAGAAACAAAATGTAAATTGGAGTTAAAACAAGGAATATTAACAGCTTTGACTTACCGCACTCCAAATTATAGTCCAGAAAACTGTTGGGGAAATCACCAACGTTCAAAGTGCCATAACTTTGTCAAAAATGAGAAACGTCGTGAAGTTCGAACTTGATCTGTAACTTATCATGAGGAAACCATGTGCCAAGTTTGAAATCATTAGCATTAAGCGATTAGAAAAAAAAGTCCAGAAAGCTGTTCTTTGCGTGACGGACTGACAGACTGACGGACTGACGGACTGACAGACGGAGGGACGGCGTGCAAACCCAAAGTCCCCTCCGGTGTACACCGGTAGGGGACTAATAAAGACAATAATATGTCCTAACCCCTCGGTTGCCAGACCTCATCCCATGCATTTTTTTCTTGTGGGGCTTTGTTGCACCTTCGGCAACTTGGCAGGGGCTTATGGGTAAACATTCATTCATTTATAGATTCATTTAGGCAACTAAATTCATTTATGCAACTTTATGCAACTCAACCAGTAAACATTCAAGACCTGAAAGAGCACATTCAAGCGGCTTTTGGAGAAATAACGGTCGAAATGCGACAGGGAAAGTCCTTGGCGAAAGGATGAACACTGCTTGAGAATGATGGAAATCACGTCGAAATTCATAACCAACTTTGTACACTTACAAATTCAATAAAAACATTTACCACAAAAACTTGAAATTTGTACCTATATTCTGTAACTGTTTTACATTTCGTTTCTTAGCAACAGAACTGCAGGGGTTCAAAACTGGGAATAGATAAATGGCCCACCCTGTATTATGTTTCTCTCACAAAAAGGTATCTTTAACTTTGCCCATCACCTCTAGTGAATCTTCACCTGAGCTAATCCAGCTGCTGACATGATGGCTTCATTATAAAAAGTCCTCCCACCATGTTCTTTATCTGGAAAGAGTTCTGCCTGTAAAAAAAAGAAAGAAAACGCACCAAGGCCACAGCATTTCTCAAAGCAACCATTAACTAATCAAGGATCACAAAAGAAAGCTCGAACGACACTAGGTAGAGTGCATACCTCAGCCAAGCTGAATCGTTTACGTTTTGTATCCCACTGATAGGCCAGATCTGGATCCGGACATTCAAAATCAAATCAGTTTGTTATTGGCACCTACAGTGCCTTCAGAAAGTATTCACACCCCTTGACATTTTCACATTTTGTTGTGTTACAGCCTGAATTTGAAATGGGTTAAATTGATATTTTTGTCACTGATGTACACATAATAAAAAAACCACCTTTAGAGGCCATTTTTCCCCGCAAGCGGGGGTTGGCCTTTTTCGGGAACTGTGGTTGTTGTTGTTTTTCGGTCCCCTTTTTGAAGCAATGTTTTACGGCCGGATGCCCTTCCTGACGCCAACCCTTTTTGCCGCCTTTAACGACAAACAGGGAATTACCAGTGAACTGGTACTCAATTTGCCGACCTCGGAAGGATGACAGGCTGAGTCAACCCCCCTGGCGTTAATTCAGCGATTGACCGGGATTCGAACCCAGGATCCTAGGATCCTAAGCCGGCACCCTAGCCGCTAGCCCAACACCAGGGATCATGTACACATAATAAATACCCCATAATGTCAAAGTGGAGTTATGTTTTTTTTAGAATTTTAAATAAAATAATTAAAAATGAAATGCATAAATATCTAATTTACAGAGGTATTCTAACTTGGTGTTGGCTTAGTGGTTAGGGTGCTGGCTTGGGATCCTATGATCCTGAGTTTGAATCCCGATCGATCGCTGAATTAACGCCAGGGGGATTGACTCAGCCTGTCATCCTTCCGAGGTTGGCAAATTGAGTACCAGCTTGCTGGGATGAATGATCACGGTGTGTACCCCGATTTAGAATAGGTACACCGTATCCCTGTGCATCGTAAGAGGCGACCAAAGGTTGGCGTCAGGAAGGGCATCCGGCCATAAAACACATTGCCTCAAACAGGGAACCATGATTGTCATGGGGCCCGCAAGGCTAACCCCCGCTCTAGCGGGGAAAATGGCCTTAAAACGATCATTCATTCATTCATATTCACATAAGTATTCTAATCCATATGTATTCCACAACTTGATGGAATACAGCTAGCCCCTCTGGGCTGGTGCTCCTGCCTCACACCTAGCTCAGCTTCACGCTGTTGAAACCAAAGCTTTCAGAATCATTGGAATCTCCCGCGATGAAGCTGATTCTGAGGGCCTTTCACTCGCTCACCGCAGGCAGATTGGTGGTCTTTCTGTCTTCTACCGACTCCTCTCCGGCCCAGAGCCGTAGATAGAGAGAGTTCGGTCAACCCGGTTTCAACTGGTCTGCCATATGATTGGTTAAGCGCTGTCATGTGATTCACAGGCGCCATGTTGTTACTCAACCTCCGTAACTAGCAGAACGCGCATCGCATTGCATGCATTCGCTTAGTGGAAGTTGGGATGGATGAGGGGAAGGAGGGATGGATGAGTGGAAGTTGGGATGGATGAGTGGAAGTGGGGATGGATGAGTGGAAGGAGGGATGGATGAGTGGAAGGAGGGATGGATGAGCAGAAGGAAGGATGGAGAATGAGTGGAAGGAAGGATGGATGATGAGTGGAAGTTGGGATGGATGAGTGGAAGGAAGGATGGATGATGAGTGGAAGTTGGGATGGTTGAGTGGACTTTGGATGGATGAGTGGAAGTTGGGATGGTTGAGTGGAAGGAAGGATGGCTGATGAGTGGGAGTTGGGATGGATGAGGGGAAGGAGGGATGGATGAGTGGAATTTGGGATGGATGAGTGGAAGAAAGGAAGGATGGATGACTGGAAGGAGGGATGGATGAGTACAAGGAAGGATGGATGGATTGACGTTTGAAGGAAGGATGGATGATGAGTGGAAGGAGGGATAGAGGAGTGGAAGGAGGGATGGATGAGTGGAAAGAAGGATGGATGAGTGGAAGGAGGGATGGATGAGTGGAAGGAGGGATGGATGAGTGGAAGGAGGGATGGATGAGTGGAAGGAGGGACTCATCTCATCATCCATCCTAAGGACTCATCCATCCTTACTTCCACTCATCCATCCAAAGTTCCACTCATCTATCCCAACTTCCACTCATCCATCCTTCCTTCCAGTCATCATCCATCCCTCCTTCCACTCCTCCATCCCTCATTTTTTTTTTTGTGTAAAAGATCGAGGCTCGTGTAAGAGCTTCGAGTGTGTAAGAGCTAAGAGCGTTTGTTTTATACTTCTCCCACCCCCCACCCCTTCCCACGCCTCCTCGCCCCAAGCCCTCTCCCTCCCACAGATCTCCCGATATCCCTGCTCTCAAATGTTGTGTTTGTGTGCTTCCCCTTCTCTCCCCATCTTGTCTGCCGCTCCCCTTAGTATATACTTCGTTTGTCTGTTTGATTTTTTTGTGTGACAAATGTTGGCTCTTTCACGAGCCTCCATCCTGTGTACAAAAAACAAACAAAAAAAAGCTCCTTCCACTCATCCATCCTTCCTTCCACTCATCCATCCCTCCTTCCACTCATCCATCCCTCCTTCCACTCATCCATCCCTCCTTCCACTCATCCATCCCTCCTTCCACTCATCCATCCCTCCTTCCACTCATCCATCCCTCCTTCCACTCATCCATCCCTCCTTCCACTCATCCATCCTTCTTTCCACTCATCCATCCCTCCTTCTACTCATCCATCCCAACTTCCACTCATCCATCCCAACTTCCACTCATTCGCAACTGAGTAAACAATGTATGAAACTCAGGAACATAAAAATAAACCCGTCCCTAATAGCAGTAAGTTGCATGCACGCTTGAACGCACGCGTGAGTGCACTTGACCATGGGTAACAACATGGCGCCTGTTGTTTAGTAGAGCCAAACTCTCTCTATCTACAGCTCTGCTCCGGCCTAGCTCCACCAGCTCTGTCTGTGTTCTGTCCCGCAAATATTCCTTCAGGACACACAAGATCTGCCAGCAACCCTCTTCTGGTTAAACTGCCAAAATCAAGACTCTCTGCTCACCTACACTCCTTCAATCCTCTTTGTTCCCGCCTCTGGAACAAACTCCCCCACTCCCTTCAATCCCACTCCTCCCTCCAGGTCTTTAAAACAGCTGTTCACCACCATCTCTTATCTTCCCCCATCCAACACCTTGATCTTTTCTACCCCCACGAATTCACCCCAAATCCACCTCTTTAAATCTCCCACTTCGTTTCTGAAATTACAAGTAGTGTTCATTTGTTTTTTACGATGTACCCCCCCCCCCTCCCCCCCCCCCCCCCCAGCCCTCTCCTTTCCACCGATCTCCTGATGTCCTTGCTCAACTGTTGCTTGTATGCTTCCCTCTCTCTCCTCCTCTTCTCTCCTGCTCCTTTATTGTGTGTTTATGTGTCTGTTTATGTTTTTGTGCTTAATGTGTTAGCTCTTACACGAGCCTTGGCTTTGTATACAATAAAATAAAATAAAATAAATAAACCCTGAGTCAATACTTCGTAGAAGTGCCCTTGGCAGCGATTACAGGTTATAGTGGGGCAGATATGTGAAAAAGATGTTCATTTCCGGCAGAAAGTGTGAAATTTCGCATACAGGGGTATTTTGGGGCGCTGATTTCAAAAATTGGCGGATCCAAGAGATCTAACCAATGGACCAGCCGCCATCTTGAATTCCAATATGGCCACCAAGACAAAATGTTGAAATTCCCTATCTTGGGTTCTAAATGACCTGTGGCGCTGAAATTTGGTACACAAGGGTATGTTGACATGCTGAGTTCAATAATGCAATAATTTGAAATGTCTGACAAACGGTATGGCCGCCATTTTAAATTCCAATATGGCCGCCAAGACAAACATCGATGTTTTCATTGCTTTAATAGCACAGTGTACGGTAATGTCATAATGTTAAATCATTTGAGCATTATTATGATAACTGGAAAATTGTTGCATCTCAAATCTACTGATGGGTTTGTAATTTTGTCGAAGGCAGTAGAAATTTGGGAAATTCAGCGCCCCAAAATACCCCTGTATGTGAAATTTAACACTTTCTGCCGGAACTGAACATTCACATGACATTCCAATAATTTATTTTTTTAATGTTTTTTCTCTTTCAGATCCAATGTCGAAATCAAAGAAAACATCGTCAACAATTCCAATGCCAACAGACTGGAACATTTGCGCTCTTTGCCAGAAACGTTCTGAAAATGAACCACTAAGAGATGCACGTAAGGGCAGCAATCAGTCGTGTCTAGACGTCTACGAGAATCTTGCTCAAAATCTCAAGGCATTGAATGATTTAGGTGCCTTGCCTTGCGGGATAAACATTTCCCGACTAGATGATGGTTGCGGTATTGCAGAAACCCTAGCTGCGCATGCTGCCAAATGGCACAAAAACTGTTATGTGCAGTGCAGCAGCTCTCGTGTGGCCAGGGCTGAATCAAGGGAAAGAAAGCAAAGTTCAGACCTTAAACTTGGTGAAGAAACTTACTCGCCTGTTAAGAAAAGACTCAGAACAAGTTTCAAATCTCCATCCGTTGAACAGAGTACTGCTAGCACATGTTTCTTTTGTGATAGCATTATCAGTAATGAAGAAATAGTCCACAGAGCGGCAACAAAAAATGTAGATTCCAATGTTCGATTGATGGCAACAGAATTGAGGGATACAAAACTCCTGGCTAGATTGTCTGTAGGTGATATGACGGCATCAGATGCTGTTTATCACAAGAAGTGCATGACTGTTCTCCACACTCGATACAGATCATTTGTAAGAAAGAATGAGGAAGCCAGTTCAAGTGAAAATATGCCACCACAATCAGTAGCTTTGGCCGAATTGATAGCCTATTTGGAAGAAATGAAGTGTACAGATGACAGTTACACTTTCAAGTTAGCCGATCTCACAAAGCTTTATACAGAACGTCTGGCACAACTGGGAGGTGATATCTCAAAGAGGATTAATTCAACTCACCTTAAGGACAAGCTTCTCAGACACCTTCCGCAACTTGAGGCACATAAGAGCAACCATGAAGTGGCACTGTCATTCAAAGAGGACATTGGTGAAGCTTTATTGCATGCTTGTAGACAAAGCTCTGACAACGACGCGGTCATTCTCATGAGAGCTGCCCAGATTGTGCGCAAAGATATTTTGCAAAAGCAATACCAATTCAATGGATCCCTAGTTAACGAATCATATAACAACTCACCACCATCATTGGCAGCGTTGATGGAAATGATTCTTGCTGGTACAAACATACAAAAACAAAACGCAAACAACAAGGGAGGCGTCTCTGTGCAATCCTTAACTCAACTTGTAACATTCAACACTATGAAACGAGGAAGGTTGGAAACTACAGCAGTACGTCACAATTTGAAACGTGAAACATCACTGCCACTTTACCTGGGTCTTCTCATTCATAGCAAAACAAGGAAACGGGATCTCGTTGACGTTCTTTTTCAACATGGTTTGTGTGTTTCCTATGATCGCATACTGGAGGTATCCACAGATGAGGCCAACAGAGTCATAGAAATATACAAACATGATGGCGTTGTGTGTCCAACAAAATTGCGAAGTGGAATATTCACAACAGGCAACCTAGACAACATAGATCACAACCCATCATCAGCATCAGCACAAAGTTCATTTCATGGAACCGCGTTATCACTGACACAACATGTTTCACATGACAAAAGTGGCAGCATTCGAAATCATGAGAATGTCACTGAGAATGAGAACAAACAGCGCTCCAAAACCATAGCCGCCCTTCCTGCATCTTACAGTGATGTGCCTCCTGAAACATTTCCAACTAATAATCCCATTCCAAGAAAACCAAAAGGTC
Source organism: Myxine glutinosa (assembly GCF_964187855.1). NCBI lineage: Eukaryota > Metazoa > Chordata > Myxini > Myxiniformes > Myxinidae > Myxine > Myxine glutinosa. The sequence goes on from NC_136261.1 coordinate 52,069,295, forward strand.
CATCCACTCCAAGTGTGTCCTCCGGAATACAGGACAAAGAAAGTCAGTGGCTTTCGTTTGTACAAAGTCTGCAGGAGAAGGAAGGTCTTGAGAGTGAAGATAATATCTCCTGGTCAGCATACATGGCAAATCTGCAGGTTGAAGTTCCTCGGCCTCCTGCAATTACAGGACTGCTACCTCTGTTCCGCGAGAGTGCTCACACATTGGCAATGGTGAAGCATGGAATGAATTTAATCAAGCAGGCGACAGAACTAGTAAACCCCGGACAAGTTCCAGTTCTGACCGTTGATCAACCACTCTATGCAATTGCAAAGAAGATTCAATGGACTTGGCCAGGTATATATGGTGAAGACAGGTTTGTTGTGATGATGGGAGGACTTCATGTAGAGATGGCCTTGTTGAAAGCGATCGGCAGCTTCCTGGAGGGGAGTGGCTGGGCAAGTGTAATGACCAGTGCTGGTGTAACAACAGAGGGAAGAGCAGATAGTCTTCACAAAGGTTCGCAAATATCGAGGTCACAATGGGCACACCAAGTCACAGTAGCGGCGTTGTACGCTCTGCAGCGAAAGGCATACGATGACTACCGGAAAACATGTGAAACTGAAGATTTACAATCATTTGATCTTTGGAGCAAGAAGATGGCTACAAAGTACCCCCAGTTTTGCTACTGGAATAAAGTCCTGCAGTTGGAGTGTCTTCTCTTGGCATTCATAAGATCACAACGGGAAGCCAACTACACGCTCTATGTGGAGACTCTCACGGCGATCATTCCGTGGATGTTTGCCATGGACCATTACCATTACGCCAGATGGTTGACAGTGCATGTAACAGACCTTCAGGAACTTTCAAACGATTCCATGGATATCCATCGTGAATTTGTCAAGGGGAACTTTGTCACTCAGAAGTCATCACACAAGTTCTCTGCTATGGCACACGATCAGATACACGAACAGCAGAACGCTTATGTGAAAGGTGATGGTGGAGTCATTGGAATTACTGAGAATGAAGGGGCTCTTCGCCGGTGGATGGTAGCTGGTGCAGAAATAGCCAGAATCCTGAATGAGTTTGAGGACCAGTTTCAAAGACAGAGGCAAACTGATGTCCGCCACCACGAACAATTGCCTAGTGTCCAGAAATCCTTTGCATCAGATCTCAATAATGCAATCAGTTCCTTTGAAAAACTTGGAAACCCGTTTGCGGAAGACAGTAATGACTTGTATGTGCTTGACACAAAGGTCATCATGCCTGATGAAGTGATAGCCGCAGTGCGATCCATGGAGGACACTGGCAAAACACAATTTGATGGATTTGTGGGGCAGCGAATCAAGGATCCTTCTGACAATTTCTATGATAGCATTTCAAAGAACAATCTGCCACTGTTGAAATCGAAGCCCAAGAAAACACCTGGAAAGTCTGAGGCGAAGATTACACGTATGAAAAGTAATGTGGAGCTCTTCTCACGAATGTACATTTCTTGCCAAACTAGAGATGGTGATCTTAACACATTTTATGAATATGAGTGTCATGAGTGGCCACCTGCATTGGCTGAAGGTATCAATACAATGCGGCCACCAACCGGCAAGGCTGATCTTTTGCCCTGTTTGGAAGCTTTAGCACAACGTCCTCGTGATGCGCCCAAAGGAGAAGTTCGTATTTTCGATGGGGCTGCCTTAGTCCATCATTTGGAGCCTAAGAAGTGCAACAGTGTGATCAGGACATTTGGTGACTATGCACAGAAACAGGTCCTTCCGTACATTGCCCGAAAGTTAAATGAGGGGACTGTGATGCGTGTTGATGTGGTGTGGGACACCTACAGAACGGACAGTCTCAAAGAAGGCACCAGGCTTGGTCGTGGCACTGGCATACCACTCCATGTGACTGAACAGACATCCGTGCCACGAAACTGGAGCAGCTTCCTTCGTGTAGATTCCAACAAAAAGACATTTTTCAGTTTCCTTGCTGATTCCCTGCAAACGATGCCTATTCCAGAGGGAAAAACACTTCTTACAACCTTAGAAGAAGAGGTTAAATCAAAGCCCCCTTCTGATGTTTCTCAAATTCAACCATGTACGCATGAAGAGGCTGATTCACGAATGATGCTACATGCTTGGCATGCATATCAGCAGGGGTACAGAAGTATCGTCATTCCGAGATGAGCAGTAGGAGAAGTAAAACGGATGGAAAAAAGCTTGCAGCATGTTACGGCTGCCAACTGGTACGAAATATACTTTGAAATGAGCTCTTTGACTTGTTATACGATTTGTCAACTAGGGATCCATTGAATTGGTATTGCTTTTGCAAAGAACCCGGGATTTTCAACATTTCGTCTTGGCGGCCATATTGGAATTCAAAATGGCGGCCATACCATTTGTCAGACATTTCAAATTATTGCCTTATTGAACTCAGCATGTCAACATACCCTTGTGTACAAAATTTGAGCACCACAGGTCATTTAGAACCCAAGATAGGGATTATCAACATTTCGTCTTGGCAGCCATATTGGAATTCAAGATGGCGGCCTGTCCATTGGTCAGACCTCTTGGATCCGCCAATTTTTGAACTCAGCATGTCAAAATACCCCTGTATGCAAAATTTCAAACTTTCTGCCGGATGTGAACATCTCGTGCAATTTTTGTTACATATCTGCCCCACTATTAGTGTCTTCTTAGGTATGTCTGTATCAGCTTTGCACATCTGGATTTGGGGAGTTTAGTTTCTCCCATTCTACTTTGCAGATTTGCTCAAGCTCTGAAGTTGGATGGGGAGCATCGGTGAACAGCAATCTTGAAGTCTTTCCAGAAATTCTCAATGGGATTCAAATCTGGGCTTTAGCTGGGCCATTCAAAGGACTTTCACGTTCTTGTTCTGAAGCCATTCCAGTGTTGCTTTGGCTGTATGCTTGGGGTCATTGTCCTGTTTGAACATAAATCATCGCTGCAGTCTCCTCCCTCCAGGTCTAAGGTCTCAGGTCTAAGGCAAGTCTAAGGTCTTTTGCACTCTGAAGTAGGTTCTCCTCAAAGGTTTGCCTGGGCTTGGCTCCATTCATTGTTCCCTCTATCTTTAGAAGTCTCCCAGTCCCTGCCACTGAAAAGCATCCCCAGAGCACGATGCAGCCACCACCGTGCTTCACGGTAGGGATGGAGTTAGATGGGCGATGAGTTGTGCTTGGTTTCTGCCAGATGTAGGGCTTTGCATTCAAGCCAAAGAGATCAATTTTCATCTCATCAGACCACAGAATATTTTGCCTCATGCTCTCAGGGTCTTTCACGTGCTTTTTTGCAAACTCCAGGTGTGCTGTCATGTGCCTTTTTCTCAGGAGTGGCTTCTGTCTGGCCACTCTCCCATTAAGCCTTGATTTGTGAAGGTCTCTATAGTTCTCCCATCTCTGCAAAGGATCTCTGTCGTTCAATCAGAGTGGTCGTTGGGTTATTGGTCATCTCAATGACCAAGGTCCTTCTTGTCCGGTTGCTCACTCGAGGAAGAGTCTGGGTAGTTCCATATTCTTTCCATTTCCTAATGATGGAACTCATTGTGATGTTGGGAACTTTCAACACTCTAGAAATTATTATATACCCTTCTCCAGGTCTATGCCATGCCTCCTCACAATTATATCTCGGAGTTCTACGGAAAGTTTCTTGGATTTCATGGTAGAGTTTCTGCTCTGACATGCACTATCAACTGTGGGACCTTATATAGAAATTCTTTCCAAATCATGTCCTATCAATTAAATTGGCCACTGGTGGACTCCAATCAAGCTGTGGAGACATCTCAAAGATGATGAAAGGAAATGTGATACACCTGAACTCAATTGGGAGTGTCATAACAAAGTGACATGTGATCACTGCTGATTGGAGTGAAGTCACAACAACAACACCATGGCTCACCATTGGTCAGTTAATCCTCAGATGAGATTGGCTACTGTGCATGAGACTCTGAAAATGCTGCTTTGTGATTGGTCGTCCAGCATAACCCACTCCCTCAGTAGTATTTATATGTGAAGTAAATCGAGGAGTTTATTATTATTTTTACTCCTGATGAAAATCAACGGATACAAGTACCACATGTTATTGATTGAAAAATCTTGATAAACAACATTTTTATTTGTTAGATTGTAAGAGGTTGGAGAACCCATTATTAATTATATATATACAGTCACGTGAAAAAGTAAGAACACCCCATGTCAGGTTTTGACTTTTTCAACATATTTCAACATACAGCAATTTGATCTTAATTTCAACAATATTGATAGATAAAGGTGATATAATATAACAAATATCATGAAACATTTACATTTTGTAGTCCATTGTATAATTTAAATAAACATAAACACAAATTTTGCATGTGGAAAAAGTAAGTACACCCTTGGCTCGAAAAGGTGGTATTGCCCCCTTTGTCAAAAACAACCTCAAGTAGGCGTTTCTTATAACTGTCTACCAGTCTCTGACATCAACTGGGAGAAATTTTTGCCCACTCCTCCATGCAGAATTCTTTCAGCTGTGCGATGTTTGAGGGGTTTATTGCATGCACAGCTCGTTTCAAATCCCCCCACAACATCTCGATGGGATTTAGATCCGGGCTTTGACTTGGCCATTCCAGAACCCTCCATTTCTTTCTTTTCAGCCATTCCTTGGTGGATTTACTGGTATGTTTAGGGTCATTGTCATGTTGCAAGGTTCACCTTCGGTTGAGCTTCTACTTTCCGACAGATGGCCTCACATTATCCTCAAGCACCCTCTGCTACAATGAAGAATTCATAGTGGATTCTATGATGGTGCGCTGCCCTGGCCCTGATGCAGCAAAGCTGCCCCAAACCATAATAATTCCACCACCATGCTTTACAGTTGGTATCAGGTTCTTGTGGTCAAATGCTTTCTTTGGTTTTTGCCAAACATGTCTTCTGGTACTGTGGCCAAATAGCTCTACATTTGACTCATCTGCCCAGAGCACATTGTTCCAGAAGTGCTGGTCTTTGCCTAGGTACTCATTGGCAAACTTTAGTCTTGCCCTGATGTTCTTTCTGGACAGCAAAGGTTTACTCCTGGCACACCTCCCATGTAGATAAAATTTGTGCAGCCTCTTTCTCATGGTAGACTCGTGCACTTTGACATCAACAGTGGCACGAGCTACCTGTAGGTCCCGTGATTACATTCTGGGGTTCTTAGAGACATCTTTCAGCATCTTGCGGTCTGCTCTTGGGCTGAACTTGCTGGGGCGGCCTGGCCTGAACAAGTTGGCAGTTGTTTGGAATCTTCTCCACTCGTAGATGATCTTCCGGACAGTCGAATGATTGATTTCAAATTGTTTGGAGATCTTTCTAAATCCCTCCCCAGACTCGTAGGCATCTATAACCTTCTTTCTGAAGGCCTCAGAGAGCTCTTTTGATCTAGGCATGGTGACGCCGCACACCAACAACAAAGAGCAAACCAAACGAAATGTCTGAGGTTTAAATAAGACAGGTTCCTCCAAGATCCTCTCTAACGATGTTCTAATCATTTGCACCCGAGCTGGTGCACCTGATTCTAATTTTAGGTATTTGAAGTAGTGATAAATGTATAGGTGTACTTACTTTTTCCACATGCGAAATTTGCATTTATGTTTATTTAAATTATACAATGGACTACAAAATGTAAATGTTTCATGATATTTGTTATATTATATCACCTTTATCTGTCAATATTGTTGAAATGAAGATCAAATAGCTGTATGTTGCAATATGTTGAAAAAGTCAAAACTGTACATGGGGTGTACTTACTTTTTCACGTGACTGTAAATATTGCCAGTCATATTAGAAACTATCTTTTAAAAACAAACAAATTTTCTCCTCTTCATCAGTTCAAAGTTCCTTCAACCCTCAATGTTATCACACTGATCTTGCACTTCATTTTTCTATGGAAAACAAACGATCATGGAAACTCTATAAAACCAGTAGTGTGGAGGAGGGCTTACCCCTCCCCCAACTCCATACTGCACTGCAATTTTATTTCCTTTCGATTTCTACTTCATCTAATTTTCTTTACCTGCAATGGAAGATATGCTCCTCCGCTATCCACCACATAGACCACAGGAACCCCACAGGCCTTGGCCACCTCTTGCGCCCTTAGCTGTTTTGCCACAGTTATGGGAAATGCTGTACCACCTTTCACCGTAGCATCATTGGCAACCACGCCGCACCAAAGGCCACCTACTTTTCCCAAACCTGAAGAAACAAGCATAGGTAAGGATTTTAAGCACAACTTTCCCATTACAGATCAATAAAGTGGTACACAGCTGTGCAAAAGCTGATGATGACATCTGCAGGGATCATTATGAAATAGAGATGCACATGGATATTGGCAGGAAGGGTAGGTAGCTTGGGTATCGGTGCATGATTGTGGTGTTGATGTAGCACAGGCATGATGGACCAAATGGCTTTGTCCTGTGTTCAAGCTCCTTGTGTGTATCGGTATGCACGTGTACAAATTATGCACGCAAGAAAGTTACAATTTTTGATCACCTTTCTTTTTCTTTCATTTATCAAATTGTGCACCGCCCCCTCTCTGAAACCCCAAGTTCCTTGCACATATGTGCCCAAAAACCCCAAGTTCCTTGCACATATGTGCCCCAAAACCCCAAGTTCCTTGCACATATGTGCCCAAAAACCCCAACTTCCTTGCACATATGTGTTGTGTAGTTTTGAAAAAAACAAAAAAACACCAATGTTCAAAGTTCACTCTATTGTGGACAAAATGGTGAAACACAGCAAATGCCTCAATTCCTCATCCGCCACATGCCGACAAATATATTCCCTTGGTCTGACTTCTCTTCATCTGAACTTACCAGAAGTTCCATTTGGGGTCACCAGCCACTACTCGTGAAATGTAGGAGGGTCGGGGCAGGAGAGGACAGGGTGGATCCATAACCTCCATACTATTTGATAACCAGGTAACAATTACAAAATCTGTTTGGAGTGGAAGATCTGACTAAAAGGTGCTTTGCCACCAAACCAAAACCTGTATCACACCCAGTGGTAGCCTCACCAGAAATACAACCAGCAGCTGGGATATCTCCATAGGATAGGTCAAAACCAGCTAAAGGGCTGAGCTCGAGAAATGGGGCGCCGGGGTCCAGTAAAAGAGAAAGACGATCACGGACAAGCAGTTTCCGGTTTCTTTCAACGTGTCTGACCCGTGCGGCTGGGCCACCACCATCCCGTGATCGTTGCAAGAGCTCTGCCAATCTGCAACACAGTATCGATATATGAAGTATTGCTTGTTTAACATTGTGTTACAAATTAGATACCATTAAAGTGGTTAATCATCATGGTATGACCACAGACCTCTGCACTAGATCTTGGAATGCAAACATCTTGGCGAGACGGCAGCTCGGACTGGTCATTTGCTTTGAAAACGACCATAAGTTAGCAACGGAGTGTGAAGCAGCTTCAGGAGAGAGTGAGGTGTACTGAGAGGGGGTTTCAGGTGTGCGCAGGTCATCCTGGCAAACTGCATTTTAAAACAGGATCCACCAGCAAGGAGGCAACGGGAGGTGATGGATGTGAATGGAGACTGGTTCTGTGACTTAAAGTCTTGACAAGACCCAGCTACACCCCTGCAAAGCTGGCTGCTCTTACATGTTGGTCGGTGCTTGACGAATGCTGCCTTGCTGGTGTTGTCGTGGAGACGACATCGAAGCAAGAAACTCCTCTCTGGTCGCATTGAGATGGGCAAAGGGCTTCTGTGTCTGTCTGTCTGTCTGTCTGTCTGTCTGTCTGTCTCTCTCTGTGTCACCATCTGCTGGCTGGTGCGTTGGGTGTGATGTCATGGCGCCTCCCGCTTCATGTCGTGAGTGCTCTGTCCTGGCTGTTTGTCCTACCCCCCCCCCCCCCCCATTTCGCTCCTTCGTGGCCTTGTTTCTATTTGTAAAGCTTCCCTGTGTTTCCCCCTCTATGTTGAGCCGAGAGTGAGACGAGAGACGAGAGACGAGAGGCGACGAGACGAGAGAGAGAGAGAGCCTTAGAGCACACTTATCGTGCAGGTTAAGGTAATCGTCGTTTTTGGGCGGTTCCCTGTTGTTTTTTCCCCTGACTTATTTTCTTCACTTCAAACCATTTTTCTCGCTTATATTTCCTTGGTTTGTTTTTTTAACGCTCCCTTTCCCTAAGAGGGAAAGTCGGAGTGCATTACTAACTTCCTCTTCCCGAGCTGGGAGGACGAGGTCGAGCCTCGTGTGTCCAAACATGGCGGCTGCTCATTCGCAGCGATATGCAGCGTTTGAGCAATTATCATGCGAGCATGGCATTGCGTGTTCTCCACCGGAGGGTGTTTCGGTGGAAGCGATTGTTCTCATGATCAGGAACATGATCGGGTTTGATAAGGTACGTGCGGCGTCGCGTATGAACAAACAGGTTATCGTGTTTGTGTCCGATGTAGAGCACGTTGCTCTCATTGTACAACAAGGTTTGTCCCTCGACTCCGGGCACTTTGTTATGGTTTATCCCTTGGATACTCCTGCTCAGAAAGTGGTTATTTCAAATGTACCACCATTCCTGGATACCAATACAATCCTTGCAACGCTGCAGGGATATGGTGACTGTGTGTCCATTAATAATGCTCCCTTTGGGCTGTAAGGATGAACGTGTCAGTCACGTGATGAGTTTCCGTAGACAGGTATTTATGGTTCTCAAAAAGGAATATCCCTCCTTGAATGTTGCTTTAAAATTCACTACAAATGGTTGCGATTACCAAGTATACATCACCACCAACACCCTAAAGTGCTTTGGTTGTGGTGCAGTGGGACACATGAAACGGTTTTGCCGCCATCAGAAGGAACAGCCGAACATGGTCGAAACGGGTAACAATGACTCACAGATTAATGTTAACGTTTCCTTCTCGACAAATGTGCAGGATAAACCAGGTAAACAAGTGGACACGCCCCCTCCCGTTGAACCAATGGACAGTGCAAATGAGGGGTTTGTTACCGTTTGCAAAGTAAAAAAACGTAAATCGGCTGTAAGAAGTGCGTCACCTTCTGGGAAAAGGCAAATCGGTGAAAACTCCATCACTGGAATTCAATGTGATAACAGGTTTGCCTTATTAGAGGAAAAGGATACCTCCACTAGTACAAACATTATCAAGGAAAAAGTGGATTCTAATTTTCCAATCCCAGTGAGTGTTCCTGATCCCTCAGACAGTGTCATCTCACACGAGGACGTTCATTATGCAGCTTCCTCCTGTCAATCGCAAGAGGAGGAAAAGCACCTAAAATCTCCCCCTTAAAAAGGAATAAATGAGGAAAATAAGGGCACAGAGAGAATAAAGGAGGACAATTTAAATCCACTGAAGGAGAGTGACATCCATGAACCGAGTATCGTGGTCATGTCACAAACATGCTTGGAGTCCCCCACCTCGCATCCCGAAGAAGCTTCAAATGTGACTCTGGCACAAAACGTTCCTGAAGAAGTTTCTTTTATTGAAACTGAGCAATCATGTGATGTGTGCCAGGAAGCTGAAACACCAATTGATTCCCCATATGAGGAATCTGATCGTGAGGGTCAAGAGGAGTCCTCTCAGATTCTAGAGGCTGTAAATAGCCCTTCGGGTGACGAGCTTCAGGACTTTTTGAGAGATTCCTATCGGAAAAGGAACATTGAACTGAAAGATCATTTCCCCGATCTTCAGGTGTTGATTATTAAATTGAAGGAAATTGTGCGTAACCTTGACAGTCCAAATTTCACTGATGCTCAGAAGCACAGGTTAAGAAAAATGATCCAGAAAGCTCGGCAGGAGCTTCGTAAATGAGGTCCCTATGGGTTTTTTGATCTATTTAGTTATTTATCTTCTTTCTTTTTCCGAAAGAATGAGTGTTATTTTTGGCAGTCTAAACATTAACGGTGGTGCTAGTTTAGAACGCAAGGTTCAGGTAAAATATCTGACCCGGCGTTTGCACCTGGATGTCTTGTTACTGCAAGAAACGCATGGAGATCTGAATGGCCAAGCCCAGTGGAGAAGGCCAATGAAGGGCCAGTAGTTCTTCAGTGATATCAATTGCCTCACTGCTGGAATTGCTTTCTTCGTCTCCTCCTCATTAACGCTCTCACAAGTTCAATATAATGAAATAATTCCCGGACATCTGGCTTGTCTTCAATTCACTGCCAATAATCAAATCTTTGTTTTTGTAAACATATATGCTCCCTGTAAGAATGCTGAAAGGCACAACTTCTTTCTAAAGCTAGAGGATCTTCTGAGTACAATTGACTTAAATTGCTCTTTCATAATGAGTGGCGACTTCAACTGCACTCTTGACCCTGCACTAGATAGAAACAGTGTGGAGCCACATCCTAGATCTGCCAAACCCTTGGAGAAAATCTTAAGATGACGGAATTAATAGATGTCTGGCGTATTCAACACCCTATGCAACGTCAGTTTACTTGGTCTAGACTCTAGATGTACGTCTCAGATACACACTCCAGCCAGGTCAGACAGAACTTGTGTCAATACTGTAATGCTTGACAAGATATTGAAATCTGATATCGTGCCTTCTCTTTTCTCTGATCACCTGGCTGTAACTTTGTCCTTTAAGCTTGCTCTGCAGCAACATGGCAGTCCATATTGGGAGTTCAATGTCATGGTGCTGGAAAATGCTGCTTTTTGTGAAGCTTTCAAAGTGTTTTGGATTAGCCTCAAAGAAAGAATAACTTGGATAACCTGATATTATGGTGGGACTACGCTAAGGCACAGATCGCTGTCTTTTGCCAACAGTTTAATTATTTCTCTTCTTTTAGTGTAGAAAGGGAGAGGTTCGCACGAGAAAAGGAAATAATGAAGTTGCAAACTGACGTGGCAAATAGCCCCAATAGAACAAATAATCATTTGCTTATGGAAAAGAAGACTCGAAATTGCACATGTAGTGCAATTTTTTATTGCATCTTTGATGTTGATTCATTGCTGGCCAACAGAGCACTTCCCGAGCCCATTGTTTGCACTTTACAATACCAAGGTGAGAGCTGTGGATGATGGAGAGCATGTGCTGACAGAGACTAGGTGGCACTACTATACGCATACCTATATAGATAATCACATCGGAGACACCTAACTCACTCTTTGAGTCCCAGTGTGGTCTCAATGGGATGGGCACTTCATTCCGATAGCTGGGCCATCCAGTGTGGAGCACGTCCAACAGGTGTCGCAACTCTACTTGGGTCTGTTCCTGTAGTTGGGCATACCTCTCCTTGGTGATGGAGATGAAGTCTAATATGGAGACTTGCTCCAGATAGACTTCCTGTCCTGACAACTGGTGAGTCAGATAAGCACGAGACAGTGAATCTGGGAGCTGCATGTCTTTGCCTGGGAAGCATGGTGACATCCAGAAGCTACTGCAAGAGAAACTAGGTCGTGAGATACCTTATGTACACTGCCTTAACCACCAGCTACACTTAGTGGTAGTACACGCAATGTCAGCAGAGACAGCTGTAGTGGACTTTTTTCATGTGTGTAATGCCCTCTACAATTTCTGCAAGAAGCCCACAATTGCTGTGCACTATAAGTGTGTGCATCTTAAACGCCTTCTGGAACAGAGATGGACTGGACATCTTGCCACTGTGTCAGTCATTCTAAAATCCTTGAATGACATAACATCTCTTTTGACTGAGATTGACTCTGTGCTGGCCTATGGCGCAGAGATACGAATGGAGGCTGTGGGCCTGCTGCGCGAGATGACCGAGCCCAGTTTCTCATTCATTGCCAAGTTAGTGCACACAGTTCTTGCCCTGTTGAACCCACCAAACAAGCTTCCACAGGGAGAGGACACTGACCTGATGACAGGTTTAAATATCGTGGCTGGTGGAACAGCTTATGTACAAAAACTCCGTTGTGACGAGGAGTTTAATAAGGTGTGGGACATGGCCACGACTGATAGCGCATCACTGAGACCCGCGATCCCCAAACGGAGATGTAAAGTGAACACAAATATGGATGGGTATGTCGTTATGGGAACTACAGGACACAGGGATGATGACGAAAAAACAGAACTTCAGAGACTGTACTACAACACTATTGATTCAGTGCTTGGAGAGATGGATCACAGATTCAGCGAGCGGAACTCACACTTGGCTAGTGCACTTGTTGCACTGAATCCAGAAAGTGATACATTTATTGATGTAAAGGCTGTGAAGCATATTGTGGACCTGGCATGATCGCCTATAATTGAGACAGAGTACGAAGTTGCTAATCAGTTTTTTAGCTCACAAAAACAATCACAGCCAATCGAGAGGGATTGGACTACACAGCACATCCTCTCAGAGTACCACACACATCTGATCGGAATGCCCAGTGTACTGACTGCTTTCAAACATGCCTCAACATTTGGCGCCTCCACAGCAATGTGCGAGAATTCATTCTCCGCTCTGAGAAACGTATTTTCGGACCACAGACACGCAATGCTCCACAAAAGAAAGGCCCAGTTGGTTCAGCTAGCGTTTGAGAGAGACTTAAATGCACAACTGAGTGGAACGGCACCATTCTTAGGAGGTTCAGCACCAACACTCGCCGCCTGCAACTCTTCTGAAGGTAAGCCATGCGTTTAATTCACTTTATGATGCCAGCCTTGGCTTTCATGATTATTACGCAAAATGTTGAATGATTTTTGGGTCTGTCTGCATTTTTCTGTAAGAGTGGAGAAAAATAGTCTATTTCAAATGATGGTCGAATGACGCGCACAGTGCAGTGAGTGAAAGAGTGAGAGACAGAGACGTGGCTTGCACGTAGGCTATATTTTGTGCAGTGTGGGGGCACAGTGCAGTGTGTGTGTGTGTGTGTGTGTGTGTGTGTGTGTGTGTGTGTGTGTGTGTGTGTGTGTGTGTGTGTGTGTGTGTGTGTGTGTGTGTAAGAGAGAGACTTTGCAGCGTGTTTTTAAATTGTAACTGGGTTGGCGTGTTGATTGTTGACGGCAAACTCTTATTATCAAGCATTTACATCATAGATTTCCGGTCTTGCTGGCGAGGGTTCGTTTATTCTCAGCTCTCCACGCTCTCCATCGAAATCGAAGTTAAGTAATTGTTCCCATTTGTATTTTCGTTATAACTGTATTTATTTTATGGTGTATATATTGTCTCCCGACGAAGATTTTCGGTGCAAATCTTTCATACCCGTATTGAAAATCGTGTTAATTCGTGTCGTGTCTTGAGGCCTTGTACAGTGGACACTGTCCAACCTTGAGGCTTTGTTTTTCTCTCAGCGGTCCGTCGTTTGTGATCCAATAACTTTCGTTCTCTGTTTTCCCAGTCTTTTCACCCTATAGCCTACTTCCTCATGTAAATCTCAACTCAAAAAAAAAAAACAAAAAAAAAACATTTCCTTCTCTGTCCTCATTCGTTTATTCATTCTTATTCGTTCGTTCGTTCTTCGACCACGTGTTTCTCCCCCATTTCCCCAGATAGATTGTCAAATTTCAACTCGTTATTTTATCGTCCATGCGTTATTGTTCGATTATAGTTAGTTTTGGTTTGAATTTCCTGTAACTCGTAATTAATTAATCGTGTTCTGCTCCTCGTGTGCGGCCTTGTAGTTGTACCCCCGTCGGTGTTTGCTAACTTAAGCGTGTTTTGCTTGGCTCTTAGTTTTTTCCCTTCTACCCCGAACATCATACTCTGTCTAACGTTCTAAATCCCCACCCCCCCCCCCCCCCCCCAAAAAAAAACAAAAAAAAAACAAAAACATTTATTTTCCTTTCTCCACGTGTACTGTTGTCTCATCCTGTATTTTCTGTCCAGGTGTGCTGTTCGCCCTGCCCCCATTATCTCCTTGCCATCCACCGTTTGCCCTGTTCACGTGACTCATGGTGGTCCCTCTCGGCCCCCGTTGGTATTTTGTGCATATAAGATTGTTCACGGTTCTGTTTAAATATTATTTAAATATGTTTAACCTTTCCCCTTCAGTGTTTTACTCAGTGGTATTTTACAACACGCTGTTTTTCTTCCTATTTAAAAGGCTTTTCCCAATTTCCTCTCCAACTCATTCCACTTCAAAAAAAAGAAATTCAATATCTTATACGTCTCCCTCACTACATGGTCTAAATTCACATTCATTCCATCCCTCCTCCCCATCGTTCTGAATCGGATTGCTAACTTGAAAATCACAACAAACCCAATTTGTTTTCAATGTTCGTCTTTTATTAATCATCCACTTTCTAAACTCCCCTCTTGCCCCTCCCATCCAAATCCCCCCCCTTGCACCTACACTCCTAAACTCCCCCCTTGCCCCTCCACTCTTAAACTCCCCCCCTTGCCCCTCCACTCCTGAACTCCCCCCTTGCCCTTCCCCTCCTAAACTCCCCCCTTGCCCCTCCCCTCCAAATCCCCCCCTTGCCCCTCCACTCCTGAACTCCCCCCTTTCTCTTCCCCTCCTAAACTCCCCCCTTGCCCCTCCCTTCCAAATCCCCCCCCTCACCCCTACACTCCTAAACTCCCCCCTTGCCCCTCCACTTCTAAACTTCCCCTTTGCCCCTTCCCTCCTAAACTCCCCCCTTGCCCCTCCCCTCCTAAACTCCCCCCTCACTCCTCCCCTTCAAAACTCCCCCCCAACCCCTCCCATTCAAATCTCCCCCCATACCATTCCTCTCCAATTCTCCCTCCTCCCCCCTCCTCCTCAAAGCTGCCTCCTGCCCACTTCGTCTCCCTTCGATCTCATACCTCCACCCCCCCCAACCTTCTACTTTCCTCTGCCCCCCCCCCCTCAAACAACCCCTCACTGTGCCTCATCCCTTCACCATCAAACCTTTCATCCTCCTCATCCTTCCCTTTCTTGGAACTCTTCTGCAATCTCTGACACACTATCAACTGCTCTCCCTACCTCCCCCTCTCATCCTTCATCTTACCCTACTCCTCCCCTCCCCTGTCCTGTCCTGTACCCGATGCTCCCCCTCTCTCTTCATTAACGGTATGGACCTCAAACATCCGGGGCCTTCGCTCAAACATGACTGATCTCTCCATACAGGTTGCTTCTGACAATCCAGACTTGATCTGCTTGACAGAGACTTTCCTCCTTCAAGATGTCTCTGATTCCTTAATATCTCTTCCTGGTTACTCCCTCCTCCGGTATGATAGACCTGAGCCTCGGCCTGGTGGTGGGGTGGCTATCTTTATCAAAAACTCTCTTCCTCACTCTCCTTGCACTGCCCTCTCTCCTCCTCACCCCCAGGAGTACCTCTGGCTACGGCTTCCTCTCCGCTCCCACCTTTTGTTCATATGTGTTCTGTACCGTCCCCCAAACAGTGATGACTCCATCTACATTTCACTGTCTGACAACATGGACCAACTTCTATCCACTCATCCCAACTCTCTCTTCCTCATATGTGGTGACTTCAACTGTCATCATGCCACCTGGTTGGGTGTGGGTTCCTCTCTCACCAGTCATGGCACCTCAGCAAAGGACTTCTGTGACTCACTGGGATTGACACAATCTGTCAATTTCCCGACCCGGATCTCAGCCAATGGAGTATCTTCTCTTCTAGACTTGGTTATGACAAACTTCCCTGCTAATGTCTGCTGCTCTTCTTCTGCTCCAATCGGTTCTTCTGATCATGTGCTTGTCAAAGTGGACATCTCTCTGGCCATTCTCAGAGAGCCTCCTCAGTGTCGACGAGTCTGGCATTTCACTCAGGCCGACTGGGACGGTCTTCAAGCAGCCATCAATCGTCTGGATTGGTCTCCCATCTCCACTGCCTCTGACATCAATTCTTCCTGGGAATTCTTCCAAAGCAAACTGATCTCTCTCATGCACAGATTTATCCCATCTCACCTTCAGTTGTCTTACCCTTCCTCCCATCCATGGTACACTGAATCTTGTGGTGAGGCAGTTGCCCTGAAACAACTTGCCTTTGCCTCTTGGAAGGCTAATCCAACTGAAGGCAATCTCAGTTCCTTCCACCAAGCTCGGAACAAGTGTGTGTCTACCCTCAGGAGTGCCAGGAAGCACTATCTCTCCTCACTCAAGAATGAACTCTCAAACCTGTCTCCTTCCTCCAAATCCTGGTGGCGTCTGGTCAAATCCGTTTCTGGTGTTTGTTCCCCCTCCAACCCCTCCCTTACCTCAAATGGCCACACAGTTGACATCGCACGTGACAAAGCCGAATGCCTCAACTCTGTGTTTGCCTCAAAATCCTTAGTCCCAAACCCATCTCTCTCTGTTCCCACCTTTCCCAGTCGAACCCAACTGCTCCTGGACTCTGTGTCCTTCTCTCCTGACAAGGTGGAGGAGTTTTTGTCAAACCTCGACTCTGATTCTGCAACTGGACCAGACTGCATCAGCCCACGGGTCCTAAAATCCTGCTCTGCCACTCTATCTCACCCTCTCTCTGTTCTTTTCACCCTATCTTTTGCTCAAGGTCATCTGCCAGCATCCTGGAAATCAGCAAACATTACCGCTATACACAAAAAAGGTGCAAAAACAGATCCTTGCAACTACAGACCAATCAGCCTGCTCCCAATTATCAGCAAAGTCATGGAATCCATTATTGCTTCGGATATGAAATCTTTCCTCTTCTCCAATGGCTTGATCTCTGATCATCAATTTGGTTTCAGACCAGGTCACTCTACTCTGGACATGCTGCTTCTGCTGTCTCAACAATGGATGGAGGTCCTCAATGCCAAACAGGAAATCAGAGCTGTCTCCCTTGACATATCACATGCCTTCGATACGGTCTGGCACCCAGCTCTGCTCACCAAACTCTCCTCCTATGGTATCCATGGAAATCTCCATGCATGGCTTGCGGACTTCCTCTCTGGTCGTAGTCAACGTGTGGCCCTGAATGGATTTCTCTCATCTCCCCTTCCTGTTCAGGCTGGAGTTCCCCAAGGCAGTGTGCTGGGCCCTGTGCTTTTTCTGGTCTTTATCAATGATCTCTCCGACTCTCTGGAAAATCCTCTCTATCTCTTTGCTGATGACTCCACTCTCTGCCGCTCCATTCCTCTTCCCTCAGATCGGCAGTCTGCAGCCTCCTCACTCTCTGAAGACCTGGACAAAATCACAGACTGGTCAAACAAGTGGAACATGTCTTTCAATCCTGACAAATCTCACACTCTTACTATGTCTCTCCGAAAAGATCGACTGGACAACCCTCCCATATACTTTCTCAACAATCCTCTCCAAGAAGTTCTGTCACTCAAGCTTTTGGGTCTCACTATCTGCCATGATCTTTCTTGGGAAAACCACATTTCCAAGCTGGCCTCCAAAGCCAGTCGCCGACTGGGCATCCTCCGTCGTGCGAAGTCCTTCCTAGGCACACCTGAGTTCCTCACCACATACAAGGCTTTCATCCGCAGCACAATGGAATACTGTTCTCCCCTATGGGCTGGTGCTCCTGCCTCACACCTGGCTCGGCTTCACGCTGTTGAATCCAAAGCTTTCAGAATCATTGGAATCTCCCACGATGAAGCTATCTCTGAGGGCCTTTCACTCACTCACCGCAGGCAGGTAAGGTGGTCTTTCTGTCTTCTACCGACTCCTCTCCGGCCTTGCTCCCCCAGCTCTCTCTGTGCTCTGTCCCCCAAATATTCCTACAGGTCGCACAAGATCTGCCAGCCACCCTCTGATGGTTAAACTGCCGAAATCTCGGCTCTCTGCTCACCTTCACTCTTTCATGCCTCTTTTCTCCCGCCTCTGGAACAAACTCCCACACTCACTTCAATCACACTCCTCCCTCCAGGTCTTTAAAACAGCTGTTCACCACCATCTCTTATCTTCCCCCATCCAAAACCTTGATCTTTTCTACCCCCACTAATTCACCCCAGATCCACCTTGTTTGAAATTCCAACTTCTTTCCTGGAAGTCGTTTTATACCTCTCCCACCCCCCACCCCCCTTCCCATGCCTCCTCCCCAAAGCCCTCTCCCTCCCACAGTTCTCTCGATGTCTCCATGTCTCTCGGTCCCTGCTCTCAAATGCTGTGTTTGTGTCCTTCCCCCTCTCTCCCCATCTTGTCTACCGCTCCCGATGTTATTTGTTTTATGTGTCTGTTTGTCTTTCTGTGTGATTAATGTTCGGTCTTTCACGAGCCTCGATCTTGTATACAAAAAAATAAATAAAAAAAAATTGATTGAGTTCTCGAACGCCAGTTTGTGCCCCCCCCCCCCGCGGTTACCCTAATGCCCCCCGATTAGATTTGTTCTGACGCCGAGTCTGCTCCCGTTAGATTGTGACCTCCCCGATGAGATCTCGGCAGTGCAGCACCGTCGATCACTTAACAATTTTAGGGTTCATCTGACACCACTACAATAAATAATGTCTGCTGTATTTTATACTTAACAACGTAACCACTGTTTGTGAAGTGGTATACAATTAATATTATAATACTACTACTAGAAGCACCCGCTTCCTACGGGCAATCTTATTCCACGCGTGCAACACGTTCCTCTGACATATATACTTTTATTTGGGCGGTGTATAGGCAAGAGACCGCTGCCTCGTTTGCTCCCGAAAAAATAAAATTAACCCTGGTTGCGTACATGAGGCAAAAACATGCATACTACTTATGTGAATATACCTCGGATCATTCCAATGGCAACTCCACAACCCCTAAAGGAGAATATTTAAAAAAAATTGATGGAATCAAACGAAACTTGCAGTCACAACGTCAGGGTAGGCCAACGATCACTAATTCCTGAAAGTTTCAGCCTTCGAGGTCAAATCTCTCAGAGTAGATCATACATCATACACAAACTACATTATATTTTGAGTAAATCAGACATTGAGGAACCGCCAACGTGAATCCTTTTAAAATTAAAGACACAACAGTCGAGTCGAGTTACCGCAGTGCGAGTTTCTCGCTGTGCTGACGGTTCGCCTCGAACACGGCCCGTCCCACGACAGGGATGGCACCGTCGATGCGACCATGGCCCGGGTCAACGGCAGCAGCAGCAGCTGTACACAGGAACCTCCAACCGAGCCGGGCACAGGATCCGCGAAGAGCAAGCATGGGGCTACGGGCTCGGCCCAGCACGGGGACAACGTAACAGGACGGTCTTCACACCGAGATTCCGTCAGAAAGTTCCTCCACGGGAACACGACGCGGACTTGACGCGGACACAACGTGACCTTTAACCTGGTTGTTGTCCTCAAGTTTAAAAAAAACCAAAAAAAAAACAACGAATAATTTATCAAACACAATAATGAACACAAACCACGGCCTGGTCTGTCCTTCCATAAATAAGGAATGATTTATTAAATGACTCAAATCATTACGGCATGCCTAACTGAATGAATGACTGTGGTTATCTCACAAATGTTTACACAGAATTAAACAGCCAGAGTGAAAGGTACAAGGATGTGGAATTTAAATGTTAAAACATTAACTCATTCACAAACCGTTAAAAATATATAAATAAAAGATATCTCAGAAACCGTTAAAATTAACTTATTCATAAACCGTTAAAAATTAACTCATTCATAAACTGTTAAAAATAACTCATTCATAAACCGTTAAGAATTAACTCATTCATAAACCTTTTAAAATTAACTCATTCATACACCGTTAAAAATTTACTTAATCATACACCGTAAAAAATTACTGAATCATACACCATTAAAAATTTACAGAATCATACACCGTTAAAAATTAACTCAATCATACAATGTTAACATTTTTCTCAATCGTGCTTTGTCAAAAATTTCCTGAATCATATACTGTTAAAAATGTACTCAATCATACACAGTTAAAATTTTAATGAATCATACACTGTTAAAAATTTACTCAAGCATACACCGTTAAAAATGTACTTAATCATACACCGGTAAAAATTTACACAAGCATACACCGTTAAAAATTGACTCAATCATACGCCGTTAAAAATGTACTGTATCATAAACCGATAAAAATGTACTAAGTCCTACACCGTTAAAATTGTACTTAATCATACACCGGCAAAAATTTACTAAATCATAAACTGTGAAAAATGTACGTTATCATAAGCCATTAAAAAATTACTTAAGCATACACCGTTAAAATGTACTTAATCATACACCGGGAAAGATTTACTGAATTATACAACGTTAAAATGTACTTAATCATACACCGTTAAAAAATTTACTCAAGCATACACCGGTAAAAATGTACTTAATCATACACCGTTAAAAGTTTACTCAAGCATTCACCGTCAAAATTTTACTCAATCATACAACGTTAAAAATGTACTTAATCACACAGCATGAAAAATTTTCTTTGTCATAAACCGTTAAAATGTACTTAATCATACACCATTAAAATGTACTTAATCATACACTGTTAAAATTTTATCATACACCGTTAAAATTTATTTAATCATACACTGTTAAAAAAATTATCTAATTCATAAACCATAAAAAATTAACTCATTCATAAACCGTTGAAAATTAACTCATTCATAAACAAAAAAAAATTACCTTGTTCATAAACCGTTAAAAAATATTTAGTCATACACCGTAAAAAAAATTACTGAATCACATACCGTTATAAATTTACAGAATTTGATTATGATTCCGTTAAAAAATTACGGAATTATACACCGTTAAAAATTTACTTAATCATACACCGTTACAATTTACTCAATCATACAATGGTAAAAATGTACTTAATCATACACCATTAAATTTTTACTCAAGCATACACCGTCAAAAATGTACGTAATCATACACTGTTAAAAATTTACTCAATCATACACAGAAATTTTTTTACAGAATCATACACCGTTAAAAAATTACTCAACCATACAACGTTAAAAATGTACTTAATCATACACCGTGAAAAATTTTCTTTATCATAAACTATTAAAAATGTACAAAATCATACATCGGTAAAAATGTACTTAATATAATCATACACCATTAAAAATTTATCATACACCGTTAAAAATTGACATAACCATACACCATTAAAAAAATTCTCATTCATAAACTGTTAAAAATTCACTCATTCATAAACCCTTCAAAAATTCACTCATTCATAAACTGTTAAAAAAATAACTCATGCATAAAGTTAATAATTAACTCATTCAATTCATAAAGTGACGCCCCTTTTAATTAATTAATTCTCGAGGATAATCGAGATTAATTAATTAATTAATTCTTGAGGAACCTGGAGAACGCCAAAGGCTTTCAGAAATATCGCGAGACTTGGTTTGAATTCTCGTTCTGGTTTCTACCTTTTAAGCGTTACAATAAGCTCCTGATTCCTGAACAGATTCAAGTCTCAGTTCACGGGTTTCGAATGTTGTGTTCGAATCGGCGGATAATGAACTTCTGGCCACAATAATCGATCAAAACTTCACGGTTAGTTCTGCGGATTAACTTTTTGTTTTCATGTGCTAATTGGCAAATGGAAGAACTTTGACAAAGGCAAAATCAGAGTAGAGTAACCAGAGTATCATTACAGTTTGGGGGGTTTAAATTACATCTAAAAATATATTTAATTACCAATTGTCTCATTCCGTTAGTCTTTGGACGTGGTACATTTACTACGTACGCATGATGGGGTGGGGAGGTTCAGCGCCGTGCACACCATACCTGAAACGTCGAAGGGAGGATGGTGATGGGAAGGAGGGAGAGGTATGTTTGGGAGGGAGAGGTATGTTGGGGTGGGGTGGGAGAGGTATGTTGGGGTGGGGTGGGAGAGGTATGTTGGGGTGGGGTGGGGAGGGAGAGGTATGTTGGGGAGGAGGGAGAGGTATGTTGGGGGAGGGGGTGGGGGAGGAGAGGTATGTTGGGGGGGTGGGGAGGAGAGGTATGTTGGGGGGGTGGGGAGGAGTATATATTGTTATGAATATATATATTGTTACAGATCTCGGGGGTCGGTGCTCCCCTTATCAAGGGGGGGGGGGGTTAATCCCCTTGTCTTTTAAGCTGGCCGTCCCGAGTCCTAGGAAGCTATAACGTCCTTCCCGACGCGGCATTAGGTAGGGTTTGCTAGGCCTCGGGGTTCGCTGCTACCTAAGTACTAACGCCCGCCTGAAACGAGGGAATAAATCCCGCTCGAACCACGGATAAGATGCAAATTGCCGAGCGGTTAGCAATCCGCGATCCGAGCTATTAAAAAAGACTAAACCCGATTCTAGCGGTTCCGAAATCGTGCCACAGGTACTCAATTGAAAGAAAGGACGGATGCGAACGGAGTAGGGAAAAACCACGAAAGAACAATGTGAATTTATTTACAACCAAAAAGAAGAGGAAAGGAAAGAATGTACAAGAAGAAGGAGAAGGACACAGGGCAGGCTTAACTACACAGTCTTAACTAACAACCCCGGACAAACATACACACTCACAGGGGATAGTAGCTGGTAGGGTGGAAGGTCCAGGTGGATGGTCCAGGCAATGGGGTCCGGCTCCAGGTGTCGTTCCGGTTCCGTGGGCGAAAACCCGGCAGGCAGCTTCGCGCGTATCGTTCGACGCGAGCGGACCTTACATATGGCAGGAGGAAAAAGGCTCGTGTCCTCTAGCGTATGCAACTCCCGCTCCCTCAAGTTCTCATTCATGCGCTCTCCCAACAAGTCCTTCAATAAGGTGCCTTTCCCAATGAGTCCTTGCGTAAGAAGTCTCTCAAAGAAGTCCGTTTGCCAGCGTGCACAATCCAACCGCAGGAAGAAGTCCGTCTTTCAAGAGCGCCGCTGAACAAGTCCTTTACAACCAGCCGTCTCCGCGCAGTCCTCAAGACCCGCCAAGTCCGGTTACAAGAGCGCCGCTGAACAAGTCCGTGAAAGGGCTTTGCGCTCACGCTTATATATCGCGCTTCAAGATCACTACGCGCTCCATCAAGCCACGCCCACCAGTGATATTTCATGAGCCCTGGTTGGCTGGTGGGGGCTTGCCGGCCACGCCGTTGATGACTAGTTGTCGTGGCCACACCTTGTTCCTGGCGCTCCGCCCCCTTCTTCCTCGAGCCGACCGCATGGTCAATGGCGGCGCCTGAGCGAACGCTAACCAAGGCGCGTAACAGAATTTGGAGAGAGGTCGCAAAATGAACAAAAGGGCCTACTCTTTATTTGATTGATGCAATGCAGATTCAACTATTGGAAACACGGCCTTAACTAACACATAATAAGGAAATAACTGGATTCCTATGGTGGCCTACGTGTTGCTTGTGGCCTAACTAAGGATGCTACCTTTAACCTTTAATGTCATGGGATATTTACAAGTAATTATTTATTTACAAAAGTGTGGGTTCTAAAACCGCAACACTGCACCCTCCCTTTTTCCAGGCTCGGCCCGAGCTGAAACACAAGAGCTATCTTTGAACTTAGTGTGACACTTAGGTGTGGTTTCCCTCTACTTTTAACCTCACCCTGAGTGCGACAGTTTTAACACTAAATATGTCCCGCCTGCTGCGTTGCATCCTATCTAACTGACTCACGCCCACAATTAACCGAATTACGGAATTATTCTGAAACTACACATTTAGCTGGTGGAGAGCATTATTTACAAAACACTAATTATTTACACTGTCACCCAGAACCTGTCTTTGGTGGGAAGAAAAAGATGTTTTGATAAGAGGAAAAATGCCATTGCCATGCACTGCACCGATACACCATACCATATGTACCTATATGCACCAATAAAGAAATGCACCATAAGCACCAAAAAGCACCATCATCAAAAAATGCACAGTCATCACATTTCAATTATTATTAAAGGATGACGTCTTCTCCTTCTCTGCTCTGCTGGGCCACTGTTTCTGGTTTTCTTGATCTTCTTGTTTGATGTTCATTTTAATAAGAAAGGGCACACACCGCGTCCGCTTTTTATTATTTGAATGGCCAGCAGAGCCAACTCAGGTGGTCCACTGCTGGGCAAGGATGCCACTTAAAAGCAGTGGTCCGCAAGGCAGACACCGCCGACACAATGGTCGGTCCCAGCAGAGACGCCAGGCCACAGAACGTGTGGTCCATAAGGTGGTGCTAGGCCACAAAACGTGTGGTCCATCTGGTGCAGCAGTGCAGGCAGGAGGCAGCAAAGGTGCAGGCGCACAACTGCGGCACCTGCACACTTCCCTCGGGCACAAAAGAACAAGGCCCATGAGTGGGGAAGGAAGGACAAGCAGATCAGTGGGCAGGGGCGCAAGGGTACACATCAAATCAAAGCAATGCATCATGAAGGGCGCGGGAGAGCGAGCCGAGAAAGCTCGTCCCTAACGTATGTCACTCCCCATGTCACCTACCCTACCCTTGCCCTTAACCGTATTTACACAATTTACAATTCGTCGCTATGTCTCGTCCCCCATATCTCCCCTAAACCGAATTCGTTACCAATCCCTCCCAAGGAGGAAGGGATGGAATCACAAACAATGTCACCCCCACGTCAAGATGCGTCTTACATTCCAAATGCTTGCAAAAAAAACTGGTGTGTAGTCGTATCACCTAGGTGAGTGGATGCGGATGGTGCGGAGACTTTCATCCTATCTATCCTTCTAATTGACATTAACACTTTGCACTAACCGAGGTCTTACCCTGCCAATCCATTGGCCATCATTAGTCATTACACTATGCGGTTCTAAAAACCAATTCCCATTGCACATACTGTGGCGCTCTCCAATTTGGGGTCTCACTCCCCCGATTTTTCTCCCTGTGCCCTTGCACAATTTCAGGGCTGGGTCATGTGGCTCACCAGCAGGTCTGCTCACCTGCACACCTCCGCCACTGCAGTTGCCACCCGAGCTTACCTAGCTCCTCACCCTAACCTACCTGGGGAAGGCCCTCTGGCTCCCTTAACCCATTAATGCCCCCTCTGGCATCGGGCTACCCGGGTCCTCTCTCGGGATCCACGGGCCCCATTGAACTCTACTTGGCGCCCAGAGCCTACCTGCGGCCTCACCTGGCCGACAGACTACCAGTGGCGGAGTGCTCAACCAACCATACTTACCAACAGGCCACACGCCCAGCCATTTCACTCACTAATGCACCCATCCAAGCAGTACTCTGCTACTTTCGCACCACAGATGTCAATATCCAACCACAATTTACCTA
This sequence comes from Myxine glutinosa, assembly GCF_964187855.1. Classification (NCBI taxonomy): domain Eukaryota; kingdom Metazoa; phylum Chordata; class Myxini; order Myxiniformes; family Myxinidae; genus Myxine; species Myxine glutinosa. Next base: position 52,094,249 of record NC_136261.1, read on the forward strand.
CTCCCTCTACCTACTCTTAAACTACCCTCCCCGGGTACTCGTGAAGGGATCCATCCTTCCCCCATCCACTCCTTCGCACCATACACTCCACTCCACTCCACTCATTCCACAATACTCACTGCACACCATTCATTGCACACACCTGTACTTCACTTGCACATCATGCAAGTCAAACACTCAACACACACACACATATCTCTCGAGCATTGCCTCGTTTCAACAAGCTCACCGGGAACTTCCATATACAATGCCTCATTTCATCCGAAACCTCCTGCTCACACACATAGCATCATCTAAACTATCTACTCCCTTCTAATATTAGTGCTCCCCCGTCATCCCTTATACTATGCACATCCCACGTCGTTATCATCCAACTACTCTACTCTACGTCCCCACTATAGGTACAATGTCACTACTTAACTCTCAGTCACCTATGGTCATTTCTAGTTCCCTATACATTAGCCTAACCCTCCCGGGCTAGTTTGTACTGCCAAAACCCCATAAACTATAGCTCCTCTGCCCAAAAGAAGGATGCGAGGGATGGTAGAGCCACCATCCCTCTACATCACTATCGCCATTACTACCACTACTAGTCCACTACTCTGAGCCTCTCGGTGCGTCAATGCATTTTCATCACAGCTCGGCTTTGGAAAGCCGAGCAATGCATACGGTGGTCTGTCTCCTGCGGGTTGGGTCCGTCCGACATTCGGATTCAGGGGAGGAGGTTTTGTCTGGCCAAGACTCCAGGCACCATCCCTACGCAGGGCCTTGCGCTCCCAAGTGCGATTGCCCAGCCTTCCCCGGCCGGAGCGCCGCCACCACAAGGGGGCGCTGCTCCGACCCCTCCTACCTCCCCTCGAACCGGGCCGGTCGCCCTGCTTGGCAAAACGCGGCACCGACCGTGCAGGGCGGGGCCCAGCCCGAATCGTGCACGGCGCTCCGTGCAGGAGCGACGCGGCAACGATCCCGGCCGGCCCCCGCAGCACACAAAGCGCACCACACCCAGAGAGCTCGCATCGGCTATAGGTCCGCCTGAAAGCTGTCCCGTTTAGCGTCGATGCTCCCCTCGCATGCTCACACCACGCGTTCCTTTTCCCACTCGCACATCCCATACACTCCGTCAATTCCATTACTGCACTCCCTCGTGCATACCACCCAGGCACACTCACACACTCCGTTAGACACCTCTCTCGCGCACACCCTGGCGAACTCTCCCCCGTTACGCACTCCGTAACACTCGTGGGTGTGCACTCTGTTGCACACCCACTCAGCGCACACCTACCCACGGGTGTGCAATCCCCTATCACACACCCAATCACGTGCTCCACAACCAACTCAGGTGTGCATCCTCGCACACACTCCTCATCCATCTCAGGTGTGCATTCTCGCACACGCTCCTCATCCATCTCAGGTGTGCATTCTCGCACACGCTCCTCATCCATCTCACTCTCTGTGTCACACTCTTCCAACCCACTTCCACACTCTGTAACACACTCACTCTCCGGCGCTGTTCGCACACGTGCGCCATTTCCACTCACACAGCGCACCACGGACCTTCTATGAGCGCCCGGGATCCCAAGCGCGCGAAAACTCCTTTCGCGCCAAACACTTTTCTGCAAAATCTTTTAGCACCATATACAGCCCTTCTCACCTTGGCGCTTCCTCCTCTTCGCTCCACCACCTGCAAACTTTCCATTTGGTTAAGCACGGCATCACGATGTGAATACAGACTTTGAGCTAATTCCGTTTCTCCCTCCAATTCATGCTCTACCTCTGCCGTCTCTCCAATCCCAATTTCCATTATAATTATTCCATTTTCTTTATTCAGCTAGACGACCGCAGGCGCTAATAAAATAAAATCTTTTAATGCGGTGGTCGTCGGCTTCTCTATACCCCGGGTTGCGATTTCTATACCCGTCCAGTTACCTGCACCTTGCTCAGCCTCGCTCAACCCGCGCTCCTCGAGTCGCGCTACCTCGTCGCGTACCCCCGCAACCTTTCCGCCCGATCTGCGGTCAATGTCTCCCATATTTTTCGATGTGGCCACCCATTCTGTTTTCAAACCCCGTTAACCCATTCTTCACTCCTTCCATTAAATTCTCCCGGGTGGCCATTCTGTTTTCCAACCCCGTTATCCCTTTGTTCATGTGGCTACTCACGTCCTTCAACTTGCCCCCTAATTTACTTTCTAACCCCCCTATTTGGTCTCCCATATCATTTCTCAACCCCCAAATTTGGTTCTCTAATCCCCCAAATTTGCTTTCTAACCCTCCTATTTGGTCTCCCATATCATTTCTCCACCCCCCAATTCTGTTTTCCAATCCCCCAATTTGGTTTTCCAATTGCTCCCCCAATTTATTACTCTGAGCATCCATTTCATTTTCCATCTGCCTACTATTCTTTGCCATCTCCATTTGTATAACCGCCTGTAGCTGCGCCATGAGGTCCTGCATGTTCATCCCTCCCACCTGCGCAGCGGGCATGGCCCTCGTCGCCATGTGCGAGGCGCCGCCATTTTGTGCGCCTGCAACCCCTGCCACCGCACCCTCATTGCTTTCCTCCTCCATCTCTCCCACTTCTTCCCTGGGGTCCTCGGTTGACTCTAACCCTTCTTCTATCTCCCCCACCGGCATCCGATCGCCTTGATTAACCATGGCACGATTTAATTTGGATCTTTTAATAAAAATTTTGGCTGCTCAAAATTTTGACCAAATTTTTTCAGAAGATAAAATTTGGTTCGGGCTTCAAATCCCACCCCCAGACACCAATTGTTACAGATCTCGGGGGTAGGCGCTCCCCTTATCAAGGGGGGGAGGGGGTTAATCCCCTTGTCTTTTAAGCTGGCCATCCCGAGTCCTGGGAAGCGATAACGTCCTTCCCGGCGCGGCGTTAGGTAGGGTTTGCTAGGCCTAGGGGTTCGCTGCTACCTAAGTACTAACGCCCGCCGGAAACGAGGGAATAACTCCCGCTCGAACCACGGATAAGATGGAAATTGCCGAGCGGTTAGCAATCCGCGATCCAAGCTATTAAAAAAGACTAAACCCGATTCTAGCGGTTCCGAAATCGTGCCACAGGTACTCAATTGAAAGAAAGGACAGATGCGATCGGAGTAGGGAAAAACCAAGAAAGAACAAGGTGAATTTATCTACAACCAAAAAGAAGAGGAAAGGAAAGAATGTACAAGAAGAAGAAGAAGGAGAAGGACACAGGGCAGGCTTGACGACACAGTCTTAACTTACAACCCCGGACAAACATACATACTCACACGGGATTGTATCTGGTAGGGCGGAAGGTCCAGATGGATGGTCCAGGCAATGGGGTCCGGCTCCAGGTGTCGCTCCGGTTCCGTGGGTGAAAACCCTGCAGGCAGTTTCCCGTGTATCGTTCGACATGAGCGGACCTTACATATGGCGGGAGGAAAAAGGTTCGTGTCCTCTAGCGTATGCAACTCCCTCTCCCTCAAGTTCTCATTTATGCGCTCTCCCAACAAGTCCTTCAATAAGGTGCCTTTCCCAACGAGTCCTTGCACAAGAAGTCTCTCAAAGAAGTCCGTTTGCCAGCGTGCGCAGTCCAACCGCAGGAAGAAGTCCGTCTTTCAAGAGCGCCGCTGAACAAGTCCTTTACAACCAGCCACCTCCGCGCAGTCCTCAAGACCCGCCAAGTCCGGTTACAAGAGCGCCGCTGAACAAGTCCGTGAAAGGGCTTTGCGCTCGCGCTTATATATCGCGCTTCTCATTTATATATCTCGATTATATATCGCGCTCCATCAAGCCACGCCCGCCAGTGATATTTCATCAGCCCCGGTTGGCTGGTGGGGGCTTACCAGCCACGCCTTTGATGACGAGTTGACGTGGCCACACCTTGATCCTGGCGCTCCACCCCCTTCTTCCTCGAGCCGACCGCATGGTCAATGGCGGCGCCTGAGTGAACGCTAACCAAGGCATGTAACAGAATTTGGAGAGAGGTCGCAAAATGAACAAAAGGGCCTACTCCTTATTTGATTGATGCAACGCAGATTCAACTATTGGAAACACGGCCTTAACTAACACATAATAAGGAAATAACTGGATTCCTATGGTGGCCTACGTGTTGCTTGTGGCCTAACTAAAGGTGCTACCTTTAACCTTTCATGTCATGGGATATTTACAAGTAATTATTTATTTACAAAAGTGTGGGTTCTAAAACCGCAATATATATTTATATATATATAAATATATATATAAATATATATATATATATATATATATATATATATATATATATATATATATATATATATATATATATATATATATATATACGTATATATATATATATATATATATATATATATATATATATATATATATATATATATATATATATGTATATATATATATATATATATATATATGTATACATATATATATATATATATATATATATATATATATATATATATATACATATATTTATATACACTATACAGACTTGGCATTTAATATGGAATATTTTTTTTGTGGGGGTGAACTTACTTTTTTAGATGACTTAGAACCAAAAGTTCATTGGAATTATGTTGAAATTATTCTAGATTTTGTTAATGTGACCTTTAAAAGAAACAAAAACCACATTTGACATTTCGAAACAAATAAATTGATCCGTGAAAGTGATGTAAACTGATATCGAACTCAATTCATGGACAGTACTGTGTTAAACTTCTGTACGTTTTCCAGAAGTATCTCTTTATTTTGCACATTAGCCAAAAAAAATTTCAACAAAAACAAAAGCTAAATTATGACTGGGATTACGGACAGTAAAATTACAGTTCAGTACTTCGTGCAACCCCCACGAGCATTCAGGAGAGCACGTACACGTCGAGGCATGCTGTTCACGAGATTTGCCAAGGTTTGGACAGGAATCGCTTGCCATGCAGAGACAATAGTCTGCTGCAATTCATGCACAGAAATAGGCTGCTGGTCCAAGTTGTCGATTTGAGGCGTTAATTCTGCCCACAAGTTCTCTATCGGATTCATATCCGGGGACATGGCAGGCCACTCCATATGCTCTACACCACGGTCAGCAAGAAAGTGTTGGATCATGCGGGCACGATGAGGCTGTGCATTGTCATCTTGGAAGACAAAGTTTCCTCAAAAGGCTGCACGAGCAAATGGAAGCAATGTTTCTTCCAGAATGACCCTGTGCTTGAACTGGTTCAGGTTTCCATTCAGAACAACCAGGTCAGTTTTGCCCCATGCATGAAAAGCAGCCCAAATGGTCACCCCACCACCTCCAGCTTGGACTCTTGGAACCATACAATCTTCGTTGTGGGCTTCATGCACTTGTCTGCGCACTCGGACGCGGCCATCTTGACGATAGACCAGAAATCTAGACTCGTCACTGAAGGTCACGTGATTCCAGTGTCCTGGCTGCCATTGACGGTGCTCTCTGGCCCACTGCAATCGGTGCTGGCTGTGTTGTCTGGTCAGGCGTGGCTTTCTCAGGGGATGCCTGACACGATAGCCTGCTTGAACCAGTCGTTGGTTGACTAGCCTTCTGGATACAGGCACATTTGTCAGTTGCTGCCACTCAGCCCTAAGCCGATTAGCTGACTTGTTACGGCCATTGCAGACTAACCGGTGCAGCTGGCGATCATCTCTCCTTGTGGTTCTGCGTGGACGTCCTGGCCTCGGTATTGGAGTAGGGACACCCCTCTGAGCATTTCGTTTCAGGATCTTTGACACCTGACCTTGAGTGATGCCATACTGCCGAGCAATAGCACGCTGTTTCATGCCAGAATTTCGTAAAGCCCCCACTCCATGACAAACAGCATTGTCAAGTTGACGGACCATCTCCAGAGGAAGCGGAAATAACTTTTGGAGACGTGCAGCAGTTGTTTTCCACTAATACAGAACGCAACAACCCTTATATACCCGATTGTGAAGCCAATCGTCAAATGTACCTGTCCTCACATTTTGTCACGCCACCTGTGATATAATCCTGTTATTGACTTCTTGCTGCGAAAGACAATCAGTGACATGGTTCTATCAACAAAGACATCACCGAAGGGTAAAATAAACTCACGAGGTTGATATACTGAGTTCAGAAAGTAAACCCAAGTCAAGAAAAAAAAATATTCCATATTAAATGCCAAGTCTGTATATATATTTATATATACTAGGGCATGCCCGTACTATATATAAGCTAGGACGTGCCCGTACGTGGGTGCCCGTTCCTTGCCAAAAAAAAAAAAAAAAAAAATTTGTGTAGGGGTGTGTGTGTGTAAACATCCTAGGGCGTGCCCGTACGTGGGTGCAAAAAAACATGCGTGCAAACAACAACAACAAAAAAAAACTTTGAAACCACGTGGCAGTAACGACCACAGAACCCCCCCCCCCCTCTATTTACATGAATGGTTTGGTCCATTCGCGCAACGACCACAGAACCCCCCCCCCCCTCTATTTACATGCAATGGTTTGGTCCAAAGCGAACGGTTTGGTCCATTCGATGTGATTCGATGATTCGATGTGAATGGTTTGGTCCATTCGCAACGACCACAGAACCCCCCCCCTCTATTACATGAATGGTTTGGTCCATTCGCAAAGCCCTCTGCAAGCTCTCTGATTGGTTGAATCGTTTTTTGGACATAGCTCGGTAAGTAATTGTCCGATTAATATGAAACCTTGAAAAGGCACATCCTCGGGTCCCCAGCAATATACCTGGCAAGTTAAAAGTATATCGGACCCGTGGTTGTCGAGAAACAGCGGTCACAGACAGACAAACGTACAAACGTACAGACAGAGATTACTGGAATTATAGATAGATATACATATATTTATATAAATATATGTATATACGTATATATATACATATATTTATATAAATAAATATATATATATATACAGTGGAACCTTGACTTACGAGTGCCCCAACTTACGAGTTTTTCGAGATACGAGCCGTCGCTCGGGCGGTTTATTGCTTTGAGATGCGAGCCGAGATCTGAGTTACGAGCTTTCGCCACCCCGGTCACGTGGTTATCTTGCCGTGCACGTACAGTATCTCTGTCGTATAGCGCTGCATTTTTGTTTTCGCATGTTGGTTATTTTGAGTTGACGCCGCCAGGTGGGTTCCGGTCACGTGGTTATCTTGCTGTGCACGTACAGTATCTCTGTCGTATAGCGCTGCATTTTTGTTTTCGCATGTTGGTTATTTTGAGTTTACCGCCGCCAGGTGGGTTCCGGTCACGTGGTTATCTTGCCGTGCACGTACAGTATCTCTGTTGTATAGCGCTGCATTTTTGTTTTCGCATGTTGGTTATTTTGAGTTTACGCCGCCAGGTGGGTTCCGGTCACGTGGTTATCTTGCGTGCACGTACAGTATCTCTGTCGTATAGCGCTGCATTTTTGTTTTCGCATTTTGGTTATTTTGGAAAATTTCATGTTCATGTCGAACATTTCATCTTCATGTTCATGTTTTCATGTTCATGCCATGCCAGGCCACAACTTGTTCAGAGTGCCGGCGATAGCTCGCCTTCTCTTTGTGGAAAACACGGTGAGATCCTTAACATCCAACAACTAATGGGACGCAAACGGGGCGCCCAGTTTAGCGGTACACACATTGATGAATCACCCTGCCTGTGATTCACCCATGACAGGTTATAGCTGGGTCGGGATTCAAACCCAGGCTGGACAGTTTAGAGTCAAGTGTGCGTACCTCCAGTCCAGGCCATCCTGCCAACTTGTATGCTGCATACAGGTGAAATATAAAGCGCGAGATATTTTTATATATACTGTATATTTAAAAAAAAATTGGTGTGGTTTTTGGCGGGCTGGAACGGATTAATAGCATTTCAATGCATTTTAATGGGGAAATTTATTTGAGAAACGAGCAATTTGAGTTACGAGCTCGGTCACAGAACGAATTAAACTCGTAAGTCAAGGTTCCACTGTATATATATATATATATATATATATATATATATATATATATATATATATATATATATATATATATATATATATATATATATTGTTACGGACGCGGTTAGGACGCGGATATATATATATATATATTGTTACGGACGCGGTTAGGATGTTATTTACCGAGCGGTGGTATTGCCGCGACCTAACAGTTCCCCCGATTCTTCCCCAACTCACCCGATTCCACCCAAACGTTGACCAAATCGCGCTATGCTAAATCAATGATGGAAAGGACACAACGACTGGGATAGATGAAACGACGCAAGGGGTACAGTTCTCAAGACCTCCGGAGGAGGATATAATTACAGTGTGGAGAAAAGGGGTAGATTACAAGGTAGTGAGGTAAAGACACAGAAGAGATAGGCACTTAATTACCGTCTTATCTTAGCCCAGACAGACCACAGACAAACGGAACAAGGCTGACTTACACAGGGATTGATGGCAGGGAGGGACAGGTAGTTCGATGGCACCAGGTGCACCTTGGCTCGGGGACAGGATAAAGCATGGTCCAGTCCAGAAGATGCGGGGAGGCCTCACAGCGCTCGGAGGGTACGTCTTGCTTGCTCCAAGCTCAGCGCGCATCTGACGTCACCTCCCTCTTCCTGCGCATGCTCAGCGGGGAGTGACACGCCCTCAGCTGGTTGGCTCCGCCCCAGATGGGACCGGTCCGCCGCTTCCATTGGGTGCGGGGGTTACCGGGCTCCGCCCTTGATGAGGAGCTGACAGGGAGCCCCTATTTGGTAACCCCGTCGAGGACATGTTCGATGGCGGCTCGTTGGGAAGGCCTCATGCCCTCCCAACACCCCATACCAACCAAGCCGGAGTGAGGACGTGCACTCCCTGTGCACGCCGCCGCCGTTGCTGTTGTTGTTGTTGTTGCTGAACCGTGAGGAAGAGCTGCGGGGAGGTATTGGGAGGTCCTAAACTTCCTAACGGTGCCATACAATCACATTCTGGTGCAACGAAGGGTCAGAATTAATGGAAACGAGTCCTTAACTGACATAGACTAAGAATAACTAGCAAGATGTCCTATAGTTGTCTTACATGAGATGCGGTGAACCTGGGCACGACATTTAATGGGGGAAATAGGGGGAGGTCGGGTCTACAGAGTGTTGTTTACAGAAAATGGGACTAGGGAATGGGGGATTGGGGATAGTTGGGAAGTATTGAGGAAATAGGGGAATATTTACAAGCGGATATGGATGGATGCAAATCCCATATCCGCAACATTGCACCCTTCTCTACCTCGGGGCGTCCCGACCCGATAAATTTTTACCTACTTTAGTGTGGCACTCAGATGTAGTTCCCTCTACTATTAACTCAACCCTGAGTGCGACAGTTTTACAGATGTTCACAAATGAGTAAATATGTCCCCCTGCGACGTTGCACCCTTCTCCTAACAGAAACACACCCACAGGATAACCGAATCGTGGAAAGCATCCTCAAACTAAACATACAGCCGGTAGGGAGCATCATTTACACAAGACTACACTGATATTTACACTACGATCCAGGACCTGTTCTTTGAGGAACACATGCAGATGTTATGCATAGGGAGAGCACGCATGCCAGCATCGATACACCAACCCACGAGTGCCCTGTGGTCCTACGGCCTTTAATAATGTGCAGAGCACCCCGTCCAAGCACCAAAAGCACCACCCCATTACGCACAGTCAGCACCATCCGGTGCACCAATAAAGTGTTCATAAAAATGCACAATCAAGTGTCCATGGTCACCGGTGGTGTCGCAGCCGGCCGATGTTCTGCCGCTGGTCTTGCCTTCTTGGAGTGCACTTGGCCTTCTGGCTTCTTTAGAAATAAAGAAAGGTGCCAACCGCATCCATTTCTCAATTGTGGCCGTCAGGGGGGCCAACTAAAAGTGGTTCACCTGTATGGCATAGGTGCCACGTTGACCCAGAGGTCCATCCACGGGTGGTGCTTGACCGCAAAAGAACTGCGGTCCATTGTGGGCGGCCACAAAAATTGCGATCCATATGGTGTATCGATCCAGGCAGCAAGCAGCGGAAGTACAGGCCCACAACTGCAGAGCCAGCACCTCTCTCTCCTCTCTCTCTGCCCCAAAGCCAGATCCTCGGAGGTGGGAGACAAAAGAAGACAAGTGAGTAAGGTGGTAAGGGCGCAAAAGTGCACGCAATTCAAGGTAATGCACACTGGGGGCACATGGGAACCAGGTGAGACAGGTACGTTCCTACCGTACGCCTCCCCCCCCCCCCCCCCCCCCCACCAGGTAACCTACATTGCCCCTCCCTTACCCCTTACTGTATCCACAAAACACAACACTACCCATAAACATCTACTTTACACATCAACAAACGTCCCTACTGTCTTCCCCGTTCCTCCCATAAACCAAATTCGTCTTCTCTCCCTCCTAACCAATCAAATTTGCCATTTCCAACTCTCATCAACATTTGCCATCTCCAACTCAACATCAAAATTTGCCATCACCAATTCATCATCGGTCCCTCCTAAGGAGGGAGAGATGGAATCACCCCAATGTCTCATCCACGTCGTGATGCGTCTCACAAATCCACACAGCAATTCTCCTTTCCTGCAACACAAAACAAAGAAAACACAGGTGTGGAGTCATCATCATCCTCAGGTAAGTGGCTGCGTATGGTGCGACAGGTTCATCAATTCTAACTATTTCCTAAATGACTTTAACAACTTTACATTACCCGGGGTCTTTCCCTGCCAATCCATTGGCCAACTTACACTATGGGTTCTAAAAACCAATTCCCATTGACCAAACTGTGGTGCTTCTCAAGTTGGGGTCTCACTCCCCCGATTCATCACTCGGTGCCCCCGCACAATTTCGGTGGCTGGGTCGTGTGACGCTCCCAGCTGGTCCGCCCACCTGCACACCTCCACCACTGTTGTTGCCTACCGAGCTCACCTGCTCCTCACCCTAACCTAACTAACTGGGGAAGGCCCTCTCGCACTCTCACCCCCTCAGTGCCCTCTCTGGCACGGCCTGCCCGATCCACACCCGGGATCCTCAGGCATCCACTGACACTAACGGCTCCCAGAGCCCACCTGCGGCCCCACCTGGCCGACATCTAACAGTGGCGGAGTGCCCAACCATTCACACTCATACTAACTGGCCACACGACCAGCCAATTTCACCACACCAATGCACCCATCCACAATACCATTCTGCAACCGCACCACAAATGCCAATATCCAACCACAATTTACCTATACCTTCTAACTATTCTTTAAACTACCCTCCCCGGGTACTCGTGAAAAGGGGTCCACTCTTCCCCCATCCACACCTTCGCACCATGCACACCACTCCGTACCACTTACTCCAACTCTCTCCACACCACTCATTCTCTGCTCCATATATTCCACACACCTGCACTTGCACACCTGTGCTCTCATACTTGGTGCCGCCTTCACCCTTCTCTCCCCCAAGCGCATTCGCGCTGATCCACAACACTCACTACTCATACACTGCTCCACACACCTGTCCAGTTCTCACACAGCATCATCTCATCTAACTACTCCCCTCTGAAACTCGCGCTTCCCAGTCGTCCCTTTAAACTATTGCGCTCCCTCGTCATTATCATCCACTCTAATCTACCTGCGTCCCCTCTACAGGTATCCTTGTCACTAACTAACCTTAACGTTACCTAATGTCATCTTCGCTAGATCCCTACACACAATATCCTAACCCACCCGGGCTAGTTTTCACTGCCATACACCCCATAATCTATAGCGCATCTGCCCCCATCCATGGGAAGGGTGGCAGGGATGCCACCCTTACCCACCGGGCCCATCGCTCATCAATCCCCCAGTCCTCTGGCACTAATAAGCCCCCCTTATTCAGAGGTACTGGGTCCCGCCTCGGCATCTAAAGCCGAGGCAATCCACGGGGGCGCCTGCTCGCCGGTGTAAGGCCTTCTAGTTTCCCGGGGTCTGGCGGGGGGGTGTCTGGGGTCGGCTAACCCGCTCCCCCCTGGGCGGAGTTAAGGACCTCAACCGCCGGGGATCATCCCGGCGCGTGGCTCGACAGTGCCGCCCCAGGTGACCCAGACGGTTGCAAGTATAGCACCTCACCTGATAAGGTGCTTGTCTCCGGAATTCCAAATTCCCCCCCCCTGAAGGTCCGAATTGGATTACCCGCTCGTGGTCCACCGCGGGCCACCTCCGGGGCCGCCTGCCATGGTCCAGGTCCCGCCAGGCGCTGGTCCACCAGCCTCCGGACCATGCCCGCCAGGTCAGGACTCATGTCGGGGGCGGGCCCCCTAAGGGGTCCGCCCTCCATCGGGGGTCCCACCTGGCGGACCGCCATTGCGTGACGCTCGCTCCCCCGGGCCAGGGGCCTCGCTGCTTCCCAACGGGCTGCAGCGTCAGCCGCCTGGCTCAGAGTCTGCGGGCGCCACATGGCGAGCTGTTGCCAGAGCTCAATATCCGGGAGGGCCTGGATAAAATGGTCCAGCGCCAGGCTTTCCCGGGAATCCGCTGCCATGTTAGCATGTGCGATCCCCACTACGCGGCGAATGTCGTGGGCAAGTTCCCCGATGGCTTCCTGGGGCTTGCGTTTTCGCAGCGCAAGCTGAGCTTTAACAAGCTCGCTCTGCTGTTCAATGCCGAATCGATTAATTAGGGCGTCGCGGAGGGCTGGCAGGGTGAGAGCACCCGGTGGTAATGCCGTCAGCACCTCCGCCGCCGCGCCGCGCAATGCGGCCACCAGGTGTACTCCACCTTCGTCCTCACCCCAACCGTTGCCCTTACACACACAGTCAAACTGCGCCAGGTACGCGCGTAGATCACTCTTGCCGTCATACGGCGCGAGTGGGACCTTGTGGGACCACCTCGTATGTGAGTCGTTGCCCGCCTGCCGGACCCCGTGCGTCGCCCCTTGCGGGGTCAGCACGGGGCCGAACCAGCCGGGCCCCCACAGTACATTACCCCCAAGGGGCTCCCGTTCCTCCCCTGTCCCTCTAAAAACTACCCCTGTTGGTGTCGATGCATGGGTCACACTTCCGCAACCCGCTACCCATTCCATACCACCACAACCTTGCTCACTCACACCTCGCACCTCTCCCATCACCGGACCCTCTCGCTCGCACCCTCGTTCCATACCCTCCGGACCAGCCATACACCTCACTCTTGGCCTCTCACGAACATCCGGGTCCATCTCGACCCCCAAGCTTATTAAATCACCTGGCGCATCATACGCATGACCATATTGGTCACCACTTACACCGGGTCCTCTTTCTCTTCGCTTCTCCTCCATCACCTGCGAATCCCTCATCCGGTTAATGAGCACCTCATCACGATCCGAACACAGACTTTGGACCAATTCTTTTACTTCCTCTTTGATCTCTTTCTTATCCCCTCTCCGTCGCTTCTTAATTTCGCTTACCCCTTCTTCCACTTCTTCTAATTTCTGCTTCACCTCTTTTATTTCCTCGTGCGCCCCCTTAAGTTCTTCCTCTAACTCCACCTTATTTTTTTCTATGTGCTCCCACACCTCCCACTCTTTAACCTCCATCACCTCTACCACCTTGCTCATTTTCCTCGTCAGGTCCTCATGTACAGTCTGACACTCTTTTTTAATTACCCCTACGTCCTTTTTCATCTCCTTCTGTGTCGATTTTAAACCCTCTATTACCGCTGTGTTCTTCTTTACCTGGTCCCACAACTCCTTTTGTCCCACTGTCAGCTGTTCTACTCCCAGCGTCAACTCCTCTATACCACCTTGCAATTTTACAGTCCCCTTTCTCACCTCCTTCTCCATGCGCTCCTTACAGTGCCTCACCTCCTCGCGCACTCCTCCGACCTCCTCACTCACACCTCTTCTGATATCTTCTCCCATCACTTGCATCTCCTGCCCAGATGCCACCCTCATCTGCTCCAATTCCTCCCTGTGAGCATCCAATTTAGTTTCTACCCCCATTCTGACCCCCTCTATCTGCTGCCCCATTTTTTTAACTTCCCTTTCCGCTTGGTCCCTCATGTCCCTCAATTTGCCTTCCATACTGTTTTCTAACCCCTCTAACCCCTTTTTCATCCCTTCCATTTGATTCTCTTGAGCGGCCATTCTGGTTTCTACCCCCGTTAACCCATGTTTCACCCCTTCTATCCCATTGTCTAACCCCTCTAATTTAGCTTCTAGCCGTTCCCCCATTTCTCCCATTTTGCCCCCCATTCTGCCCCCCAATCGCTCACTATCAGCCCTCATTTGCTCACTCTGAGCATCCATCCGGTTCCCCATTACCCCCATCATTCTGCTTTCCATTTCTTCGCTATTCTTGTCCATAAGGGCCTTCATTTGTATAAAAAAAAGGTTCAAATCCACCAACGGCGCTGCTGCGGGCGCGGTCGCCGTAGCCATGTGCGAGGCGCCATTTTGCGCGCCCGTAACCTCGTGCGCGAGGACGCCATTTTGCGAACATGCCGCCCTCACTGCTTCGCTCTCCTCATGTCCCTCAATTTGGTCCTGGATCGACCCTGCCTCACTCTCCTCTACCGGAACCCAGCCGTCTTGATCTGCCATAGCGCGACTTTCAAAATTCGGGTTTTTTGTAAAACAAAATCAAATTTCGGTACTTTATAATTTTGACCAAATGTTTTCCTAGATGTTTTTTAAAAATTTGGTTCGGGCCTCGAATCTCACTCCTCGACACCAATTGTTACGGTAATAACACAATTGGTGTCCAAAATTTGGGCTAAATAAATTTAGTCCCAGGTTCGAATCCCAACTCCTGACACCAATTGTTACCGACGCGGTTAGGATGTTATTTACCGAGCGGTGGTATTGCCACGACCTAACATTTCCCCCGATTCTTCCCAAACTCACCCGATTCCACCCAAACGTTGACCAAATCGCGCTATGCTAAATCAATGATGGAAAGGACACAACGACTGGGATAGATGAAACGACGCAAGGGGTACAGTTCTCAAGACCTCCGGAGGAGGATATAATTACAGTGGTGGAGAAAAGGGGTAGATTACAAGGTAGTGAGGTAAAGACACAGAAGAGATAGGCACTTAATTACCGTCTTATCTTAGCCCAGACAGACCACAGACAAACGGAACAAGGCTGACTTACACAGGGATTGATGGCAGGGAGGGACAGGTAGTTCGATGGCACCAGGTGCACCTTGGCTCGGGGACAGGATAAAGCACGGTCCAGTCCAGAAGATGCGGGGAGGCCTCACAGCGCTCGGAGGGTACGTCTTGCTTGCTCCAAGCTCAGCGCGCATCTGACGTCACCTCCCTCTTCCTGCGCATGCTCAGCGGGGAGTGACACGCCCTCGGCTGGTTGGCTCCGCCCCAGATGGGACCGGTCCGCCGCTTCCATTGGGTGCGGGGGTTACCGGGCTCCGCCCCTGACGAGGAGCTGACAGGGAGCCCCTATTTGGTAACCCCGTCGAGCACATGTTCGATGGCGGCTCGTTGGGAAGGCCTCATGCCCTCCCAACACCCCCTACCAACCAAGCCGGAGTGAGGACGCGCACTCCCTGTGCACGCCGCTGCCGTTGCTGTTGTTGTTGTTGTTGTTGCTGAACCGTGAGGAAGAGCTGCGGGGAGGTATTGGGAGGTCCTAAACTTCCTAACGGTGCCATACAATCACATTCTGGTGCAACGAAGCGTCAGAATTAATGGAAACGGGTCCTTAACTGACGTAGACTAAGAATAACTAGCAAGATGTCCTATAGTTGTCTTACATGAGATGCGGTGAACCTGGGCACGACATTTAATGGGGGAAATAGGGGGAGGTCGGGTCTACAGAGTGTTGTTTACAGAAAATGGGACTAGGGAATGGGGGATTGGGGATAGTTGGGAAGTATTGAGGAAATAGGGGAATATTTACAAGCGGATATGGATGGATGCAAATCCCATATCTGCAACAATATATATATATATGCATAAATAATGTGCATGTAAGGTACCCAGTATTGTGCTGCAATACTGGATACACTTTTCCACAGATGAAATAAAATGCCCTCAATTTTAAAAAAATGAACTGAATTAAAAGACACCTATGGTTTTATGTTGTAGCAAATAGTCTTGATGACCTGCAAAAAACAGATTTTCACAGTATATCATGCACTTAGATTTGCGATGGTTGACTAAACAAGATAAAAATGGCATATTTTCGAAATAAAATGTTACATTCTCACGATGTCAATTTTTATTTCATCGTCTTTCAGTAAAAATATGCATTGATGGCTAAAATTGTAATTAAATGGAATGTTTGATGTCTAGTATGTCTCCTGGTGTTGTTTTTTACATTTTCTAAAATTCCAAATTCACAATAATTGTGATGTCATTTTCATTTTCAAATCATGAAGGACTCGTGAAATGAACTAGGTGTGTAGGTTAAGAAATACCTTAAGAAGAATGCCCTTGGTGCTTATTCAATCGATCAATCAGAAAGTAAATTTTTTTCGCAATAATCTTGTCGTATTTTTTTTCATGTCGGCCCGTTTCATTGCTCCCGTTATGCACGAATCACATCCCAGCAAATGTGAAAATAAACCCGCATTGCTCGAAACATGATTATGTGTAACGCGGGTCCCATTTGTTGTGATAGCAAAGCAGTCACTCGCTGGCAGATGACTACACGTTTACGGATGACGTCAGAACTTGTTTTTGTGTCCGTGTCCTCCAGTGCTGCATTATGCCAGAATCCAGCGTGCGAAGTGCACTCTCGTTTTCATTTTGGTGAAAAGGAAGCATGTAGCAGGTCTGATTCTTCAAACTCGGATCCTCCAATATATACAGAACAACATAATACAGCATACTGTTGTGGATCTGTCGCCGGCCTTCTCCCCTTATCAAGAGGGGATTAATCCCCTTGTCTTTACTGACCTGGCGCGACCCGAGACCTATTACGTCCCTTCTGGACAGCGCAAAATAGGGTTTCGGGACCAAATTCTCTCTCGTACCTAAGTACTCGCGCTGCCCTGGAAGCAAGGAAACAAGCCTCGCATGAACCACGTGTGATGGTAATACGCCGAGCGGTTTGCGTACACGTGATCCGCGCCGTTATAATTAATGGACCCGATTTAAGCGATCTTATTCGTGCCACGCTTAGTCAATGGAGAAATCACGGGAACGATCGAATTTAGAAGAAAAGGAAGAACAAATAGATTTAATGAGTATTGCACGTATTTACAGTTCAGGACAAAGAGACACAGGGAAATCCTTATACAGTCTTATTCTTAATACACAAAGACAACCGGCCCGTCTGACACACTCACACGGGGATTGCAGATGGGCAGGATGATGTTCAGGCCAAACGCGCCGGCTTGGTCATCCAGGAACGGCCCCATCCGGCTCTCCTCGGTCACAGAACGTCCCGCGATGATGGAGGTCGGCGAAGACAAGGCCACGCCGCGCGTCTTTCAAGCAAGGGTGATATATCGGGGTGAACGGCAGGGACGGCTTTTGTGGCAAAGGGCGGTTATGCAGCTTCGTTCACTCGCTTGGCTGAACCGCGCAAGTTGGTTATAAACGCCCTGGCTGCGCCCACATATCTCCAGCGATAGTCAAGTTCATACGGTGTGAGTGATGCAGATCCTCTTCAAGCCCTCTTTGCCGCACGTCCCCCTCTGCGAGTCCTCTGTAACTGCTGTGTGCACGCGAGTCCTTGGTGGCCCAATTGCTCTTATGGGCTGATAACATGTTCAAGCGCCTCTCTCCTCAAAACTGTTCAAGCGCCTCTCCCTTCTCATAACTGAGGTGGGGGGCTTCGCGCAATCGGTTGTATTGCCAAACCTCTTCGCCCGATCGAATGTTCCAACCACGCCCTGTGACGCAGTGCTGCAGCCACACGCTGTGAGCCCTGATTGGTGGCTCATGCTTAGCGTCATCGCCTCTGACGCTCTGCCCCAACCTCAACGCCGGCCCCACCTTTTTAGGCCTACCTCGTGTTAACTCCACTAGTGAGCGAGCAAAGGGCAGCAAAATGGATTGCGCCGAGGTAGGATGGTTTGCCGGAGTAGGACCTATTCTCCTGTCTTTACACAACGCAGGATTAACACTGGAAGGGGCCTACTCACACATATACTAAGACATAACTATACTACAAATGAGGTGACATGTTGCTTGTGTGACTATCTATGGGGGGCAACCTTTAACCTTTATTAAGCTCACTGTACACATCTCAAAACCGTAGTAATACTTACCGTTTCCTGCAACTTTATTTTTCCAATAGATGTAACACTTGGTGTATGTACTGTTACGTGTTCCTCCCCGACCCCCTGGTCACGGTGTACCTCCGAATCCCGAGAGGAGCCATGGCAGAAAAATATGTTATTCTGTGTTAGAAATCAATAGTGAAACCACACCAATGATTTTAAACGAACAAATGTTGTATTAAAAAATCACACACAAGAATAACGGTACAACCAATAGCAATCCAGAGTGCACTCTATATATCTTAGGATGGTACCATCAACTAAATTCAGATAACTCACTGCGCTCCACGTGACTGAAAAAGGACACTCCGCAATGTCTGTATAACCTTCTCCAAGGCGAAGTTGATTCGCCCCAGCGATCGCTAGACCGATGTCCAGTCGAAACCCGAATCCCGCTGTCCAGTCGAGACCCGAATCCCGTACAGATGGTAATGGCAGTCACACAGCCGAAACTGTATAAAGGCGCCCTCCAGAGGAGCACGTTCACAGCTCAATCAGCAAACCGCAACATAATTGGAGACGACGCGGTCGCGCACACACATCCCTGCCAGACGATAGGATGTTGAGAAGAGCTGAGGCGTAGCAAAACCTTTGTCAGTGAATGAAGCATGAGGTTCAAAATGGCCGACGGCTCTTACTTGAGTCGATGCGACCAGGCAAGGATTTGTCGGAATCTCAGCCTAAACCTGACTACGCAGATTTCTCAATCCCAGCAATAATACCTATCGCAGGATGTCCTTTCAAGGAACTCAAAATTCCCTCGCGACCTTCGTTAGACAACGCTCGCTATGGAGCTCGACGTCACGCGTCTTGTCCGACCTTTCTCGCCACGCCTCTTCTTCTTCCCCTCGTCGTCTTCCGGTTCGGTTTCCTGTATCATTTAAAGTTAACCTTTTTAACTTTTGATAACTGTTCATGAATACTAAACCTTTTGAAGATAATAACAGTACATAATATCAGAAATATGTCAAGTGGGTGAAAACCACAACAACGGAAGTGACGAATCCGTAACACTTCCCCCCCTCAAGAAAGAAAGTTTGAACACAGTGAAAACTTTCTTTGCCGGCAAACTCCTTAAACAAACAAAAGTAAACTCACAACCAAATCATCGATTCCTGTGAGCACAACAATCCATATTTCCCAAAAATAAAGCAACAAAATTTCACACCACCTACAGAGGTTTCCAAAGTTGGTTCCATCAGCAACGACATTGTCCCTGCCCTTTACATGTTCAATTTCCAAGTTGAACCCCTGCAAAGCCAAACTCCATCTTATCAACCTCTGATTTTTTTTACTTTTAGTTTCTTTTGAATGAAGGTTAATAGTCAGGCAGATAGGTGTAACAATTGTGGGTTTATACGTACAAGCATGAAATTTGGCACAGTCATAGATAATAGTCTAATGAATAATTCCAGATATGGACCCACCGCGAAAACGTCCTATGGTAGCCGTGGCGGCCATTTTACAAAATGGCCGTTTTGACCGCGATTATTTTTTACCGCATGTTACAAGAACCAGACATGCGCATCAAGTGACAGCAAGCAGCTTATATATCCTACTGACAAAATCTTACGCCCATTACACAGAGTCTCTGGAGTCTGAAAGCCATCCTGAATCCTTTGATGACTGGTGTGGTCAACGAATTCGAGATGTGCGACAGTTCCAATTCTGGCACATCACTCTTCAACTGGAAGTCCTCCTCTTAACGTTTGTCAAGTCACTGAGGACAGCAAACTTCCCCCTGTACATGGACAGCCTCACACAGCTTGCACCATGGTTTTTCAGCATGGACCACACCAACTATGCACGATGGGTGCCTGTCCACATTCGAGACATGATGAGTCTTAGCAAGTCACCCCCAGATATTGCTACTGAATTCACCAATGGCAAATTCACAGTTCACAAGACAAAACGAGTTTTCTCATCTATGGCCATTGACCAGGCTCATGAGCAAAATAATGCTGCTGTGAAGAGTGACGGTGGTGCTGTTGGACTCCCTCAAAATCCAAATGCTCTTAGAAGATGGATGGTGGCTGGGCCGGAACTGGTTAGAATGACTACCGAGTTTGAAGCATCCATGGAGGGAAGGAAAATAATGATTAATCAAGACACACGCCACCATGAGCAAACATATAGTTCACAGGTAATCTTTACTCAACATGTCAAACGTCTGGTTGAAGTAATAGAGGAAATGGGAAACCCCTTCCTAGAAGAGAGTACAGACTTGCTGCGGCTGGACACAAGAGACATTGCTGACCCAACTGTTGTTTCTACTGTTCAACAGGCTGAGGAGATAGGTAAGCAACAGTACAAGACCTTCGTTGCAGACCGTCTACTGGAGCGAACCGTACCTCTTACTGAGCCAATAAAGAAGAATAAACTCCCATTGTTTAGTCGATCGTCTCCAAGAGAGAAATCCAAGACAAGTTTGCAAGTAACTTCGCTAAAGAGTGACTGCTCTTTATTCTCAAGACTCTACATTGCGTCTCAAACACGCGATGGTGATCTTGCAGAATTTTTCCGCCATGAAAACCAAGCATGTCCCCCGTCTTTATCTCAGCTTGGGAAGTTACGACTGGGAACCAAATCAGATCTATTGGTGTGTCTAGAGAGTTGCGCAGAGGTCAGAGGTGATGCTCCAAAACCAGATACTGACGTCACTATCCTTGACGGGGCAGTGTTGGTGAACGTTCTGAAACCAGTTGCTGCCAAAACCTTTGATGATTATGCGCTGAAAGTATTCTTGCCACACATACAAGGTCACTTGCAAAGAGCCTGTCGTGTGGATATAGTCTGGGACCAGTACCGTGACAACAGCCTGAAATCTCAAGCCAGGGACAAACGTGGGAAAGGCATTCGAAGGAGAGTTGACGGATCCACTGTTCTTCCAGGAAATTGGCAGCAGTTCCTGAGAATTGATGCAAACAAAACAGAACTGTTTGCCTTCTTGACAAAACACATCACACATCTTGTATCAGATAAGCAGATAGTCACCACGGATGGTTCAGATGTGACGTGCATTCCCGCATGCGACACCAGTCATCTTGCCCCATGTGACCATGAGGAGGCTGATACACGAATGATGATACATCTCGCGGATGCAGTCCGTGATGGATTTCAGAAAATTCTTCTGCGTACGGTGGATACAGATATAGTGGTATTGGCTGTGGCAGCAACAACCAAACTCAAAATCCAGGAGCTTTGGGTGGCCTTTGGGACAGGCCAGCACTTCAGGTATATTCCAGCACATGAAATTGCAGCATTCCTCGGACCAGATAAGTCACAGGCCCTCCCGATGTTCCATGCATACACAGGGTGTGACACAGTCTCGTCATTTAATACACGGGGCAAGAATACAGCCTGGGATACCTGGAAAGTATTTGACAAATTGACGCCAGCGTTAGTTCATCTCTCCACGGGGACAGCAGACATCTCTGATGACGTTGTGGCAGTGCTCGAGCGGTTCACCATTCTTCTCTACGATCGCACCAGCAATCTCGTCAACATAGACGAAGCTCAACAGGCACTCTTCACGAAGAAAGGACGAGCCATGCAAGCTATTCCCCCCCTACCAGAGGAGCCCTGGTACAACAAATCAAGAGGGCTGTGTACACGGGTGGCCACTGCTGGGGAAACATGCTCAAGGTTGTTATGGATCTGCCCTCACCTGGGGATTGGGGATGGATCGATCCCCACAACTGGAAACCCCTGTGGTCCATGCTTCCTGAAGCCAGCATTTCATCAAGGGAGCTGATTTGTTGTAAATGCAAAAAGGGTTGCAAGGGACGATGCAAGTGCAAACAAGCTAGTTTGAAATGTACCGCTTTGTGCCAGTGTGGTGGAGAAAATTGTGACGTATAAACAAGATCAAACTGGAACTATCTAGTAATATAAGTTACCGTTACAGTGCTTGGTGGGTTAATTGACATTGCTGGCAACACAAATGCAAATTGTGGTCATTTGGAGAATACAATTATGGCATATATGTGTATCTAGACTCATTTCATTAGAACATAAAGAAGCATTTGTGTCGTCCGGTAAAAAATAATCGCAGTCAAAACGGCCATTTTGTAAAATGGCCGCCATGGCTACCATAGGACGTTTTCGCGGTGGTTCCATATCTGGAATTATTCATTAGATTATTATCTATGACTGTGCCAAATTTCATGCTTGTACGTCTAAACCCACAATTCTTATGATGGATACACCTATCTGCCTGACTATAAGGGGTTGTGATCAACAATCCAAAGGCAAGCAAATCTACAGCACTTTTCCCGGGAGGCCGAGCTGAGAGCCAGGTTCCATGGTGGTTGGGTGGTGAGGCCTGGAGGTATTCACTACATGGACGCCTTTAGGAACGTGGAGTTCACGGTTAATCCGTGTAAGAAAGTTCACTACATGGAGGCCTTTAGGAACGTGGCGTTGACGGTTAATCCGTGTAGGAATCTTGGCTCGGCTGCTCTGCAGCATTCAGTGCTTCAACTCTTCCGAACTTTCATAATAATCATGGTTGGACCGCTTGTCACTGTAGTCACATGAATAGCGGTCTCCTTCTCGGCCACTACTCTGATAATCATTCCTTCGGGAGCTGCCGTAACTCTGGGAGCCTCCATAGTAATATCGACTGTGGCCACCACCAAAACCACTACTTCGACGTTGTCCTCCTCTGTAGCCCCCTCGACACCTATGAAATGCCTTCTCTACTGTTATGGTCCGACCCTCCAACTCCTTGTTATTCAGATCCTTTTCTGCATCTCTGGCGTCCTTTGTGTTTTCAAACGTGACAAAGCCAAACCCTCTTGACTTTTGTGTCTCCCTGTCTTTTATCAGCAGCACTTCCAAAAGCGGGCCATATTTGCCGAAGACAGAGGCCAGAACATCTTTCCTTGTTTTGAAGTTCAGTACACCGACAAAGAGCTTGCCAACATTGCCTCCATCCCTGACTTGGGTAGTGTTACTTTCCATACTAGGCTTTTTAACAAACATCGGGTTACCAGAAACTTGACCACCGGCCAAATCATTCCCGATAACAAAAGATACTCCCTCTTCAGGAAGAGTGGCTTGTAGACCTACGGTGACCGGTCCTGACACCAAATCAGACTCTAAATGGATGACATGAAGTGGAGCTTAAACACAGCCACCAACCCCCTGTAAACGAACACTATCACCAGTTGCTGTCTTCTCTGACAATGGCAAAATGCCTTCAAGCATCAAAGATTGATGTGCTCCTGTGTCCCTCAATACCCTAAACGGTTTCTGGCTAGTCGAGTCTCCATCCAGTGACACAACCCCCTCTGAAATAAATGGTTGGTAACGATTTTTGAGGGCGATATCTCACATTTGCCATTGCATTCGGAGTTGTACTAGTCTGACTCCGCTCCTGATTTTGCCTTTCCATAGCATAACATCGGGACATCAAGTGTCCAGGTTATTTGCAAAACGCGCAATTAGGCCCGGAGGAGAAACTCGTGGTTTGTCTCAAGCCCCCCGGAGGATAAGTCCGTCTTGGAACTGTAGACCTCTCATCCCTAAGAGTCACGGTATCAGATCTGTCCTCATAGTCATCTCTAGGCCGCCCCCATGAATCTTTGTTCTCCGCACCGGATGTATCATAACTCTCCGGGTGAACTCGAGGCGGGAAGTTAGGTTTATGGAACCTCATCCTGTGTGTTATGGCATAGTCATCTGCCATGGTTGCTGCCTCATACAACTTTGGTACTTTCCTTTCCTCCAGATGTACTTTAATGTCCTCGTGGACACACTGTTGGAATTCCTCCACCAGGATCAATTGTCGCAATAGTTTGAAGTCTTTCCCAACCCCTTTTGAATCACACCACCGATCAAACATGGTTTCTTTCATCCTGGCAAACTCCACATGGGTCTCACTCTCCCTCGTCCTGGCATTCCGGAATTTTTGCCAGTAAGCTTCAGGGACCAATTCATAGGCTTTGCGAATGGTTTTCTTCACTATCTCATAATCTGCACATTGTTCAATCGGTAAAGCCGAATAAATATCTTGAGCTTTACCCACCAGAACAGTTTGCACTAACATAATCCAGGATTCCTCAGGCCATTTTAGCATTCGAGCCACTTTCTCAAAGTGTAAAAAAAACTTGGCTACCTCCTTTTCATTGAAGAGTGGAACCAGCCTCACATGTCTACCAACATCCCAGGTGTTCTGACTAGTTGTCGAACTAGCCGGCATGGATGGTACCTCTCCCCGTTCTCTCATTAACTCCAGCTCTTTGCATTTAATTTCATTCTGAAGCTCCATGTCACGTTCCCTTAACTCCCTTTCGGCTTTTCTCTCTTCTGCTTTTCCATTTTCTCTTCTCTCTTCGAGTTCTCTTTCCTGTTCTGCTCTTTCCTTTTCTCGTCTTTCTTCAAATTCTCTTTCCTGTGCTGCTCTTCTCTCCTCGAGTCTCTTTCAACTCTCTTTTCCTCTGCTTTTTTCTCTTCTAACCTTTCCTGGCTCTGCAATTGCATCTCCAGTTTCCGGAGCTCCACATTTTCTTGTTCCTCGGGTAACCAATCCAAGGCTACCTCTTTCCATGTTCCTTGTCCCACCAGAGATTCTATCACCAATCTCTGCATCTCTGCTTTCTTCATATTAGTTCGGACCTCCAAGCTAAAATGTCTGGCCAATCTCAAGAGTTCCGATTTTTTTAATGCTTTTTAAGTGCCTCACTAGGGGATGCCGCAAACTTTCCTGTGTCAAACTCCATGGTGACTATCAGTTAACACCTGTTAACCTTCACACAAAAATTTTCCAATTTTTTGAAAAATTTGGGAATGTTGGAAAAATGCCAAATTTGGGAATTCTGGGAATGTCAGGGAATTCTTTCCCGGACGAAATTTAGGGAATTTAATCCACAGTACGAGATTTAGGGAATTTAATCAGCAAAGCCGAGCCCCCAATTTCTCCACAGTACGAGCCCCCAATTTCAATCTGGGTCAATCCCGAATGGATGATATTAGGGAATTTTATCCCAGACGAAGACCCAATTTCGAGCCCACGAGTCAATTGGACGAGCCCCCAATTTCTGTTACGTGTTCCTCCCCGACCCTTGGTCACGGTGTACCTCCGAATCTCGAGAGGAGCCACGGCAGAAAAATATGTTATTCTGTGTTAGAAATCAATAGTGAAACTACACCAATGATTTTAAACGAACAAATGTTGTATTAAAAAATCACACACAAGAATAACGGTACAACCAATAGCAATCCAGAGTGCACTCTATATATCTTAGGATGGTACCATCAACTAAAGTCAGATAACTTACTGCACTCCACGTGAGTGAAAAAGGACACTCCTCAATGTCTCTATAACCTTCTCCAAGGCAAAGTTGATTCGCTCCAGCGATCGCGAGACCGATGTCCAGTCGAAACCCGAATCCCGCTGTCCAGTCAAGACCCGAATCCCATACAGATGGCAATGGCAGTCACACAGCCAAAAACTGTATAAAAGCGCCCTCCAGAGGAGCACGTTCACAGCTCAATCAGCAAATCGCAACGTAATTGGAGACGATGCAGTCGCGCACACACATCCCCGACAGACGATAGGATGTTGAGAAGAGCTGACGCGTAGCAAAACCTTTGTCGGTGAATGAAGCACGAGGTTCAAAATGGCCGACGGCTCTTACCTGAGTTGATGCGACCAGGCAAGGATTCGTTGGAATCTCAGCCTAAACCTGACTATGCAGATTTCTCAATCCCAGCAATAATACCTATCGCAGGATGTTCTTTCAAGGAACTCAAAATTCCCTCGCAACCTTCGTTAGACAACGCTCACTACGGAGCTCGATGTCACGCGTCTTGTCCGACTTTTCTCGCCACGCCTCTTCTACTTCCCCTCGTCGTCTTCCGGTTCGGTTTCTTGTATCATTTAAAGTTAACCTTTTAAACTTTTGATAACTGTTCGTGAATACTAAACCTTTTGAAGATAATAATAGTACATAATATCAGAAATATGTCAAGTAGGTGAAAACCACAACAACGGAAGTGACGAATCCGTAACAGTACCCAGTATTGTAGCCATGCACTGTATATACTGATATATATTGTGGAAGTGTAACTCATTGGTTGGGACTAGTAACGGAGCAGGTAGTCGCAGGTGGTTCGTAAGAATGTCAGGAATGTATCTCGGAACATGGAACCTGGGAGTCCTTTTGTTCACCTTGTCACGGCCCCGGGCTAACACACATTCCTAAGCCCTTACTATTGTTGTTGAATATCGGGATGCAAAATATAGGGTGAAAGAATTCCCAGCAGGGGGGAGCAAACTGACGCCGATGAGGCGAGCGTGGATGACCTCGGAGCATTTTGCGGAGGAAGGATTAGCACGGCGGTGCCCATATAAACGAGAACATTTCTTTGACCAGGGAGACTTGCCACGAGAGCCCATGCCCGACGGAACGAACGAGTGAACCGGCGCTGAGCAGAAGACTGGCCGAAGAAGAAGAACCAACGACTTGAATTACCAAATTCGTTATTGTATTGTAGTTCTTTATTATATTGAAACAAGTGACATTAATTATAATAAATCCTTACTGTGTAAAACTGTCTCAGTCTTGGAGTCTCCTGAGTCCTTTAACATTCCCGAACAATTTGGTGGCCCATACGGGGATCAATTGGACACCGACAAGATCTTTCTGAAAGGTAAGCATGTTCTTGTTCTTGTCCAGTATGATGTACGAACGTGGGAATAGTTATTCTGTATATACATGGAGAAGGTGGTGTTTGGGCTTCTCCACGCACTATTGGTGCATGGAAGCCCTGATAAGGAAAATGTAGATGAGACCCTTTTGCTCAGGTGCTGTGTAGCACTGCACAAAGATCCATATGAGCGGGGCCTGGGTGCTGTGTAATTAATTAGTACACAAAGATCCATTTGAGTTTTACAAGGGTGCTGTATAAACTACAAAGATCCATTGGAGCGGGACTCCCGGTGCTGTAATTTATGCAAAGAACCAATTTTTGTAAGAATTAAGATATGATTTTGTCGACATTATAAATACTTTAATATATGTCACGATTTTTGTAACGATCGTCCGAGGTAATGTCCTGCAAAATGTCTGCTTGTTCTTTTTCCTTTGAGTCGTAATCCTGTTGAAATCTCATTACAAATGCGGAATTTATTACGCCGGGTAATGATCGAGATCCGTTTTTATCGATTTAGGAATAGTGAATGAGCAAACGAAATCACCAATGGGACATCGGCAAGGGTTTAAAGCCATTATCTGAGTTTCACGATTTCTGTAAATACGTATTTTTTGCGCTGTGTTATAAATGCGCCAGTTCGACGCTGGTTATTAGAAGCCTTACCATGTACTAAGAGCAAGATCGTGCCATGAGTGCACCAGGGACGACTTGCTTCCAAGTCCTGTAAGGCCCGTACACGTGTACAATCGTTTACACTTGCTTTGCACTTGCTCAAGGCACGCGACTCGCTCGGCGTGTGACAGGGAGCCAGGAAATGGAGTTTTATTTATATATATATTTATCCCTCATTCCAATTTATGGTATTGCGACAAAACGGCTTATATCTTTGGAACGGCTGGTTGGATTTAGACAAATTAACCGAAATTGTGTAGGACGAAAACCGTGGGTCCAAGATAAGAGAAAAAAAAAAAAAAAGGGTAGAGGAGAGAAAAAAAAAATTCCCGCCAATTTTTACAACACCTAAAACTCGTTCAATCAACATATAAATTAATGACAGACAACGCCATCTGATGCCGGTCCAGAATTATTGTGAAAGATGGCGATTGGATGAAAATTGCATACCGACGCCCCCAGGGCAAAACCGAACATTGTCCCTCATTGTCCCTCATTTCCATTCCGGCTACCTGTGCTGCTACCTGTCTCTTGCCCCCGCTCCTTCTCCCTCCCCTCTCTCTAGTTCCCATTGGCGGACGTTTTGCGAGAAGCAAAGCGTTTTGCAGGAAGCTTCTACGAAGCAAAGCCAGTGTAATTGTTTTTTTGTGTTTTTCCTCTGCTCCCTGTGCTCGCATTGCTGTACGTTATTTCACTTGGGTTGAAGCTCATATAACATGATTAGCTGAGGTACCCGGCTTCGCCCGGGTTGAATAAAAAGAATTGGTGGTTCAATTGGATTTTGGTGAAGACCCAGATATGGATTCAGATACAAGAATTATTTAATTCTTAAGCGATTCTTCGCTGTTGAGAGATCGGGCAGAAAGCGATATTTAACATGATATGTAAATCCCATTCAAATTTCAAGTCAATCAGATGAAAGTTGAGGATTTTAGAAATTTGAAATTGTTGTTGACTTTTGGCCTATGTTGAATAAAAATAGTTGTTGGTTGAATTAGTTGGCTGATATGTAAATCCCATTCGAATGTCAAGGAATCGAATGAAAATTAAGGATTTTTGAAATTGTTGTTGACTTTTGGCCTATGTTGAATAAAAATAGTTGTTGGTTGAATTAGTTGGCTGATATGTAAATCCCATTCGAATGTCAAGGAATCGAATGAAAATTAAGGATTTTTGAAATTGTTGTTGACTTTTGGCCTACGTTGAATAAAAATAGGTGTTGGTTGAATTAGGTGGCTGATATGTAAATCCCATTCGAATGTCAAGGAATCGAATGAAAATTAAGGATTTTTGAAATTGTTGTTGACTTTTGGCCTATGTTGAATAAAAATAGTTGTTGGTTGAATTAGGTGGCTGATATGTAAATCCCATTCGAATGTCAAGGAATCGAATGAAAATTAAGGATTTTTGAAATTGTTGTTGTTGACTTTTGGCCTATGATGAATAAAAATAGTTGTTGGTTGAATTAGGTGGCTGATATGTAAATCCCATTCGAATGTCAAGCGATCGAATGAAAATTAAGGATTTTTTGAAATTGTTGTTGACTTTTGGCCTATGGTGAATAAAAATAGTTGTTGGTTGAATTAGTTGGCTGATATGTAAATCCCATTCGAATGTCAAGGAATCGAATGAAAATTAAGGATTTTTGAAATTGTTGTTGACTTTTGGCCTATGTTGAATAAAAATAGTTGTTGGTTGAATTAGGTGGCTGATATGTAAATCCCATTTGAATGTCAAGGAATCGAATGAAAATTAAGGATTTTTGAAATTGTTGTTGACTTTTGGCCTATGTTGAATAAAAATAGTTGTTGGTTGAATTAGGTGGCTGATATGTAAATCCCATTCGAATGTCAAGGAATCGAATGAAAATTAAGGATTTTTGAAATTGTTGTTGACTTTTGGCCTATGTTGAATAAAAATAGTTGTTGGTTGAATTAGGTGGCTGATATGTAAATCCCATTCGAATGTCAAGGAATCGAATGAAAATTAAGGATTTTTGAAATTGTTGTTGACTTTTGGCCTATGTTGAATAAAAATAGTTGTTGGTTGAATTAGGTGGCTGATATGTAAATCCCATTCGAATGTCAAGCGATCGAATGAAAATTAAGGATTTTTTGAAATTGTTGTTGACTTTTGGCCTATGTTGAATAAAAATAGTTGTTGGTTGAATTATTTGGCTGATATGTAAATCCCATTCGAATGTCAAGGAATCGAATGAAAATTAAGGATTTTTGAAATTGTTGTTGACTTTTGGCCTATGTTGAATAAAAATAGTTGTTGGTTGAATTAGGTGGCTGATATGTAAATCCCATTCGAATGTCAAGCGATCGAATGAAAATTAAGGATTTTTTGAAATTGTTGTTGACTTTTGGCCTATGGTGAATAAAAATAGTTGTTGGTTGAATTAGTTGGCTGATATGTAAATCCCATTCGAATGTCAAGGAATCGAATGAAAATTAAGGATTTTTGAAATTGTTGTTGACTTATGGCCTATGTTGAATAAAAATAGTTGTTGGTTGAATTAGGTGGCTGATATGTAAATCCCATTTGAATGTCAAGCGATCGAATGAAAATTAAGGATTTTTTGAAATTGTTGTTGACTTTTGGCCTACGTTGAATAAAAATAGTTGGTGGTTCAATTTCAGTGACCT
Organism: Myxine glutinosa; assembly: GCF_964187855.1. Lineage (NCBI taxonomy): Eukaryota > Metazoa > Chordata > Myxini > Myxiniformes > Myxinidae > Myxine > Myxine glutinosa. The sequence goes on from NC_136261.1 coordinate 52,124,366, forward strand.
GATATGCAAATCCTCTAATTTCTTTCTTGTTTGTTTGTTTGTTGTCAGTTAATTGTTGTTGAAGATGGGTTTTTCACTGCACTCACAAAGCAAAAACAGGGTTAAATGATCGGTAGCGTGCGTACGTGTGGCGTACGTGTGTGTCTGTATTTTTGTACACTGCTCCTTCCCTATGCCATCTCCAGGCATTGCAAATCGTCATTGCTGGGCACCGAAGGGGGCTCGGCAGTGACACATGCTGAAAGGGAATACTCAGTTTTCACTCTGGTTACCTCCGCCACTAAAGTTGGATGGAGGTTATGTTTTCACCACGGTCTGTCTGTTTGTCTGTCTGTCCGTTTATCAACAAGATATCTCAAAGTTGTGGACGGATTTGGACGAAACTTGGTGGACCGGTTGGGTGGCTGACAAGGATGATTCGATCCGATTTTGGTAAAGATCTAAATATGGATTCGGCTACAATAATTATTTAATAATTAGCGATTAATGAAGTACTTATTTAATGAATCAAATTTCCTTTCTCTTCGGCGGTCCATTAACTCAGGCACCTTTTGAGTTAGGAAGCTGATATATGGACATGACAGTGACCAAGTGATATGGCTATCAAAGATTTTGATTTATTGATTTATTGATTAATCATTTAATCAATTCATTATTTAATTTTAGAAATGACTTATTTAATTAAATTCCTAAAAGACACATCTTAGGACGAAGCACGTGTGGATTGGTTATGCTATCAGCCAATCGAGTAAGAAAATAATGGTCGACGAAACATGATCCTAAAAAGAACCCATCCTACATCTAAGGATCAGGGAGGGGAGAAATGGAAAATTTGAGGTATTAAAGTTACGGAACTCAAAATATCTAGGTTTGGATGTGCAGTCATTAAAAAAAAAAAAAAAATTGAGTCATTCATTGGTTTGATAATAATCCTAATATTTGATAAATATTTGATAATAATCCTAATAACTAGGGCATGCCCGTACGTGGGTGCAATGCCCGTACGTGGGTACGTGGGTACGTGGGTACGTGGGTGCGAGTACGGTGACAATCCCCCCCCCCTCTATTTACATGAAATGGTTTGGTCCATGAAATGTTTTGGTCCATTCGCAACGCCAAAGCGAACGGCGAACGCTTTACATGAAATGGTTTGGTCCATGAAATGTTTTGGTCCATTCGCAACGCCAAAGCGAACGGCGAACGGCTTGCGAGTACAGTGACAATCCCCCCCCCCCCCCCCCCCCTCTATTTACATGAAATGGTTTTAATTAGTTTTAAAACATAGTTTAACGCCAACATAGCGGCAACATAGTTTGCCAACGTGAAATAAATGAATACGCTCTCAAATGTGCCGTCCGAGGCAGAGTGTGTTCGCCACGTTCGGCACACGCGATAACTCGGTGCTCTCTGATTGGTTGAATCGTTTTTTGGACATAGCTCGGTAAGTACTTGTCCGATTAATATGAAACCTTGAAAAGGCACATCCTCGGGTCCCCAGCAATATACCTGGCAAGTTTAAAGTATATCGGACCCGTGGTTGTCGAGAAACAGCGGTCACAGACATACATACAGACATACAAACATACAAACATACACACAGAGATTACCGGAATTATCCTAATAATTTTAATCCGAGGAATAATATTGCTAATAATTTGTCTGAAGGCTTTGATAAATACTTGTCTAAAGCAAACAGTGACTTCTAAGATGACAGAAGTGTGGGGTATTTGGCATCGCCAGGCTAGTTCATTGGTTTAGGAATGTTTAGAGGTCATCACAATGTGATCATTACTTGTGTGATCATTTATGAAATTTCATGAACAGATATGTGAAATGGATCTAATGCGAGTGGGTATGAGAAAATTTGTTGCAGGATTCGTGAAATGTTCAAGACCGGACATGATCATTGGAGAACTTACAGTAAATTTGGGAAAAAGATGTGACTTTCCATAAAATTCTCACAAAGATTTCATAGGAAGGAAGAGAATAAATTTGAATTGGAAATTGTGGAAAAATAAAATTAAAAGACCCTGTATTGGACTAACACGGGTCTGGGCATCATGGGGAATAGAACTGAAAGACAAATGGTAGTTGGATTTTGTAAAAATATACAGACATATATTAAGAGTAAGCTATGTCTTTGGAAAATTTTCAAAATTTGTAAGGGATCTTGCATGAGTCCAACAAAACAATTTTTCAGTTTAACCGCAGTATAAAAATATATATACAGATTTGGGACATTTTGTAAACTTTTTGGATAATGAGAAAAGTCATAAAATTAATTTTATTTCGTGAATGTCAAGTTAATTGTTTGATTAAATTTGTTCAATTCGTGTTCAAATGATCAATGCTTATCACAAGTCGTGATAAATTAATGAAATTAATGCTCCAAATTAATGGAATGAAATGTAAATCTTGAACCAGATGGAAAACTGGCCTCACTGAAGGAAGAGTGGAATTATGTGATATTTATATTATCTTAATGAATGGTGTTGATGTTTATAAGGTGGATGAAAAGGGAAGGAAACGGTGCCCTGGGGGCATGCACCTGTTACATATACATGCACCTGTTCCATAGCTACTATCTGTCCTTTTAATAAACTGTTATGGATGAGAAGTACAATGATATTGTAATAATTGTTGAAATGTCACAAATTTATTTTCGGATTGTAGGTTATTTGAGGTCTAATGGGATTAAGGTATGTTAGGAACATTTTGAAAAGAAATATGGATATATGGCATTACTAAAAGAACTTTCAAGCCCTATGGGATAAATTGTGTATTACAAACAATGGAGTTTCAAAATTTAGCATGCTTGAAGGAATTTTACAGTTCCATTTCAGGAGTTTTACGAAATTTAGATTGCCAAGAGATTTTGGGTACTATTTAAAAAAATGATGAGACATTTTTTTCCCAAATGAACGTTTAATACCTGCCATCAATTTTGGCTGTCCCACAAATGAAGGATGAGTTGCCTTTAGTGGTTGCAAAGAAAATTTGTAGTGACCAGGCAAAATTGGGAAAATATGTCAGATATGACCCGAGTACAGAACAGTGATTCGTCAATTGGCATGAGGTAGGGATCGGAGGTGACGACCGATGATCTCCGCTCAGTCAATAGATGGATCTGTCCTGACATCATTGGGGAAGGGGCTTATGCAGGGAGTCATCTAAAATGAGTAATTTGATTTATTGATGAATATTGATAAATCAATTTAAATTGAATAATGGAACTGATTTAAGTGAATAAATTGATTGATTGAGCAAAATGCGGTCTCAAGAAAGAAGCTTTGATATCTTTGTGAGATATTGTCAATGTGAAGACAACCTTGGAAAATTGAGCAAGGTAGTGAGTCTATGTATGGATATATATGTGTGGTTACCATTGTGTGATTCCCCCTTCGACAGAACGAGATACCTGTGGATTCACCCATTTCATACTGACCCGTTTGGCTCATCTGCAGTGCCGATCTGTGAGATTGGGTTGTGCAAAAGCCACAGGTGAGAGAGATTCTCTGGAAAATCACCATTTGAACAGGTGGACAGATCCTTCCTGGAAGTATGAGTGAAGCTTTAGAGGAACCTGGAACAAGCTACAACACATCCAACGCTACTTTGATAAAAGGTGGAACAAACTCCAGTAGATTTTATTTACGGTACATATAGTACAGGTGTGTACAGGTGCATTCCAAAGCGCAGATCCCAGTAATCTACCTGGTAGATTGAGTGAATATTGAGTGTTATTCACATACAGGCAGAATGGGAAATGGAGCCTGCAAGAATACACAAGGACAACCAGAGATTCCACAAAAAGGTACTTGTACATATCATATGTACGACCGTTACGGTGCAGAAGCTATAAGGGAGGTCAAGAATTGGCATTTCTGGACAAAGGGACATGCTAAGGAGTTTCCAAGAGATGGTACATTTGACCGAAGTCGATTGGAAAGATTAGGACAAAAATTGAGAGCCAGGAAGAGACAGAATCTAACGGTAGACTGGCCTGCATTCCATCTTTGGGATGGTGAATCCAGACAACGGGAACAGCAAGAACGGATAACGGACCTAGAACTTAAAATAAAAAGGATACAGGATACAGTGGAGGAGATAAATGCACAACTACCCCCGAAAATAGGAGTAGAAGTGACAGTTGTCCCATCTGATTCCCATTTGTCTCCCCCAAAAGGACGGTACAGAGAATTTTTTCATGTTTCAGGAGATAACCAGAGATTGCAGTGGCAACTCAGGGATGCAGAGATGCAGCCCAGAACAGCCCAGAGATGGTACATTTGACCAAAGTCGATTGGAAAGATTAGGACAAAAATTGAGAGCCAGGAAGAGACAGAATCTAACGGTAGAATGGCCTGCATTCCATCTTTGGGATGGTGAATCCAGACAACGGGAACAGCAAGAACGGATAACGGACCTAGAACTTAAAATAAAAAGGATACAGGATACAGTGGAGGAGATAAATGCACAACTACCCCCGAAAATAGGAGTAGAAGTGACAGTTGTCCCATCTGATTCCCATTTGTCTCCCCCAAAAGGACGGTACAGAGAATTTTTTCGTGTTTCAGGAGATAACCAGAGATTGCAGTGGCAACTCAGGGATGTAGAGATGCAGCCCAGCAATACAAGTGCACAGGTGGACAGACCAGGCAACGACAGAAACCGGTGTTTCAAATGTGGAGAGATGGGACATTGGAGAAGAAGATGTCCGTATGTCAACAGGAAGACAAGTTCATGGGGCAAACCAAGATCAAGGGTACCAGTGCTTACTGGTACCTCAGACAATGCTTAGGCCTTCATTGCTGCAAATCCCAAATGATGATTGGCCTCAACAGATTAGATTACTGGACAAACATGAATAACTGTCGATGATTCTTGTGTTTGAAAAGTTTTCGGAGCAAGAATGATTCATTTTTCTTTTTGCTTGTTAACAAATTAATAATTAATTGATCAAATGCCAAAATTGGATCTTCTATTTTGGGCACAGAAATTTAACATTTACAAAGTTGGAACAATTGCTTTGCAAATTTTTTGAAACCAAGTGACAAGAGTCACATGATGATCAGGTGGGAATTTCGGAGTATTGTTTCGCATGATTGATAAGTCAGTGGTCAACTGCCATGTAAATGGGTGTGTAGTCAAATTTGGATAAATTATTGTGGGAACTGAAAGGGTAATTTCAATGTGACATCATAGGGGTTTTCTAAGAATAGACTTTTAGTCCATTTGTGTATTAGCATTTCTAAAATTGAAGGACAAATTTTATGAAATTGAAATAAAATTGACACCCATCTTGATCTGTAAATAATGGTTCCAACGCAAACAAATATGCATAATGCATGTGTGTGTGTGTTTTTGTGTATCAATCTTACAAGATTGTCGACACCGACAGTGTGCCATGTCTGAAAATAGATAGTTCCATGTGGATGGGATCGCATATCGAGAGAATTCGTAAAATAAAATAGAAATATAATTTGATTATGAACATTATCTCTTTTGTCAAGGGAGATGGAATATAAAGATTTTATTTGCTGAGTTATGAGCAGCCATTCATTAATAGTGAAAATTGGGTGTAATCTTGGGATTCCATTTTGATAGAATTTATATGAGAATCAAAGCTATTTATGGATATGAGCTTCATAAAAATGTGGGAGTACAAAATTAGCCAAATTTGGGAGAGGTCTTACACTGACTTCCCAGAGTACTCTGCTCACGGATTTTTTATATGTATATAAACTTGAATTTTATCAGCATATAAATTGTGCTGTATGTATGGATGTATATTAGGCATAGATGATATGGGAAAATAGTAAAGAACATTTTGCTGGTTTGAACTATTGTGAGTTTTAAAACGGAATGCATTGTGAATCTTAAACCAAGGGGCAGACATGAACGCGCTGTTACGTCATTAATACTCAGAACGCGATGTCACATGTACCTGCAACATATTTGTTAATCTCGCACACCTACATTGGCATACTGGTGTCAGTAGTACTCACTGGGTGCATATAAATGGATGAGCAACAGTTAAGGGGGTGTAAAAAACACTTACCTGGATATTTTCTACAAAAGTAGGGGTTCCAATATGTGGTAGCTGTACACATGGGATTCATCAAATTAAGTTTTGGAGGTCAAACAAAGTCACTGGTTAACAGATGAGAATGGATAGTAAATAAATTATTCGATGCTGGGTAAATTAAGTACAATATTACTAAGACTTATGAGAGCTATTGTTCTTCCTTACAGCAGTGGAAATTATTGAAAAATTAGATCCAACATAATGAATCTATAAATAAATGGGATAGGGATAATATCCTCAATTTGTACTAATTATTTGATTGTGGGTAAAGGAATTAATTTATCGTAGTGGATTGTTAACAGCAGCCTGAAAATGTCCTGAGAGTGTGCATCCATGTAATCAGAAATCCCAGATTTGTTTTTACAAACAACATTTTGGTAGAGGTCTTGTGTGGACGAGCACTTCCTTGGTAGATAAAAAACGGTACTGCATGCTGGCAGCCACTTTTGCGGCCAGTTAGGCCAAACAAATTGAGAGGAAATTGCAGTTAAATACGTAAGTTACACATGGCTATTTGTAAAAAGGAAATTTGTTGAGATGGGAAACATTTTTCGAAGGTTTATTAAAGTGTTATAATATGACATGTGGCAAGGCAAACTATTGCATGAGAAAATTAGATCTGGTTATAGAATAAATTTATTGACCCCTTGAAGTTAATTCTTCAAATCATTGTTTCACTGGCATTTTGAGTTCACATTGGAAACAGTTTGGTAGAGCTTTGGTTAAAACCTTTGGTTGCAGTATTTTGGAACGAATTGATAAACCATAGGAGATTGATAAGAGTAGAAACAAATATGGACCCAAAATAGAAAGTTGGATTCATGCCTCTCATTGCAAGCAAGCACATGGGGCTAAGGTGGACGATCCCACAGAAAATGAGGCTGCACCTAGCAGCCCAGCAGAACATTCAGTGGCGGATAAATGATAGTTGTGATTTACATTCATTTGAATTACATTTTAACACCCCTTGCATTGATAAACATTACATTTTCAACATTTAATATTCCTACTGGAATTAAGGAAGATAGTGACATTTATTTGCCTACATGACATACAATTACCTACTGATATTAGCGCAGCATGAGGGATAATGTATCACAACTACACTCATGATTAAGGGATTTAGTTCGACCCCGGGAGATAGGGGGATCAGGGTAAGACAAATAATCTGATTTATGTTACATATTAAGGGATTTTCTTTATTTACCTTTTAGGAAGCTTGTTAGTTTGGTATATAATGCTGAATGTCATTGACATATAATTATGTTATAGGTATGAACATATACAAGGGGTAGCTCACATGTTTTACAGATGGCTACAGGTGGGACAAGAGGGAGCAAGATACCACGATTAAATAAAAGGAGGTGCCTTTGCATGGTTGGGAAACACATTTGGAGGAGTAGCAGACTTGTTTGTTGGTTTAGTAGTTATATTGACAATTGTTTTAGTGGTGGCTTGCTTGAAAGCCTTAGTGATGGTGTGTTTGAATAAGGTAACCAACAACACTATGATAATGCATGAAGTGACAAATGAGGAAAGAAATGTGGAACCACAAGAGGAAGACTTTATGGCGACATAAATACTGAGATTAGAAGATTAAATCAAGTGATGTTGCAAATGAATACAGTAGAGTTAAGATAATGGCATAACGACAATGTTATGAATTGTGTCAATTACAAGATCAGTGAACTTATATCACGAGTGACACACTGTTAGTTTAAAAAAAAAAAAAAAAAAAGGTAAAAGAAAAGTGGGGAGGAATTATGGTAATAATACATTATGCTTAATTTGTTGGTTTGGGAAAAATTTGTTGGGAATTAGATATTCCTGTTTGTGATTGTAATCATATACAATTTATTTTCTTTGAGTAGTGCTAAAATACCTGCATGAGTTAATTTTTGAACTATATTAACCTGAAAGCAATTGTGGATGCTATTCTTAGTTTAGTCGCAAAATACAAACCTGATTGAATATTATTTGTGTGACGCATATAAATGAATATAACTTTTTGAATGTTTTAAGGAAAAACAACAAATTGTTGAATGTGAAACTGTCGGAAGATATATATGATTATGCTGATTTCATGGTAAGATGTACCCTATCTGATTCAGTGTGTGTGGAAAGCAGATTCAGATGTGACTGAGCATAAGGATAAGCCGAGATCACATTTTGAAGGGAGTGCTAATGGAATTGGGAAGAAGTTCGCGAAAGAAAATTTGTGGCTAAAAATGAAGTTTATCGTGGCATACACCCTCTTTCTCAAAGAATGATGAAGACATTCTCCTGTGTAACTTGGAGATGGATGCGTACCTTCACCAAGGAAATTTATGTGACCATTTGCCTGGATCACACTGCAACATATGAAAGAAAGGCGATCACTTACTCTTGTTCGAAGGCTTCGAACATTCATCACACCAGAAGTTGCAGGACAACGACATTTTACCTGCAACCTCTGCGAAATGCGGGGACATATGTTATTACTTCACCAACTTCCGGGGAGCCAGCATGGAGCTGCAAACAAACGGCTGTGCCTTTTCACAAGAGCTGTGCACGATTCTGCTGGTTGCTCCTGGTATGGACCATGGATGACCTGAACACCATGGTCCCAACATCATTGTGGATGCATCTGGCATCCCTGTTCCACATCTTGCTGGCCAATCAACATCACACCAATACTTGCTGCCCACTCATAATGAGGGAGGAGGCAAGTCGACTCCAACTGGGCGAAGGCCTTGTTCAGGAATTACTATGGTTTACAGCAAGAGTGGCAAGAATGCTACATGGAGAGCAGGGTCAGTCTATGACTCCGCACTGTTACCACAACAGCGAAATCCTACACGAAGTAGTGCAGGTGAGTAGATGATAAATGTTGTTTTTGGGACACCTCCATTTAACATGGGAAATCCCTATCTAATGTCGTTTACCCCCCTGTCTTTTCCCACTTTTGGAAAACACCCCTATTAATCCAAAAGACTCTATGAGCCTTTTGACCCTTTGAACCATGAGCTTATTGACCTTATGAGCCAATTAATCTACTTGGGCTAATACATAATGAAGATATTTTAATTGAGCTACGGCTGAATGGTAAACCCATCTTGATGTATCAGGCTGAACATGAACAGCTTGGAACCAATCCTTCATTGAACCTCCAAATCCCCATTCACTTACATGTTAATTTTCCTCTCTCCTCATTGCCCCTAAACACCTCTATTTCTCTCACCCTGTTCTTTACGAACCTTCTAACCTTTTGACATGTTATCCTTATTCATTAGACCACTTAAAGTCTTAAACAATGGTCCTTCTACCCTTGTGAACCTGTGATTCTTCTGACCTTATGGACCTTTTAACCTTTTACTCTTAATATCATCTGGTGAATCATCTTCTACCCACTCAAACAATGACACAACAAATATTTGTTTATGTGTGGGAAATAATTTAATTTTTTCATTAACTTTTTTAAACTTAAAACATTATCAATACCTTTTTAAATATTCCCATACTCCTACCTTTTTCATTAATCCCCCACTTTTGAGAAATGACGTTGTTTCAATGACTTGAATAACTTCCCAGAAAGTTTTCATTGTTCATGTTTCCTGTTTTTGAAACACACCCTGGATTTCCTCGAAATGACGACTCTTCCCGAAAATACATTTTGTTTCATTATAAAAAGCCGTGTTCAATTCAATTTTGATCATTGGGAATCGACGTCTTACTACTCCAGCCTTTACTCTGTTGAAGATGATACCAACTCACCAGGGTAAGTTTCATTTAAAATTAAATTTGTATGTTGTATTTGTATTTGTATTTGTATTAATTAAAATTTGTATGTGTTTAATTGTACATCTTGTGATTTAATACCCCTTTCTCTTTACAGCAATGCGAATATCCTGGCAGAATCCAACTCCTCCCTCCTCCCTCCATCTCAAGAGTTTCACAACGAACTGAATACGGGTTGGAATGAAGGCATACAAAACCACCATCAAACCCCGGTAATTCATTATTCTCGCTCTGATTGTCAATGAATAAATGTCCGTTCCCGTTTGATAATAACAAATTAATTGATAATAATGCGGTGCATGTTTTTCTTTCTTTTTTCAAACAGAATACAACACCTGTTGAGATCGATGTTCACGACTTTGAGTGGGACGATTTTGATCTCCCAAGGAGTGGTTATTTCCTGCCAACCTGTGATATCCTTAATTTTCACCTCGACTGCATTGACAGAAGGCTTGATCTTTTTGAGGTATGTGTGTGTATGTGTGTTTGTGTACGTGTGTATATGTGTGTGTGTGTAAGTGTGTATGTAAGTGTGTATGTGTGTATGTGTGTATGTAAGTGTGTATGTGTGTATGTAAGTGCGTGTGTATGTATGTATGTATGTAAGTGTGTTTGTAAGTGTGTGTATGTGTTTGTGTATGTGTACGTGTGTATGTATGTATGTGTGTATGATTATATTTTCTCTACCCTCTTGTTTTCAACAGAAAGAGAAAGAAAGTCTGGAGACAACTGATGAAATGATTGAAACTACCTTCAACTTATGTTGGGAAGATATTGATGATTTGTTTTGGGAAGAAGAAGAAAAATGTTTTAATAATATAAAGAATCTAATGCTTCCAATATTATTTATATATAATTGCTTTGTATACAACTATTTAATAATTAATTACAAAACGAGAAAAGAGGAAAAAGGAGGGGGGAGGTGCGTTCCCCACCCTTGATCCCCCCCATCCCACCCCTCCCCTTGTGTGTGTGGGGAAGGTGGGGGTGGGATGAGGGGGGATCAAGGGTTGGGGATGCACTGGGGGTGGGGGATGATGGGTGTGGTCTGTGTGGGTGGGGTCTGTGTGGGTGGGGTCGGTGTGGATGGGGTCTGTGTGGGCGTGGCTTATGATTTTTTATTTATTTAATTTTTTCTTTTTTTTAATTACCACTAATTAAATTAGCTAATCTGGGAAGGGTGAATAGAAATGTTGTTTAATGAATGATCAGCTTTGTTTTTTGTAATTCTTGTGAATAAAATGCCCCTAATATTTCTTCCCCATTCATATCATATAATTTGTAAGTCCAAGGGACTGTATCCATTATATCAACAATTTTAAATAATTCATTTGTCCACCTCTTTGTATAACCTTTTTCAAAATGGCTTTTCCATTTGTATATTCTTACCATATCACCAACTTTGAACTTGGGTTTTCTCAAATTAATCTCCATTTCATATTTTAATTTTGTAAATGTTTCTGATGGTTTTGATTTTGTTGATGAATGAACTGTATTATTGTAATTATCAACAATATTCTGGATTAAATACACCCATTGTTGAGAACCGAGTTGTGTGAATTTTTTATATAATTTCTCTTTTAAAGTATGATTAAAACGCTCAATAACAACTGCCTTTCCTTCATTAAAGGTGCTGTATAATTTAATATCCTCCCCCTTAAGAAATTTCATAAATATATTGTTATAGAACTCTGTTCCCTCATCAGTCCATAACTTCTTTGGTTTCCTTTTATCCCTATCAAATATTAGCTTAAAGGCTAACATTAAAGTATTACCTCTCTTGTTTTTCAAAGGAACAACCCAGGCAAATCTACTCCTCAAATCAATAATGGTTAAAGCATACCTGTATCCCCTGTCATTATTCAATTCAATTAAATCAGCGGACCATATGTGGTCGGTGTATTTAGAATAAACTTTCCTTCTTTTAAACTTTGTGATTATAGGTTTGTGTAATTCATTAGCCAAAAGCTCCTCAGTCTTGATGACATCATTGGAGTCTAATAGTTTTTTGAGAGTGAGTAACCAAGACCAAGTTTCAATTTGACACTTATCATTTTTTTAACAATAAACTGATCAACTTTCTCTCTCAATGTATGATTTCGTATCAAAGACAAATTATATAACATTTCTCTGTCTGCTTCATGTTTTTCATCCAATGTAGTGGTATTCCCATAAGCAATATCATGCTTCCTACACACTTCATCAACCCTATTTATAGGCTTTGACCAAGGTTTAGGATTGTCAGCCTCATCTAATCTTTTATCCAGGTTTGTTCCTGGACCACAGAAAGAATATCCAGGTAGATGTAGTTCCCCAGGTATTCCAGTTGTTGTAAATTTACTTCCTGACAGAAACTTTTGTATGTCTCCTCCTCTTTTAGGTGAGATGAATTGGCACTTTTTAGAGCCACACACTTGACATATTCCTTTTTGATAAACTCTATTATTTTTAGCTTTAACATACAATACACTTTTAGATTTAGTTTTCTTTTTACATTTGAGGCAATAACTCATATTTATTTATGAGGAAAAGTCTGACAGAGTATCAAAACCTTTTTGGTTTTCAACATATACATTTCTATCTTCATTTTTAAAACATAAAGAATCCTTAGGAATACCTTCACTCTCTCCTCCATTTATTTACAAATAAAAACTAACTAAAGTCAATAGCATCATCAACCACATAATCTTTGTCTTCTTCATGTAAATCTCCTCGCTGAACTCATCTCAACCATTTTTAAAATAATTATCTTAGTAAGAGTCGTTAATTCTTTATTTTCCTCTTCGGTGCGTTGAGATTGATTTATTTGCTGTAATACACTCAATCTTTTATGAATCTCACTGATTTCCATCTTTTTATATTTTTCCTCCCTCTCTCTTTGCTCCCTCTCCTCCTTCTCTCTTTCCTCCCTCTCTTCCTTCTCTCTTTTCTCCCTTTCCTCCCTCTCCTTTTTTTCTGTTTCCTCCTTCTCCTTTTTCTCCCTTTCCTCCTTCTCTCTTTCCTCCTTCTCCCTTTTCTCTCTTTCCTCCTTCTCCCTTTTCTCCCTCTCCTCCTTCTCCTTTTTCTCCCTCTCCTCCTTCTCCTTTTTCTCCCTTTCCTCCTTCTCCCTTTTCTCCCTCTCCTCCTTCTCCTTTTTCTTCCTTTCCTCCTCCTTTTTCTCTCTTTCCTCCTTCTCTTCTTCAACTCCTTCCCTTGCAACACTTGGGTTTGAGCCCCAAAGAATATTATACATATACTCATCTGGATTTTGAGATATTCTTGTATCAATAATTATTTTTCTCATAATAGGATACCAATAAGATTTATTGATGATTTCTAAAAGAGTTTTATATTTCATAACTTTGAGAAGTTCATTTTTATTTAATATTTTAAACAAGTCTCTATTTGTGGGTTTAACAATATCAGTATAAGGCCAGTTTTTGATGACAAAATTTCCATGTATATGCTCCACATCATAAGGTATGTAATACCGAGCACCCTTTTCTTGTAGGTATCCCTGAATACAAAAATTATAATTCTCTTGTAGTCTTCTTCCTGCCATTTATGTATCAGAAATATATGTGAGATTAATATTATGACAGGTAATACCACCCCATCTTCCCACTACCAAATCGGTTTGTATTCCTCGGCTTTCTATCCTTATCTCATTACCTTCCTTCTTTGTCGTGCTAACCATCGCTATACTATCATATATTTTTCTTTTCTTAAAACCATGTATTTGTTGTTTATTAATTGTACTTCCACATAAATCCTTATCCTCACCAAGTGGATAATATTCTTCTTTACGAGACTGATTAAAATCATGTAGGTCTTCTAAGTTTATTGAAAAAGACCAATTATACCCTAAATCAGGCATATCATACCCCCATTTATTAATTCACATATTAACTATATGTCCTTCTTTATAAAATTCAATTGTAAGCAGATAATTAAATTTAATGAGGAAAGGTGTATGGTCAGTATAACCTGGTGTTGTGGTTGTAAATTTTACTTGTTTCACAAAACGTGCTGTTTTCTTTAAAAATATATATTGTGTTAAATCACTGAATCTAATTAAGTCATTCGCATCTGTAGGGTTTGGATAATTGATTAATTTATAAGTATTCTTCATATTAATATTTTTACTTATACTATATTTTTGTCGTTCAGCCTGTGCCTTTGTATAATAATTTGATAAATCAATATCCTGAGAGGATTCTCCAAAGATAGAACCATCTTTTCCAACATAAGTCATTTATATTAGATAAAAAATGATATCATAAAAATTTTCATTCTTGTTGAGTTGAAATAATACATATAAACATAATTGACCACAACATTTAGAATTAATTTCTTGAACTTGAAATGTTTGATAAACACCATTCTGTAAGAATTGTATTTAGTCTAGTAGGAAGACTAGGTCCCCCTGCACCCCCCGGAGATATACTTCTAATCAGTGTTTCTAGATTGGAAAAAATGTGTAGAAAATGACTAGCTATGGCCCCAAGCTGAAAAAATGTCCCACATACCATTTTTATGCAAATTACTGCTGCCATTATCAAAAAAACGATTTTTGACATATCTCAGCCAATATTGCAGATAATTGAAAAATGAAGGTGTCTAGACCCATGTTTTGAAGGGCATAGATCATGATAGAACTATTCATAACATGATTACATGTGTCTATGGTATACTAGTATGCTAATTAGTGCTTTATTTACAAATAAAATGAAGACAAGATGGCAGTGGGTAATGAACGACATCCAGAAGGCAGCTGTCTTCCCCAGGTGGCCCTTGCGCACCTTTTCCTCAAAGGCATGGTACTTTTTGATGAGGAGTAGAGTTGAGGGGTCTTTGAGGGCTTCATCGAGGTGCTCTCGGTTGCAAGACTGGGTCATTCTGAGAAGCACAGCAGGGTCAGAGATCATGATGTTCTCCTCCTCAGTGAATCTCTCCATCAACAGCCTCTCCATTGCCTCACACACTGTTTTGAGGCAAAAGAGGGACTTTGCGTAGGCCTTTCCACTGAGAACACCTTTGAGAGATCCACTTGTTACTAGTTGTGCCTCAAAGAGAATCTCTGCATATCCAGAACCACGCATCTTGTGTCCAGTGAGCATCCCGATGTAGTTCATGGATGTGTGGAAGGGTCCAATCGTTACTACATGACTAGCAAATTCATTTGGCCAGCGCCAGATGATGGGAAGGGCTTTCATGCAGACACCCAGATCAAATGTATTCAGGACCCATCTCTGACCCACCTCAGCAGTTGCTGCCTCGGAACGCTTCAGTAGCTCACGAACAACTGCGTTGTCTGTGATCGGTTGGTGGATAGGCGTGCAGTAGTCGACTGTTGATTTGCTGGGTGGGGGAGAACCAGTTGCAGAGGTGAAACCCCCTAGCCCAGGCACAGGCTGCAGGCCACAGCTTCCGATGTATCTGATGAAGAGCCAGATGTAGTACTCTTGCATCGTAGTGGCATAGACTGTGTCATTCTCTGCTGGCGGTGTGAATGATGAGCCTTCAGGGAACTTCGGGCCAACGCGAGTAAAGTGCAAGGGTGGGAGAGTTTTTGGTGTGTCGACCTTCAGGCTACGCTGTTGTGACCTATTGATGGTAGGTAGCATTCGGTCCTTGCTGCTCTCGAACCCGGGCTTGACCTCCTGCACCATGATTCCTCCAGCACTGTTTACAATGTTGCTGCCGTGCACACTGGTAGTGGTTTTATTCAAGTTGTCCCACTCACAGTGGAATACAAGGTTGCCCTCTCCTGTCACAATTTGTGGTGTACGATAAGTTGAGACTTCATCCAGGACCTTGGCGAGAGCAGTTTCCAACTCCAAGGCGAAATCGTAGCTCTCAGAGTGTCCAAGCCTGTGTAGTATTGTGGTGAGCTGTTTGCTTCGGAACAGGTGCCTTACAGTCACACAGAGGAGAATGTGCTTTGGTAACTTCCATTTTCCATCTGACACTGCACGGCACAGATCTTGTCCAATGGAGAAGACCAGACGCTTCACCTTTTCTGTCTCGATGCCCTCCTTGCCAGTCATTAGCACGCTGAGAAAGCGGACAAGGTCTGGAGGTAGGATGTCTTCAGGATTGAGCTCCATGTCTTCAGCTGTTGGTGGCCATGGTTGGTCTTTACACTCTCTGAAAGCCTGTAGAATACCCTGGCGAAGTTGGAGGGCAACATTTTGGTTCTTGTTTGTGCTTCCGAGTGTGAATGCTCGTGCGAGAGCATTGGAAACTGTTATGTTTGAGCTGTGCACAAGCCAGAAAGAAATGACATCACATTTGTCATGATCAACCTTCGTGAAGTGGATATGCTCCTTGATTGGGTCATTCTGTAGGCGTTTCAGTAGTTTCTCTGACCGATAATTTGAGTTCTCATATCCATTCAGTTTCAGTTCCTCGACATAGAGCAAGCGCAAGGAAGAAAGCTGTAGAACTTTATTCTGCTGGATGACCTGGGTTTGAATGTGTTCCAGTACTGAGTTGAATGCCTTTTCATGGGCGGCTGACATGCAAGCCTGCTCCTTTGGTGCTTCGGCTCTGTGAATCGCACGCTCATAGTTGTAGAATGCTGTGCGGAAAGCTTTAAAACATGACGGATGGTGTTTGGCCTCACATGCAAAGAGGTCTTTGTTTTTCACCTTTCGATGGAGTCGATAGAGACCCATTTTCTCAGCCCGTGTTTCGATTTGCTCCCATGCATTTTCTTTGTTTTTAAAGGATGGGAAGGTTGTAGGCCTCTCAGTATTGCGATGAGCATCTTTGGTCTCAACTTTCTCACAAAATATACACTCTGGCGGGAAGATGGGTTCAGCAGAACCTCCTGGTTTACGAGGAGAGTGATGCCATGATGAGGTTGATGGCCCTGGTTCTGTATCATCTCCCAGACGATGAAAGTGGCGGACAAAGTGCTTATAACACTTGCTGTGATATCCTACTCTTTCTAGGTCATCAGGAAGAGTTGCCGGGATCTGATCACATACTGATTGCATACGACATGGGGAGTCATGCGGTTGGTTGAGACGTCTATCCCGGATCTTTTGAAGCAGTTGCAGTTTTTCTGAAGCAGATCCTTTAATTTTACGGAGGGGCGTGAAATCCCCATGATCAGACATGGATGGTACATGAAGGATGCATGTAGGAGGAGAGCTTTGGGCTGCAGGTTCTACACTCCGTTTTCTTTTGGGCATGCTTGCTGTCGATGTCTACCATCACTGTTAAATGACAAATAAGAAATCACGAATGATGTTAAAAGTGCCTGTGAAAGGAGGCTCTGAGTTTTCAGTGAGGTAACAGAGGTTCTGAGTCATGTTCTACACTAGGGTACTTTTTAGCTGACTAAACCATGTTTAGTGGCATCAAAAGTGCTAATAGCTAAAACATCTAAATTCTTCCACACTAACGTTAGCTATCTAGGCCAATGAAACATTGTGCTAAGTTACTGTAGCTAGCTAGCTCAGCTGTCGTGCCTCTTTCTGGTTCAATTCATATACAGAAGTCAACAGATATGTCTCATGTTTGGCATTAACAAAAGTTTAAGTTACACCGACATTAGGAACATACTGTACATAGATGAGGCTAGCTTTAACGTTAGCTAACATGGTGCTAGCTGGCTCAGCTGTTATTCTGCCTGTTTATGATTTCATGCAGAAACTGAAGTCAAGAGTGTGAGTAACATTATAGTTAGCATCTTACCTGGCTAGATTGGAGGATGAATACCAAGAACAACACACAGATGGAATGGAAGACTGAACTTTCAACTGAGGTATTCAATAACATCAACGTTACCAATTGATACGAGCGCGCGACATTACCAATTGATACGAGCGCGCGAGCGCGCATGTTACATGGATGGAAATGTAAAATGGCAGCTATAGCAGCACTAATTTGGATCTCTAGTCTGTCATTTCTGCACTGTGATTGGATAACATAAAAAAATATGTTTGGGAGTTAACAGCAGGAGTTGGTAGATTTTACGTGGGCTGGGTGAGAAACCTTTAAATAAGCAAGTGAAAATCTCTCGCAATACAAAGTCAATGGTGGGAAGAAAAGTTGAGTGGTACCAATGTTACTGCCAATGTCCCGCCCCTATGCAAGACTCAGGAGCATCTTGTTGACATTTAACCTTGAAAATACCTGGGTTTAGACCCCTTATGTACCATGTTAAGTTATCTGCAGTATTAACGTATCCTTATCATTTGTAAAACTGATTATTTTGTAATTACAGCATTAATATGCATACTAGTATACCATAGACACATGTAATCATGTTATGAATAGTTCTATCATGATCTATGCCCTTCAAAACATGGGTCTAGACACCTTCATTTTTCAATTATCTGCAATATTGGCTGAGATATGTCAAAAATCGTTTTTTTGATAATGGCAGCAGTAATTTGCATAAAAATGGTATGTGGGACATTTTTTCAGCTTGGGGCCATAGCTAGTCATTTTCTACACATTTTTTCCAATCTAGAAACACTGATTAGAAGTATATCTCCGGGGGGTGCAGGGGGACCTAGTCTTCCTACTAGACTAATTACTTCAAAAGGTGGTGGCATACCATAACTATCAAAATAATATTTATCCTGACTTATGAATACAAACCCAATGAGAACCATTCTGTGTCTAAATTCATAATAATATTCTTTGTATTCTTGGTCAACTTTGTTAATTCATCTCTCATACAGATTACCACGTTATCCATTTTTAGTTTTTTACAATACTTAGCAAGTTCTATATTTGACGTTGTATTCTTTCCAAATTGTTTAAACCATTTATCCATTTATTTATGAGAAAGATACAATCCATTACCCCATTTAGTTAGTTTAACACCCGCTTGAGCGATAGAGGGAAGCATATCTCCAACCAACAATCTAGCTTTATCAGGTAGACTTTCACGTTTTTGAGCAAAATCTACAATTACACCACTTCCACTAATTTGTTTCTCCAACTCCTTGTTATGTCTTTCCAATTCTTTTTGAGCTTTTAGTTGTGCCTTCCTTTCGTTAGCAGTTTTTACCGCTGCTGAAATACCACCAGTCAATGCTCCCGCCACACTTAAACCAGCAAATAAAGGAATTAGAAATGGGAGAAATCCTCCACTCGTTTCCCGTGTTGAATATTTCTTTAACATAGGTTTTGTCATTTTAATTTTAAGTGATCCAACATCATTTAGTGTTTTCACCTGCTCTCTTGTGAGTAAAACATCAATTCTTACTGCTCCTTTTCTTTGAATTGTATTAACATTAATAATACAAGGCTTTTGATTTTGAATACAAGATGTTAATTTATTAAGATTGATTTGATTAACATATACCCCAACCATTTATTTATGAGAAAAAACCTATGTGATATTAATCATAACACTATTATCTGTATTAATCTGTAATTCTGTTTCCTCCAAAAGCAGACAATAAGCATCAACTTCTTCATTCTCTCCTCTTTCAATGTACAGAGAAGTATCCACTCGATTAGACTTTATAGTTTCCTTTTGAGAACTCAGGTCAATTGCGTAGATTGTATAAAGTTTTTGAAACGCAACCATATCCAAAATAGGATCATTATTACCATTGCTTTCACACACCTTTTGGTAGGTCTTGTAGGCTTCCGCATAATCATTTTTTTCCCAATCAATTTCCAATCTATCTCGCGGATAAAATGTGCCATCAAGAGAAACCCGAAGTTGTTTCACCTTAGCATTATCACTCAGCGCATTATTCTTATCAGTGCCTTCATCTCCATCTGGTTTCTTTAAAATGAGCCATAGGTATCGTGGCTTTCCTTGAAGAACACCTAAATTCCAAGTGTAGGTAGTGTGTTCCAGTTTAACGTGTTGACATCTTCTTTTAAGGTATGATACATTTAGTGGTTTCTTTGAGTTAAGTCTTCTATTTAACATCTCTTCCGTTTTAAGATTAGGAGTATATTCACTAATATACCAACACAAATCATTAATAACAAATTTATTATTATCACCAAAAGCATTTTGAGCCCCAAAAAGCAATCTATTTACATTATCATTCCTTTGTAGTTGAAATCTAATTTTAAGCCCATACAAAACTTTATCATAATCACAAAATCCAAATATACCTTTAAGAGGTACTGCTACGGTAAAACTATTCTCTGCTTTTGTTTCATCATTATACATTGACTTCCTTTGACTATAACCGGGGTCAGCATTTGTTCCCGTTGACATATCAGGAATAAAACCTTCAACAGCTCCCTTACCCATTCTATCACTAAACGAATATAGTGTAAATTTCATCATTTCAGATGTAGCAGAGACATAATCAACCGCTTCAACCTCTTGTGTTCCAATATACAGGTGGACACTATCAAACATTTTCCAGAAGAAATCATTTACGACTGTAGCATTAGTATTATTCGCAGCCTTAGTGAATTTAAATTTACACAGCAAGAAACTATCAGCTAGATTCAAGTAAGTTTGTTGATTATTTATTTCAAAACTTTTTGTTCCATTTGAATTCCAGTCTGTTCCTGTTATAGCATTTACCTTAAAATAGTCTTCCTTTTTAGTGGAGTTTGAAATGATAATCGTATCATCCAAATCATAGATACTATCAATCGCTTCCATACTTGTATTTATATAGCATTAAAATTGTTGAAACCCTGACCCAAGTATTTTAATGATTTTTTGTCGTTCTTGTGAAGATAGTTGAGTTTTACCTTTTTTAATTTCTTTGATTGCTTGTAATTTATGAGACTCCTTTTGAGCATCTTTTATACTCTTTATAGCACCCGCAACTGAGCCCACGGCAGAAGCAGTTGAACCAATTAGGTCTTTATGTTTAAGGATGGTTGAACCAATACCCATTAGAGTATCAATTATACCATCTCCTTTATTTCTAAATTGATGTCCCACACCCCGTTGTCTCTTTGGTTTATAGTATCCTCTACCAAGAAACATACCTTCACCCTTATCGTATGGTGAAAGGAACATCCCATCCCCTGTAATTATTTTATATTTTCCCAACTCGTGTTTTCTCACAATAACCATTATTTATTTATCAAAAAAAACTTCACGTAGGTGAATTCTGATGGATATAATTTCATCATTGAAGGAGATCATACGATTATCTTGGTCGGTTATCCTAAAATTTACTCTGTATATGGTTTTTCCTGACACAGGTAAATAGACAAGATTTTTTGGTTCCATATTAAATTTATAACCAATCGGTGTTGAGTATGCGCTGAATGAAAATATTGTATTTGTTCTTATTCCATCGTTGTAAGCACCATCAATCAAATCACAATGAATTAATACTGAATTTATACCGGAGGATATTTGAATGACATTATCACTGTAAAACGTCCCGTTAGTTTCAATCTTTTTTTAAGAGAAACCCAATAGCTCTCTGAACGAATTTTCAATCATGAAATCAACTTTATAATTGTTTTTAAGTTTAATAGTTGATTTTGAAGTGTGTTTTTGAATATCTATTACAATATTTTTTGGTTCATCACCTTTTTCTTTCATAAGGCGAGATACTTCTGAAGATATTTGAGAAATCTCGTAAGCTCCAGGTGAAACGGTTATAGTTTTATATCCACTCCCTGGATTATAACTAAACTTGTTGTTTTTCTCTGTGATATTAAAAAGGGTATTGTAAGTTTCCATTGACAACAAAGAAGCCTCATATTCTTTTGTGGGGTCAAGTTGTAGTGGGTAAGGGAATGAAGCTGTGTAATCGCTCGTTGTGAAATTAAAACTAAGAATTGTGCTTCTCATCTTATTTAATATCTAATAAAATATCTTTGTATTGACATTTATTAATTATTTTCATATTCATCAACTGATCTAAAATGGCTGAGGATTCATTAAAACAATTGTTGTTTCCAGCCTTCTTACTACCTAACAACAATAATAGCCTATTAATTAATTGTGATGGGTCATTTGGAAGAAAACTAACACCTGAACCAAGCTTACTTAAAGCATCAATAATATGTTTCTCCTTCTCATTCTTCTTACTTTTACCAGCAACAGAAACTCCATAATCAAGTGCATTTAGCAACTCAATATATACCCTATCTTCCTCTCTTTCCATATCAAGTGGTTCCTCAAAATATTTTGAACCGCTGAATCCGGGGTTTGTTAGAAGAAACATTAATCTTGGAGTTAATTTAACATTTGGTTGAGTAGAACTCAAGAACATCAATTCATCATTAAATATCAATACCTTTTCTTCCACAAGATGGAACACTGCTGGTTCTTCTGTTGGAATGAGACCTGCTCTGGTTTTTGAATCTGCCAAATATTCATTGTTTTGAAGAGCTTCCACTACATAATTAGGGGGTTGATTTACCTCCTCAAGTTTCTGAAATAATTCTTCATCATTATATTCTAATTTTCCAAGTTCTTGTTTTGTTATCTGACTAAAATCTTTGAGCATTTGAAGTTTTTTCAGAGTAAATTCTACCGTGGCAACTGTAGGGTGTTGAGTTTTTAAAAGCGGTTTAAAATTTTTCTCTTGTTTTCTTTCAAAGGCTTCTTCACCAGTTAGTTTCTGTCTCCGTTTCTTCTTTATCTCTTCCTGTTGTTTTACAACTTTTGAAACCAACTCTTGATGTTCTTTAAACTTTCTTGCTCTTTCTTCGGTATTCATTTTCTGTATTTATTTATTGAAATTCTTTAAATATTTCATCAAATTCTTTATTGGTATTAATATGAGTTGTTATTTCTTCTTCACTAATACTTGTATCTCTGCTTTTCATATGTTTGCGTTGAGTCTCCTCATCGATATCAAAACCGAATGATAAAATCTTAACTCCATCACCACACAAATGTTTAATAATTTGTCTCATTCCTTCAGGATTAGTTTCTAAAATCCCAAGACCATTAGATTTCACTTTATTTAACTCACTCTTACAATGTGAATATTTTGTAGAACCAAGAGAGACCTCCTCAAATATTTGACCTTCGTTTCTCAATCACATGTTCCTCCATTGAAATGTAGAAATAATCTTTCCCTTCTACTTCTCCTGGTCGCTTTGCTCTGGTTGTAGTACTCACAAAACGAATCATAGGGTGTTTTTAAAAAAAACTTACAATCTTTTCATTTTTACTATTCAAGAGTTTAGATTTATGAAAGTTCTTTCCTGAAGCAGATTTACCCACAATATTAATAATAATAATAATAGTTATCATTTATGTGTGTAAAATATCAGTTAATATCTCATCTTGTTTCACAACAATATATTTATATTTTCCAATCGTGTGTTTCATATAATTTTCAAATTCTTTTTTACTACATAATGTAGAGCAATTATCTCTCCAAAAATTATTTACATCTATTGAATTTAACTTAAATAAAATAAAAGTATTGGCATTGTTTCTTATTGAGCGTCGAGGGAGTTGAAAATATGATTGACTAAGATATATACAATTACAAGAAGAATGTCTCCCTCTTGTATAGTAGCTATCCATTACTGTTTGGTTTCTCTCATTAACACAATCGTCAAAGATGACGAGGTTCTTTTTTGATTTATCTAAATCTTGAGGTGAAGGTATATCATCCGTATTATCACTGAGAATACAAGTTATGGGTTTTGGTTTCGATTTTGATTTCTGTGTATCACAAAATAATTGTATTATATCTTCAATATTATAATCATTTAGTTTGTTTTGAAGTTTAAATAAACCGATAATGTCTTCCTTTTTAAGACCCGCATTAAAACCCTGTGAGAGTAGTTGATACTCGGCTTGAAAACTTGACTTTGTAAAAATTATGAAATTATCATAATCTAAAAAATTAGGACCAAGGAGCATCTTTAAAAGTAAACAGGTTTTTCCACATCCGCTTGAACCAACTATTAGACATCTCAATGAATTTGGAATGTTTTTATGGTTATTAAATTTTATCTTATTTTCCCAAATGGGTAAAAAATCATTCATTTATATATTTGGAAAACAAGTAATCTAACTTTTTTTGAGCTATTTTAGAAACTCTATATTTTATCCTGAGTTCGGGTTTAATTTCAAAATAATTCATTATTTTATTTATGCAGTATCTTGTATTAACATTTCCATTAAAATTATTTTGAATAATAAATATCATTAAACCCTTATACATTTCCTCAATACAAATAGTCTCTTCCCTTGAAAGAAATGGTGTATTATCATCACAATACTTAACATTCATCTCTCTTATTAATCTTGTAAAGTAATTCATTTTTGGTTCTAATTTAAAAGAGTTATATATATATTTATATTTTTTATTATCATTAATTAAAATTAAATCACAGAAAATACATTGTTTATATGAACCCTCATTATTAAGCCCTATTCTATCACAAGCCGGACAATTCTCTAATTTATCATATGGAGAGTCTGGAAATTCTAAATATCCTTCAGAACTTATCATATTTAGATGGTAAATTTTTACTTAAACTAAACGCAAGTTTATTCATTAATAAATACAATGTTTCAAAGCACAAAAGACAAATTTGTATCAATCTCTACTTCGGTGAAAGATATAGAAAAATATGTCAAAGATGTTAAATTGAACAAAGATAAATATGGAAATTTTTGGGTAAAACCAGTTATGGAAAATAACATGAGCCCCTCTATTTCATTTAAAGGAAGAGCTCTAACTATACCTGGAAAGACATCCATTAAAGTAAATGTATCAAAAGTTTCTCCTCTTCTCCTGGCAATTTATTCAAAGCTTGAAAAAGTGATCGATCGCGATACTTTGAAAAAGAATGATAAGACCATCAACAATACTCGTGGAGAAATTTGTATTTACTTTAATAATCCAAAGGGTGTAGATCTAAGTAAAATGAATGATGTTAATATTTCTGGTGAAATGTCATTTCGTTCTATGATAGTTAGAGATTATTTAAAGATAACTTTTGATATTAAAAATGTAGAGATTAAATCTGTTAATGAAAGAAAGTATATAGATATTGATGGGAATATTTTTCCTGCTAATTAAATATGAGTCATTACAGCAGTGAAGATTTTACTATTTTATTGAACTCGGACGATAGTGATGATAGTATTTCATTGAACTCAGATGATAGTTATGATGCTAATAGTTTGTGCTCAAATGATAGTTATGAGAGTAGCTTTATTGATGACTCTGAGTATGATTCTGAGTATTCATGTGATAGTTATGACTCAGATGATTCTGAGTGAAAAAGTGTTTTAGTTTAAGTATAGTTTCATATATAAAAAGCCTGTAAAAAGGCACTTTCTTCTATAAGTGTTTTACTTTAAGCACAGTTTCATCTTTAAAAAAGCCTCTAAAAAGGTGTTTTACTTTAAGTATAATTTTGCTATATAAATATGATCAAAGCAACGTATTGCGACGTTTGTGAACAAGAATATAAACAATACAAAAGACACCTTAAAACTAACAAACACACATTTAATCTACTTCACCTACTAGCTCCTATTCAGAAGGAAACAAAACACTGTTCTGTCTGTCATAAAAATATCCTCAAGAAAGGCTTCGACATACATCTTAAAACAAATCTACATTTATCAAATTTTATCACAACTAAAAACTCTGATGGCGCATTCAAAGGACATATTAAAATAAGAGTCTTTAACTTCAAACCTCCTGAACCAGAGTCTATAGTTGATGCTGTAGAAATAGTTAAACCTGCTGTTCAAACGTTGATTGAAAAAACACTAAAAGAAATGAAACCACTTAAATTTTATATGGGAGTAAAATTAGAAATGACAAAGGACGAAGGAGTTATAGATACACAATACATGAGAACTGAGCCACACTTTATATCTTCATATCAAGATTTTAAAACATCAGGAGTCTATGATGAACTTATTAAACAAGAGCAAGATGTGGATAATTCAATGGTAGGAAGTGGATTCAATATAGGAAAAAATATTTACATAGACATTCATATTCTTAAATCAGATCCTCTAAAAGCTTCTTCTTACATTGATTTACCCAGTGTTATCAAAAATAGAAAAGCAGTTATCAATATCAAAAATAAAGACAATAAATGTTTTCTCTGGTCTATTCTAGCACACTTACATCCTCCACATTTTCATGATGAAAGAGTATCTCATTATAAACTAGAACGGGCACTCGGTAGAGCGCATACCTTCGCCGCAGCTACTGTTCTGTACTTGGCATGGGAGTGTAGGGAACAGAACAACAAAAATACGATTTTGACCTTTTCGTGACCTTGACCTTGACCTTTGACCCGATTGCTCCCAAAATCTAATCAAATGTGTCCCGTATAATAACCAATCATCCCACCAAATTTCATGCAATTCGGTTGAATACTTTTTGAGTTATGCGATTAACATACACACACACACACAGACATACAAATAAATACACAGCGATCAAAACATAACCTTCCGCTTTTGCGAAGGTAAAAATATGAGAATACATTAAATACGAAAGATCTAAAGTTTCCTATGGCTTTAAATGATATTCCTAAATTTGAAAAGATGAATAATTTATCAGTTAATGTTTATGGTCTAACAGAAACAAACAACATTCAGGTTTTAAAGCTTTCTGACAATTGTAAACAAACTCATATTAATCTTCTATATTTTATTTCAGAGGAAAATTCACATTATACATACATCAAAGATATTGCTAAATTAATAAAACCACAAGTATGTAAAAGAACAAATAAAATATATATTTGTTTGCGTTGTCTTAATTTCTTCCATACACAAGAAAGATTAGATAAACATTCAAATTATTGTGGTGAACATAAATCAACGGTAATCAATATGCCTAAAAAAGGCTCAAAGATCTCATTCAAAGATGAAAAGAAAACAATAAAACATCCATTTGTTATATATGCTGATTTTGAAAGTATTCTAGAAAAAATAGATACTGCTTCTCCAGATCAAAAAGGATCATACACAAATAAATATCAAAAACATACTCCTTGTGGTTTTTGTTATTATATCAAATCAACCGTTGGTGATAAATATAACAAGTTAGAGGAGTATAGAGGCTCAAATACCCCAGAGGAGTTTGTGAAACGACTAGAAAAAGACTGTGTCCAATTAACCAAGATAATGAGAGAAACCAATAAACCAATGTCCTTGACGAGTGAACAGAAAAGGGAATTTAGAAAAAACAATGTTTGTCATATTTGTGAGGAAAAAATTGGTGAAGGTCTAAAGGTTAGAGATCATTGTCATCTCACTGGTAAATATAGAGGTCCGGCTCATCAAAGTTGTAATATTAATTATAAACTCCCCTCTTTCATTCCTGTCTTTCTTCATAACAACGCTCATTATGATACGCATCTATTTATTAATGAACTTTCAAAGACATCTGGACACATTTCAGCAATTCCTAACACGGATCAGAAATACATTTCATTCACAAAAACAATTCACACATCTCCTATTACTCATATCAGATTTCTTGATACATTTAAATTCATGGCAAGTCCATTGGCTAACTTGGTTCAAAATCTAAAAGAGTTTCCATGTCTTTCAGAGTATTTTTCAGATAAAGATTTTCTAACACAAAAGGGAATTTACCCCTATGACTATATGGACTCATTTGAGAGATTCAATGAAACACAACTTCCTTCAAAAGAAAATTTCTATAACAAATTAAACAACAGTCATATATCTGATAAAGATTATGTACACGCACAAAATGTTTGGGAAAAATATAACATCAAGAATCTTGGCGAGTATCACGATTTGTATCTCAAAACTGATGTGCTTTTATTGGCCGATGTATTTGAAGCCTTTAGATCTGTTTGTCGCACTGGATATGGATTGGATCCTGCTCACTACTACACAGCACCTGGATTGGCTTGGAGTGCGATGTTGAAAATGACAAAACAAGCTTTGGATTTGATAACTGATGTTGATATGCTTTTGATGATTGAAAAGGCAAAAAGAGGTGGAATTTCACAAGTCTGCTCGAGTAGATACGCAAAAGCAAATAACAAATATCTTCCAAATTATGATTCAACGAAAGAGAGCTCTTACTTGATGTACTATGACGCGAACAACCTGTATGGCTGAGCAATGTCTCAGGCTCTTCCTTATGGAAAACTTAGATGGGTAAAGGAAAAAGACTACAAAAAGGTTTTACAAGATGTATGTATCTCTACACAAAAAGAATTGGATGAAGAAAAAGTTGGTTATTATTTTGAAGTTGATTTGAAATATCCAGAGGAACTCCATAACCAACACAAAGATCTCCCATTTGCTTGTGAGAAAGAAAGTCCAAAGAAAGAATGGTTGAGTGATTTATCAACGATCGTTTGATATAGGTGGATCAACAGAAAAATTACTTACTACATTATATAACAAGAAAAATTATGTTCTACACCAAAGAAATTTGCGACAATATTTATCAAAAGGTCTAAGAGTAGAGAAGATCCATAGGGTTCTAAAGTTCAATCAAAGTCATTGGTTAAAGGGGTACATTGATTTTAATACACAAAGAAGAACAGAGTCAAAAACAGATTTTGAGAAAGACTTTTATAAATTGATGAATAATGCGGTCTTTGGTAAGACTATGGAGAATGTGAGGAAAAGACAAAATATCAGACTATCAACATCTTGGGAACAAGCATCAAAATTAATTAATAGACCGAGTTTTACTCGAGCTGAGGTCTTTACTGAGAACTTTTGTGCGATCCATTTGATTAAAGAGAGTATTGAAATGGACAAACCTATTTATATTGGAACATCAATTCTTGATTTATCAAAGTCATTAATGTATGATTACTTTTATAATAACTTGAGGAAGAAATATCAAAATGATGTTAATCTACTTTATATGGATACAGATAGTTTTATTTTGAAAATTAATACTAACGATGTTTATTCAGACATGAAAAGAGACATTAATATCTATGACACGAGTAATTACAGTCCAGAGAGTGAGTTGTTCTCTTCTAAAAATAAAAAGGTGATTGGAAAGTTCAAGGATGAATTAGGAGGAAATGTTATGAGTGAATTTGTGGGATTGAGGTCAAAGGCTTATGCTTATAAATACATTGTGAATAACGTTGAAAAGACTGATAAGAAGTTAAAAGGTGTAAAGAAAAATGTTATTAAAGAAACAATAAACTTTAAGGATTATTATAACTGTTTAACAACAAAGAAAGAAGAGTTTAGAAAGATTAATGGAATAATAAGTTATAAACATCAATTATATTCAGAAGAGATAAATAAGAAAGCATTAGGGGCTTTTGATGATAAGAGGTTTATTTTAGAAAATGGAATTGATAGTCTCCCTTATGGTTATATTATTATATAAGTGATAAGATATATATAAGTGATAAGATATATATAAGTGATAAGATATACATAAGTGATAAGATATATATAAGTGATAAGATATATAAGTGATAAAATATATGTGATAAGTTAAAAAGGGGGGTTAGGGATTTTAACGGGCTACCGCCGCCTTTTTTACTATTATATAAATGATAGAACCAAGTATCAACCAGACTAAAGAGTGGAGGTGTAATCAACCTTGGTATATAAATGGAAAACATAATGAATGTGAAAAATATCAAATAGGTATAATTTAAAAGGCAACTGGTAAAAAAGTTCACAAAACAAATAAGAGAATTAATTTAAATACCGGTGAGTTGGGTAAAAAAGATAAAAATATTTTTGAGTGGACGGAAAACTTTGATGGTTGTCAGGAAAATATATACTTTAATTTAAAAATGGTATGTGGGAGAGGAGGCGCTCAGACAAGAACATTGAGGGAGGTTTATCATTTTATTTTAGCTCAGTTAAAATATCTTGATAAAGAACCAAACTCAAACATATTTTTTGTTAATGTATTAGACGGTGAGGAGAGTTGTCGGAGAATTAAATTATTTCCCACACATAAACAAATATTTGTTGGGTCATTGTTTGAGTGGGTAGAAGATGATTCACCAGATGATATTAAGAGTAAAAGGTTAAAAGGTCCATCAGGTCAGAAGAATCACAGGTTCACAAGGGTAGAAGGACCATTGTTTAAGTGGTCTAATGAATAAGGATAACATGTCAAAAGGTTAGAAGGTTCGTAAAGAACAGGGTGAGAGAAATAGAGGTGTTTATGGGGCAATGAGGAGAGAGGAAAATTAACATGTAAGTGAATGGGGATTTGGAGGTTCAATGAAGGATTGGTTCCAAGCTGTTGGTGTTCAGCCTGATACATCAAGATGGGTTTACCATTCAGCCGTAGCTCAATTAAAATATCTTCATTATGTATTAGCCCAAGTAGATTAATTGGCTCATAAGGTCAATAAGCTCATGGTTAAAAGGGTCAAAAGGCTCATAGAGTCTTTTGGATTAATAGGGGTGTTTTCCAAAAGTGAGAAAAGACAGGGGGGTAAACGACATTAGATAGGGATTTCCCATGTTAAATGGAGGTGTCCCAAAAACAACATTTATAATCTACTCAGGTGTTATGAAGACAGAAAATGTTTCATACCTGAATTCAAACACAAGTGATCAGCCCTTCCTTTCAAACAAAGAATCAACATTTGTTTGGAGGCAAACGTTTTTGCCAGATGTTGCAGATGCTTTATAAAACTTGAAAATGGTGAAGTGAAATTGTTGTATCTTGGTGATGGTGAAGTGTTGTTTTGCAAAGATATTTGTGATGTAAATGAAATAGATTGAATTAACAAAATATGGAAAGAGTCAATGACCAACGAAATGTTTGGTGATCAGATTCTTGGAGGATGACGGTGTATGCCTAAGGAAATTGGATTACCAAAGTTGTGGTTTGAGTACTTGTATTGATGTTTACTTGAAGTGATTGATTGTTTGCTTATATTGATGTTTAGATTAATGGTTAATATAAACAAAAACAAAAAGATGAGGGAATTGTGGAAGTGTAACTCATTGGTTGGGACTAGCAACGGAGCAGGTAGTCGCAGGTGGTTCGTAAGAATGTCAGGAATGTATCTCGGAACATGGAACCTGGGAGTCCTTTTGTTCACCTTGTCACGGCCCCGGGCTAACACACATTCCTCAGCCCTTACTATTGTTGTTGAATATCGGGATGTAAAATATAGGGTGAAAGAATTCCCAGCAGGGGGGAGCAAACTGACGCCGATGAGGCGAGCGTGGGTGACCTCGGAGCATTTTGCGGAGGAAGGATTAGCGAAGGATTAGGGGGGAGGGGGAGGGGGGAGGAGGGAGGGGGAGGGGAGGGGGAGGGGGAGGTGAGGGGGGAGTGGAGGGGAGAGGGGAGGGGGAGGGGAGGGGGGAGGAGGCGGGGAGGGGGAGTGGAGGGGAGGGGGGAGGGGGAGTGGAGGGGAGGGGGGAGGGGGAGGGGGAGGGGAGGGGGCAGGGGAGTGGGAGGGGGGAGGGGGGAGGGGAGGGGGGAGGGGGAGGGGGGGGAGGGGGAGGGGAGGGGGAGGGGGAGGGGAGGGGGGAACGGCTAGCTTGGCAAGCGATAGCAGGCTTTTTACTTTTATTTTTACCTCAATGAGGGCTATATGTATAGTCCGTGCTTGGAGCCTTCAGGTTCAACATCAAGTTTTTTTATGAAAAATAATGCAGATGTATAACA
This sequence comes from Myxine glutinosa, assembly GCF_964187855.1. Lineage (NCBI taxonomy): Eukaryota > Metazoa > Chordata > Myxini > Myxiniformes > Myxinidae > Myxine > Myxine glutinosa. The sequence continues at coordinate 52,155,740 of NC_136261.1, forward strand.
ATCCACCAATGCAAGTTCAGAAATGAATGCAGATCCTTTACTTTGCGATACAAACGCAATTCCCGCCATTTCCACTCACGATCGAGGCCTCCACAGTGACCGCGCCTCTTCTTCCTCCTACAACTTCGTCTCACTTCTTTCACTCAAAATGCATGAAATTCTGCCGCATGAAATTATGTAGAGGCCTCGTCGGGGGGATATAAGGGAGATAAGAAAGGCGTTGTAACAGAAGAATCAAAAGAAAAGTGGAGGAACATAAGGAAATGGGAGCTATTCTGGACCCACAGCCAAACCCGACAAACCATTGCAATACACCCCAAACGTCTAGCGCCGCCACAAACTACACCATGGAATTGCAGCTGGCGCGAACCATTGATATTAAAATAAAACGTAGCCTAAACCCACCGGGATTTTATGCTGATTCCGAATCTGTGTCTAAAACTTTTCTCCGATGTGTAGTTCTTGAGTTATAAGTGGACATCCAGACAGACAGACACACACACACACACACACACACACACACACACACACACACACACACACACACACACACACACACACACACACACACACACACACACACACACACTCCTCCTTTATATTTAGAGAGAGAGAGAGAGATATATATATATATATATATATATATATATATATAGGTATATATATATATTGCGGATATGAGGACTGTTTTTTTTGATTGTGTGCTTTATTATTATTATTATTGGTTATTCTGCGCCTCCTGCCTCCAGAGCTGTGTAAAGGTCAAAAGGGCGTCCCATAATTAGTCCACAAGCATACACGTCAGCCAATCATAGAATACCCCTGTTCAATAGTTATATCTTATTCTGTGTTTTAGGGTAAGGCTGTGTCTCCCATTAATAGAAGTACTCCATTGCACCAAGTGAAAGAGATAGATTCCCTTCATTCCCATTCCCAAAACCTCCATTCCCCCTTTTCGTCGATTGGAAACTACCTCCGCTCCAAATGCCGCCATTGACCACGAGGCAGGGTTGGGGAAGAAAGGTGGGTCCCCACCTCGTCATAGAGGGGAGGAGTGAGTCAGCCCCACTCAACCAACCACGAACAAGGGGTTGGACTTGGAGAGGGTGTGGAAAGAAACATCGAGGAGGTTCGCGAAGGTTGAGGGGTGGGGCCTATATAACCCACGGCCGGGCGTTTCCCAAGTGGCAGAAGAGAGATGACCCTTTACAGAGAGACAAGGGAGATGAGCTTTGATGACAGAGAAACTGCGAAAGAAGTCCAGGGTTGAACTGCAGCTCGAGCCACCGAAACTGCACTCGCTGCAGCTCTAGCCACCGAAACTGCACTTGCTGCAGCTCGAGCCACTGAAACTGCATTTGCTGCAGCTGGAGCCACCGAAACTGCAGCCACAGCAGCGTGAGGCCTGGACGGCAGTTTGGAGCAGGGCCGCGAAGGGGTGGCGGCTGCCCAACGAGTCGATCGGTTGCAGGACCAGTTGGACCTCCCTATCCCGCAATCCCTCCATCTCCCGCCAGTCCTATCATCATTCCCCGCGTAAGTCTGTCCTTGTTTGTTCTGCCCTGGGTTAATTAAGACTGTAGGTAAGCTAGCGTTGCACTGTGTATCTAATCTCGTCTGTAAATAAACGTGACTGCTTTCTTCCTACTTATATGTGTAAATAATAAATCCAATTCCTCTTCTGTACGTCTTCTTCCTCTTTGTATTCGGTCGCTTTAGAGTTTTCCCGATTGAATAGCGGTGGCGCGATCCGGCCAAAGTTTGGGGCAAATCGGGTATTAGTCGGGGAATAACTGTTCGGTCGCGGTTACACCACCGCTCGGTCAAAATAACACCTTTAACCGCGTCCGTAACAATTGGTGTCAGGAGTGGGATACGAGGCCCGAAGCGCGCTTAACGCGCTCAAAATTACAAGCAGTTGGAAATTGTTTTGTTTTAAAGAAAAACCCGAATTTTGAAATCGCGCCATGGCTGGTCAAGGCGATCGGATGCCGGTGGGTGAGCTAGAGATAGACGGGATGGAATCGACCCAGGACCTCGGGGAAATGTATATGGAGGATGTGGTTGAGGGGGTATCAGATGCACAAAATGGCGTCCTCGTGCACGTGGGTGTAGCGGCACCAAATTTAGCCGCGCCCGTGGTCGCGGCAGCCGAGCCAGAGATGCCAATGAATTTGGACCTGTTTATGAAACAGATGATGGCCTTTATGGTAAAAAAAGACGATAATTTCAAAGGGATGGAAAACAGGATAGGGGGCCAAATGGGACAAATGGGGAACCGGATGGAGGCTCAGAGTGAGCAATTGGGGGTAATGAGGGACGAAGCGAGGGGTACCGGTGAGGGATTAGACAAGAAATTTGGGAAGTTAGACGATAAATTTGAGGGGTTAGACAACGGGATAAAAGAGGTGAAAAATGGGTTAATGGGGTTAGAAAATAGGATGGAAGACAAATTGCGGGAAATAGGGGAGCAATCCGCCCGGGAAATCGAACATATGGGGAACCAGATGGAGGAGATGAAAGAGGAGATACGACGAGGTGTAAGTGAGGAGGTCTCGGGGTACGCGAGGAGGTAAAGCGAGGCGAAAAGCGTATAGAGAAAGAGGTGAGGAATAATACGGCGAGGTTACAAGGGGGAATAGAGGGTCTGACGAAGGGAGTAGAACAGCTGACAGTGGGACAAAAGGAACTAGTGGACCAAGTGGAAAAGAACACGGCAATAATCAGGGGGTTAAAAGCGACACAAAAAGACATTAAAAACGAATTAATAGCGACACAGAAGGAATGTCAGATGGTACATGAGGGGTTGACGAAGAAGTTGGAGGAGGTGACAGAAGTAATGGAGACGAAGGACCGAGAGGTGAGGACGCACATAGAAACGGTTAAAGTGGCGTTAGAGGAAGAGATAGAGGGGGCGCACCGGGAGATGAAGGAAGTAAAGGAAAAATTAGAGGAGGTGGAAGAAGGGGTGAGTGAAATTAAGAAGAGACGAAGGGAAACTAAAAAGGAGAAAAGGGAGGAAGTGATGGAGTATGTGCAAGGTCTGTGTTCAAATCATGATGATGTGCTCACTAACCAAATAAAGAGTTTGCAGGTGGCAGAGGAGGTGCGACGACGAGGTACCGAGGTGAGTGGCGATATACGAGGAAATGTATATGATGTGAGGGGAGCTTCAGTCGGCTTGGGGGTTGATTTAGACCCGGGTGTTCGTGAGGGACCGATGGTGAGGTGTGTGACTGGCCCGGAGTGGGTGGAAAGAGGAGGTGTGCAAGGAGGTCTGGCTATGGGGAGTGAGGGGGGTGCTGGTGAGCAAGGGTGTGTGGGTATGGAGTGGGTAGCGGGTTGTGGAAGGGCGACCCAGGCATGGACACCACGGGGGGTAGTGTTTGGAGGGACGGGGGACGCGCGGGAGCCCCCCGGGAATAGCGGACTGTGGGAGCCCGAACGGTTTGGTCCCGTGTTGATCCCGCAAGGAGTGACGCGCGGGGTCCGACCTTCGGGCACCCACAAGGTCCCACTCGCGCCGTATGACGGCAAAAGCGATTTGAGGGTGTACCTGGCGCAGTTTGAGTACGTGTGTAAAGGCAACGGTTGGAATCCGGACGAAGGTGGAGTACACCTGGTAGGGGCACTGCGCGGTGCGGCGGCGGAGGTGCTGACAGCTTTACCACCGGGTGCTCTCACCCTGTCAGCTCTCCGTGCGGCTTTAATTAACCGTTTCGGTATTGAGCAGCAAAGTGAGCTTGTTAAAGCTCAACTTGCGCAGCGTAAACGCAAGCCCCAGGAGACCATCGGGGAACTTGCTCACGATATTCGCCGCGCAGTAGGGATCGCACACGCGGACATGGCAGCGAGTTCCCAGGAAAGCCTGGCGCTGGATCACTTTATTCAGGCCCTTACGGATCTGGAGCTCCGACAACAGCTCGCCATGTGGCGCCCGCAGACCATGAGTCAGGCGGCCGACGCTGCAGCCCGTTGGGAAGCAGCAGCCCCTGGCCCAGGGAGGCGAGCGCCACGCAGTGGTGGTGCGTCAGGTGGGGCCCGAGATGGGGGGCGGCCCCCCAAGGGGGCCCGCCCCCAACGGGGGCCCTGACCTAGAGAGCATGGTTCGGAGGCTGGTGGATCGGCGTCTAGCGGGACCTGGACCATGGCAGGCGGCCCCAGTGGTGGCCCCCGGTAGTCCCCGACAGAGTACCCCAATTCGGACCTACAGGGGGGGGGGGAATTTGGAATACCGGAGGCAAGCACCTTACCAAGTGAGGTGCTATAATTGTGCTCGGATGGGTCACCGTGCGTGGGAGTGTCGAGCTCCGCGCCGGGACGTTCCCCGCCAACCGATGCCCTCAACTCCGCCCCGTATCGATCGGCCTAGCCGACCTCAGACACCCCACCGCCAGGGCCCGGGAAACTAGAACGTGCCGGGCATGCAGGGCGGTGTTCGGCAGTAGGGGATGGGGAGAAGCCCTCGTTGACGCGACAGGTCATTCATTGTGGCCAAATTGGAACGGGTAGTTTGACAATTCGGTGCAAAATTGCGGGCGTGGGTGTAGACGCCGTGGTGGACACGGGAGCCAGCGCCACGATCATCAGCCCCGTGGTCCTTAATTCGAGTGCAGACGGCTGGGGTAAAATCCAGCGTCTGGAAAATCATAGCTTGCAGCTGGCTACCGGGCCAACGGCTCCGATCATAGGGCGTGGTTTTGTGACCCTCAAGTTGGGATCGGTAAAGCGAGAGATAGAGGTTTGGGTGGCGGAGGTGTGCGACCCGTGCTTAATAGGGTTGGATTTGTTGACTGCCGGCGGTTGTAAAATCGACTTGGGCCGGGGGATCCTGCAATGGGGGGTGGAAGAGCTACCATTGGAGGGGGTGAGCACGGCCAGAGAGTGGAGCTGGAGGCTCCTGAGGCCGTGACCATCCCTCCGGGGGCCGAGGCCATAGTGCCGGCCCGATGGTCAGCCCGTCCGACATGGCAGGAATCCTGCGGCCTGGTCGAACCGGTGGCAGCGCGATCCATACCTGGTTTAATCGTGGGCCGCACCCTTGTAAAAACGGGCGGGCCGGTAGTGGCCGTCCGAGTAATTAATATTAGCACAGAACCACGCACTATAGTGAGGGGCACGAAGGTAGCTGGCTGCACCCCAGTTAGAGAAGTCGCATCAGTGAGGGGCGAGAACGTCCAGCCGAGCCGGCCCCAGGGGGAGCCTTCAATAAGTTCTAGGAATTGGCCCGATCCCATTTGCGAGATGGTAAATCGGAGTAGCATAGAGTTGGGAGGTACCCAGAGGGAGGCCTTACACAAACTGGTTGGGTCCCATTTGGACCTCTTCTCCTTGTCCACCGAGGATATTGGACGTACGGGCCTGGTGAAACATCAGATCCACACCGGTGAGGCCCGGCCTATTCGTCAGGCCGCCCGACGGCTCCCTTGGAGCAAGAGGGCCGAAGCTGACGAGCAGGTTGAAAAAATGCTCGACACAGGTGTGATCGAGCCCTCGGGAAGTCCTTGGATGTCACCTGTTGTGCTGGTCAAAAAGAAGGATGGGACCACGCGGTTCTGCGTGGACTATCGCCAGCTAAACAACGTGACACTCAAGGACTCATATCCCCTGCCAAGGATTGATGACACCCTCGATGCCGTTGCGGGCTCAAATTGGTTCAAACTTTGGACCTCAAGAGTGGGTATTGGCAGGTGGAGATGGATCGGACAGGGAAGGAGAAAACGGCATTTTCCACAGGTAAGGGGCTGTATCAGTTCACTGTGATGCCGTTTGGTTTGTGTAACGCCCCCGCCACCTTTGAGAGATTAATGGAGCATGTGCTAGGCGGCATGCCATGGCAATCATGCCTGGTGTACCTGGATGACGTCCTGGTACATGCCAAGACCTTCCCCCAGGCGTTAGCTAATTTGGACCAGGTGTTTGGGTGCCTCAGACAGGCAGGGTTAAAGCTGAACCCGAGTAAGTGCACTTTGTTTGCAAGAGAGGTGGCCTATCTAGGTCACGTGATCGGCTGCGAGGGGGTAAAAACGGACCCAGACAAAATTAAAGCGGTAGAGGAGTGGCCCGCACCACGTACCATCAAAGAGGTGTGGGGATTCTTGGGACTCTGCTCCTACTACCGGCGCTTTGTGGCGAAATTTGCGGAGTTGGCCCATCCCCTCCACCGGCTTACGGAGAAGGGGACACGATTTAATTGGACGCGGGGAGTGCCACGAGGCCTTCCAAAAATTGAAGGGGTGTTTAACATCTGCACCCCTTCTAGCTTACCCCACTAGCAACGGGGCATTTACCCTGGACACGGATGTGAGCCAGGAAGGATTGGGCGCAGTTTTGTCTCAGACACAGGAGGGCGTGGAGAGAGTGATTGGTTACTATAGTCGGGCCTTAAGTAGGCCCGAGCGAAATTATTGTGTCACTCGCAAAGAGTTATTGGCTATGCTGGCTGCCATGAACCATTTCCACCCGTACATGTACGGGCGGAAATTTTTGGTTAGAACTGACCATTCCTCCTTGCAATGGCTCCATCGGTTCAAGGAACCGGAGGGCCAAATTGCAAGGTGGTTGGAAAAGTTGCAGCAGTACGATTTTGATGTGGCCCATAGGGCCGGGAAGGCCCATGGTAATGCGGACGCACTCTCTCGGCGTCCTTGTCTGGGGGAAAACTGCAAATTTTGTGCGAGACACGAGGAGAGGGAGCAATTGGGCGATTCTGCCCCGATTCTCGTCGTCCGGGCAACCCGGGTGAGAGGGCCAATTTTGCCACTAACCGCGGACGAGGAATTTGGAGATTTGGCTTGGAGCACGGCCCAGCAGGAGGATCCTGTCCTGGGGCCGGTGTTCAATTGGGTCAAATTGGAGCAAAGACCAAAGGGGGAAGAGGTCACCCCCCTCGGGGCGCAAACAAAGGCGTATTGGGCTCAGTGGCAGACCCTGGAGTTGAAAGGCAACATCTTATTTCGCAAGTGGGTGGAGGTTCCCTCTGATAGAACTTCCTGGCTGGTGATAGTCCCTGACAAATTCAAGAACGTCATATTACAACAGGTGCATGGAACCCGCTCCGGCGGCCATTTGGGCAGGACAAAGACAATATCTCGGGTCCGCCGGAGGTTCTATTGGGTGAATATGGGGCGCGACATACAGGACTGGTGTCGGAGATGCGACGCCTGTTCTGCCAAAAAGGGACCAGCACGGAGGATGAGGGCCCCCCTTCAATTACATCAGGTGGGGGCCCCCCCTTGAGTGGGTGGCTATGGATATTCTAGGACCGCTGCCCCGCACCCACCAAGGTAATAAGTATATCCTCGTTGTAATGGACTATTTCACCAAGTGGCCGGAGGCCTACGCCCTCCCCAACCAAGAAGCCGGGGTTGAGGCGCAGGCCTTCGTAGAAGGATTTGTATGTCGGCACGGGATTCCACAGGAGCTGCACACCGATCAGGGTCGAAATTTTGAAAGTCAGTTGCTAAAAGATGTGTGCAGACTCCTGTCAATTCGGGAAAACCAGTACCACGCCCTTGCGGCCACAATCTGACGGGATGGTGGAAAGGTTCAATCGAACATTGATCCAACAACTGGCATTGTTCACCACCACCCATCAGGATGACTGGGACAAACATCTCCCGTACCTGTTGATGGCCTACCGAACTAGCCAGCACGGGGCCACCGCATGCAGTCCAGCGTTGCTTATGTATGGGCGGGAGTTACGGGCTCCCACCGACTTGCTATGCGGTCCCGTGCCAGACACCACGGATACACCGCCGAGGGAGAGTTACGCACGTCACTTGGAGGAAGGCATGGAGCGGGTCCATGCCTTCGCCCGCCGCCAGCTCCATCTGGCGGGGGCCAAGATGAAGCGCAGGTACGACGACCGGAGCCAGGGGAGTCAATACGCTCCGGGGATGAAGATTTGGTTCTTTAATCCCCGGAGGCGGAAGGGCAGGTGCCCAAAACTCACCTCCCCCTGGCAAGGCCCGGGAGTCGTCCTGTCGCAAATCTGTGACGTGGTCATTAAAATCAAAATGGGGCCACGGGCCCCCCCCCTCGGATTGTCCATGCCGACCGGATAAGACCTTATGCCGGCGAGCAGGCGCCCTCATGGATCGCCTCGGCTCTAGATGCCGAGGCAGGACCCAGTACCTCTTGCGACGGGGGCTCGTAGCATCAGAGGACTGGGGGGATGGTAGTGGGAGATGCCCCATGTGAAGGGATGGCCAATCCACCATCCCTCACAGGGGGGGGCAAAGGAGCACTAGGTTTATGGGGTTTATGGCAGTGAAAACTAGCCCGGGTGGGTTAGGATATTGTGTGTAGGGACCTAGAAGATGACATTAGGTAACGTTAAGGTTAGTTAGTGACAATGACACCTGTAGTGGGGACGCAGGTAGATTAGAGTGGATGATAATGACGTGGTATGTGCTTAGTTTAAAGGGAAGATGGGGAGCACTAAGTTAGCAGGGCAACAGGTAGTTTAGATGATGCCGTGTGAGGATTGAAAGTGTGTGAGGAACAGGTGTGATTGCACAGGTGTGCAACTGAACAGGTGAATGGAGCAGTGTATGAGTGAGTGATAGTAATGGGTATTGTGCTGACCAAATGGTCCAGGAAGAGAAGGAGGGTGCAGGTGGCACCAGGTGTGATTGCACAGGTGTGCAACAACAGGTGAATGAGGAACAGGTGTATGGAATAAATGGAGTGTGGAATAGATGGAGTATTGGAATGGATGGTCGTGGAGTGAGTATGGTGGAACAATGGAGTGGAGTGGATGGTGCGAAGGTGTGAATGGGGGAAGAGTGGACCCCCATCACGAATACCCGGGGCGGGGTAGTGTAAGTGTTAGGTAGAGGGTATAGGTAAATTGTGGTTGGATATTGGCATCTGTGGTGCGAGGTGAAAGAATGGTATTTGGATGGGTGCATTAGTGTTGTGGAAATGGCTGGGCGTGTAGCCTGTTAGTGTGTGTAGTTGGTTTGGGCACTCCACCACTGTGAGGATGTCGGCCAGGTGAGGCCGCAGGTGGGCTCTGGGAGCCGGTAGTTGTGGATGGGGCCCGAGGATCCGGAGGACGGACCCGGGTAGTCCAGTGCCAGAGGGCACCAAGGGGTGACAGAGCCAGGAGGGGCCTTCCCCAGTTAGTTAGGTTAGGGTGAGGAGCTAGGTAAGCTCGGGTGGCAACTACAGTGGTGGAGGTGTGCAGGTGTGTAGACCTGCTGGGAGAGCTACATGCCCCAGCCCAGAAATTGTGCAAGGGCACCGGGAGATGAATCGGGGGAGTGAGACCCCAAATTGAGAAGCACCACAGTTTGGTCAATGGGAATTGGTTATTAGAACCCATAGTGTAAGTGGCCAATGGATTGGCAGGGCAAGACCCCAGGTAGTGTAAAGTGTGTTAATGTCATTTAGAGGATAGTTAGGATTGGAGTCTCCTCGCACCATCTGCATCCACTCACCTGAGGTGACAGGTACTCCACACCATGCCATGTTTTGATTATTTTTTATGATGCAAATGTTTGGATTGTGAGACGCATCATGACGTGGGTGTGACATTGTGCTTTGTTGTTCCATCTCTTCCTCCTTATGAGGATTGATGACGAATTGGGTGATGGCAAATTTTGGATAGAGGGATTGTGGTGACGAATTTGGTATAGAGGAAATATGGGGAGACGTGACAGTAGCGACGGATTGGTAATGTGTAGATTTTGTACATATGGGGTAAGGGCAAGGGTAGTGTAGGTGACAGGGGGGGTGACGTATGGTAGGGACGAGCTTTCTCACTTCGCCCTCCGTACGCATTTCTCCTTGCATTGCCTTATTGATGTGTACCCTTGTGACCTTACCCCTCGCTCATTTGTCTCTTTTGTCTCCGACATAACCTGTGCGCCATTGGGCACCGAGGGGAGCGTGCGTGAGTTGGCCATTGTGCGCCCGGCACTCTCAGAACCAGCTGTCTGCATCGATGCACCACATTATGGACCACATGTCTGTGGCCGAGCACCACTTATGGACCCCATGGGTTGGGGCATGGCCCCTCTGCTGGAACCGGCCATGAGGGCCCGAAATCTTGCTGGCGGACCTTGGCCACAGGGCACCGATGCCCCACAGGTGAACCACACGTAGTCGGCCCTGTGGGCCATAAATAAAATAAATAAAACGGACACATTAGGTGCATTCTTTTATTGCAAATAGGCCGCCAGTAAGACAATGAAAGAATGACAACAACTGGAAGACATAATAATAGCCAGCAGAGGGAGCCGAAGAGCAAGAGATCACCTGCAGGGTTAGGGGTTGTTGATTTATTTTTATTATTGAACATGCATTGAACACTGATGAACGATGGTGACTGCACCGATTGGTGCTTGAGGGTGCTTGTATTGGTGCGTTTTTGGGTGCTTTCATGGTGCATTGATGCAGAGCAGACTGTCTCCCCCCCAGAAAGAACAATTACAGGTCCTGGGTTAGTCTTGTAAATAAAAGCAGAGTCATTGTAAATAATGCTCCCCACCGTCAATGTATAGTTTGAAGACCATTCCGCAATTCGGTTAACTGTGGGCGTAAGTCTGTTAGGCAGGGTGCAATGGAGCAGCGGGAC